>NW_015176666.1:12440-18944 GCF_001447785.1 Gekko japonicus
ATAGATTCTAGATAGATGATAGATAGATAGATAGATGATAGATAGATGATAGATAGATAGATGATAGATAGATAGATAGATAGATAGATAGATAGATAGATAGGGAGAGGGGTTGGGAGAGGGGTTGGGAGAGAGAGAGAGAGGAAGGAAGGATGGAAGGCAGGAAGGACTGAAGGAAGGAAGAAGGGTGAGGGGGGAGACAGACAGTCAGAAAGACAGACAGACAGACAGAGATGGAGGGAGGGAGGATGAAGGGGGGGAGAAGTCAAAGCGTTGGGGAGGAAGGTAGAGAGAGTGAGAGGGGGAAAGAATGAAGGGAGATAGGGAGAAAGGAAGAGAGAGTGAAAAAGGGGGAGTAGGGGCGAAAACGTGCCTGCGGCGGACGGCTTGCCACCAATGTTCCCTCTAAGCTATGGAGTCCTGTGAGCAAAAATTCTACTTTGTGAGCTACTTGCATTTAAGTTGTGAGCGAGCGATTTGGCTACTGCATAAATTAGTTTGCTCTGGAGCCACTTTTCCTGAGCCAAGACAAAAATGTGTGAGCCGGAGGCTAAAAAACTGTGAGCTAGCTCACACTAACTCAGCTTAGAGGGAACACTGCTTGCCACCGCCACAGCCCCTCACCTACTCCCCACGAAAGGCTATGAAGGGGGGGTGGAGTGCCCCATGTCCCAAAGAGAGGCGCGCAGCTTGCCCGGCCCAGGCCGCCCAGGGCAAGGGAAGCGCGACATGGCCGCCTCGGAACATTTTTTCTCCCCACCCCATAGGACGGTGGCCCCACCAAAAATCAATTATATATAAGGAGAGATACCAACTTATTGCTATTTACATGTCTTAAGTAATGTGTCATTCCAATTTTAGCTGTATTAGTTCTCTCTAATTAGCTCTTCCTGGCAGCCAGTGTGGTGTCGTGGTTGAGTGCGCGGACTCTAATCTGGGAGGACTGGGTTTGATTCCCCACTCCTCCTCATGCAGCTGCTGGATGACCTCGAGCAAGCCATCGTTCTTTCAGAGCTGTGCTTGAAAAAGAGGCGTTTCTGTCAGAGTTCTCAGCTCCACCTACCTCACCGGGTGTCTGTTGTGGGGAGGGAAGGGGAAAGGAGTATGTAAGCCGCTCTGAGACACCTTTAAGTAGTGAAGGGCGGGATATAAATCCAATCTCTTCTCTTCTTCTCTCTTCTTCCTCCACCTATAGACAATATTTGAGGAAATCGGTTTCTATGAATCTGAAGAAGCGTACGTACTAAGTCTCTCAGTTCTCACTTGTACCCAGAATTGAACTTTATTTGTCGTGTAGATGCTGTTCCCACACCTGTTCCTTAACTCTTGTATTTGTATGCCAATTTACTGTCATTCACAGATCTTTCCTACATCCAATCTCAGCTAAAATCACCCTGTGCTGGTCTTCCCTGACAACAACCCCCACTTCACCCCCTATTGGTAATGGTTGAGGAGGCTCTGTTCCACTGTACCTGACAAAGTGTGCTTGCGCATGAAAGCTTGTTGTTGTTGTTGTTTAGTCGCACAGTCGAGTCCGACTCTTTGCGACCCCATGGACCAGATCCCGCCAGGCCGCGTGTCATCGATGTCACTGCCTATACCATCTCATCCTTTGCCGTCCCCGTCTTCTTTGACCTTCAGTCTTTCCCAGCATCAGGGTCTTCTCCAGTGAGGGCTCCCTTCTCATTTGGTGGCCAAAGTCTTTGAGCTTCAGCTTCATTATCTGGCCTTCCAGGGAACAGTCAGGGTTGATTTCTTTTAGGATTGACTGATTTGATCTTCTTGCAGTCCAAGGGACTCTCAAGAGTCTTCTCCAGCACCATAGTTCAAAAGAATCTATTCTTCGGCGCTCAGCCTTCCTTATAGTCCAACTCTCGCAGCCATACATGACTACTGGGAATACCATTGCTTGGACCATGCGGACTTTTGTTGGCAAGGTGATGTCTCTACTTTTTATCATGCTGTTTAGGTTTGCCATCGCTTTCCTCCCAAGGAGCAGGCATCTTTTAATTTCATGGCTGCTGTCACAGTCTGCGGTGATCCTGGATCCCAGGAACGTGAAGTCTGTCACTACTTCCACGACTTCCCCTTCTATTTGCCAAGGAGTGATGGGGGCGGATGCCATGATCTTAGTTTTTTTGATGTTGAGCTTCAAGCCCACTTTTGCGCTCTCCTCTTTTACCCTGAGTAAGAGGCTCTTTAGGTCCTCTTCACTTTCGGCCATTAGAGTGGTATTGTCTGCATGTCTGAGGTTGTCGATGTTTTTCCCAGCAATCTTAATTCCGGCATTTCACATGATGTACTCTGCATATATATTAAATAAGCAAGGTGACAATATACATCCTTGTCGTACTGCTTTTCCTATGCTAAACCAATCAGTTGTTCCATATCCGGTTCTAACTGTCGCTTCTTGGCCCTTGTACAGGTTTCTCAAGAGACATGTGAGGTGGTCTGGTACTCCCATCTCTTTAAGGACCTGCCATAGTTTGTTGTGATCCACACAGTCAAAGGCTTTAGCATAGTCAATGAAGCAGAAGTAGATGTTTTTCTGGTACTCTCCTGCTTTCTCCATAATCCAGCGAATGGCTAATAGCCGCCGATGGACCTCTGCTCCATTTCTAAGGTGCTACTGGGCTTGCCTCTAGCAATGAATACAATTATTTCCAGATGACAGAAGTCAGCCATCGAACTTCCACCCTTCCACGCCACTCAAGAGAGAGACGGAATTAGAAGCGGGGCTTATCGCTGTGAGAAGGCGGAATGATTGGTGACGTCTCTTCGGCGCTCCCTAATTAATTGACATTGCATAAGCCCAGCCATTGTGTCGGAAGGGAGGTTGAGAACTTTGCCTGTCTTGCACATGGTAACTGTCGCCGGGCTCGCAACGGCAATTCAGCCAGGCTCCCGGTCGCCCTCTGGTCCACTCCTTCTGCCTTCCTCCCTTTTATATATTTCACGGGAGCTAAATTTGCACAAGAGGGAAGGGAAAATAGCACGGTACTTAACCACCGGGGAGCATGAGGGGGTAAGAAGTGGGCTCCACTTGTCAGAGAGAATTGCGGCACTCGACTCCATTTGTTCCCACCTCATCAATCTGCCACACAATGGCAATAAGTACTCTCGGTACTTTTCGCACAAAAAAAGTATAGTGCAAGTGCTGTAAGATGGCGTCCTGAAACTTGGGTGAACTCTAAGTGACGGTAGCGTGCAGATGTAGAATCATAGAATCACAGAGTTGGAAGGGGCCATACAGGCCATCTAGTCCAGCCCCCTGCTCCACTCAGGATCAGCCTAGAGCAGGGGTGTCAAACATGCGGCCCGGCAGCCAGATCAGGCCCCCGGAGGGCCTCTGTCTGGCCCGCAGTGGAACTGGCTGTCTTCTCCTTCTCCTTCCAGTTCCGCTGCTGCTGCGTCATCGTAGGTTTACAGCTTACAGATACGCACCGGAGCAGCACGTTCAAGATTGCAACAGCACAGACTTTTTGATGCCGTAATTCAGAGCAAGAAGTGTCATTTTTATCAGAGACTGTTAAATAAACAAACTATTGCAAGAGTGCTAATGATTTAAGCATGTTTTTTATTTTAAGTAAAAAAAACAACCCCTTTGTGCTTGTGTCCTTTATAAAGTTTATATCTCCACTACCTGGCATTACATTTTATGACACGCATGGCCCGGCCCAGCAAGGTCTCATTTATGTCAGATCCAGCCCTCATAACAACTGAGTTCGACACCCCTGGCCTAGAGCATCTCTGACAAGGGTTTGTCCAGTCGCTGCTTCAAGACTTCCAGTGATTGGGGAGCTCACCACCTCCCTAGGCACTCCCACTGTTGAACAACTCTTACTGTAAAAAAGTGTTTCCTAAGATTCAGCCGGTACCTTCCCTCCTTTCATTTAAACCTCTTATTGCGAGTCCTCTCCTCTGCTGCCCACAGGAACAGCCCCCTGCCCTCCTCTGAGTGACACAGCCCTTCAGAGACTTCAAGAGAGCCATCCTGTCCCCTGCCCCAACCTCCTCTTCTCCAGACTGAACATTCCCAAATCCCTCATAGGGCTTCTTGGTCTCCAGGGCCCCGATCATCCTCGTCGCTCTCCTCGGCACCCGCTCCATTCCGTCCACGTCCTTTTTGAAGTGAGGCCTGCAGAACTGCACACAAGACTCCAGGTGCGGCCTGACCCATGCAGTGTACAGCGGGACTATCACATCTTATGATCTGGATGTTATCCCTCTGTTGATACACCCCAAGATCGCATTAGCCTTTTTTGTCGCCGCATTACACTGGCTGCTCATATTTAACTTACGGTCTACCCGTATCCCAAGATCTTGATCACACATACTGCTACCCAGAAATGTGTCCCCCATCTGGTATGCGTGTTCTTCCTTTTGGTTACCCAGATGTAGAACTTGGCACTTATCCTTGTTCATTTGCATCTTGTTCAAATTCACCCCCTTTTCCAGTGTGTTCAGATCTCATTGAATTCTATCTCTAACTTCTGGTGAAGTTCGCTTCTCCTCCCAATCTAGTGTCACCTGAAAATTCCATGAGTAGCCCCCCACACACACACACACCCTCATCCCGATCATTTACAAAAATATTGAACAGTACCGGCAGAACCAAGCCCTGTGGCACCCCAATGGATACCTCCCTCCATTCGGATGAAATGCCATTGACACGGATGAAATGCTACGCTCTGAGTGTGGTTCTCCAACCAGTTCCTTGTCCACCTAACTCTCCTAGAGTCCAGCCCACGGTCCTCTAGTTAACCCAACAGAACATCATGGGGAACCATGTCAAAGGGTTAAGCCCCTTGTAAGCCGCCCTGAGCCCGCTCGCGGGGAGGGCGGGGTAAAAATGCCTAAAATGAATAAATAAATAAAGTTTCACTGGAATCCAGTGGGGCAGTGATCTGGTGTGATAGTGGAGCATCTGCCTATTCCTGGAGGGGAAACTCAGCCAGGTAAATTACCTGTTCTATTCAGAACTGACATAGGGAGAGGGCAGTTTCCACCAGTTTTTTGTCAGCATCTGAATTTGCTTCCTTCGTGTTCGCGACGATAGCATGTAGCCACATCTGATCAATGATATAGCACTGTGAACTCAGGAATGTGTTAGCTTTTGATTGGGGGGGTTGACTTTATGGCCTATAAGATCCTTTCCAGGATTATTATCCAGTTTCGTGTTTGATCCCTGATTGGTTAATATCATGTATGCCTGGTCACTCACTATTTGAACAGGCTTTTTATTTTTTGCGCTCAGATGTTAGCATATAGCCAAATCTGATTGGTAATGCAGCACTGTGACATCATTCCATTCAGTATGTGATCCCTGATTGGTTAGTATCATCCATGCCCAGTCCAGAATGCACTGCTTTCACTCTGACTGACCTTTGCCCTCAGTGATGTTAGCATATAGTCAACTCTGATTGGTGATGCAGCACTGTGACATCATTCCATTCAGTGTGTGATCCCTGATTGGTTAGTATCATCCATGCCCTGTCCTGAAAGCATTGATCTCACTCTTAATGACCTTTCTTTGCCTTCAGTGATGTTAGCATATAGTCAAATCAGACTGTAGCACTGTGATGTGATACCTAATTATTTAATACCATCCATACCTTTAGTTATTTTACTGAAATTAATCTTTACATCTCTCATGCTAGGTGGCCCTCTAACCTTACATTCAGGGGTCATTTCCTGCAGGAGCGCACAGGAGCGGAGCTCCGGCAGTAAAGAGTCCAGGAGGCGGGCACATGCAACAAGCCCCACCCCCTGCTCCCAGCAGTCCTCAGTCAGAGCAAGAAGCAGCCAGGTAAGCTGCAGAGCTCCCCCCAGCCCCCCAGCCCCAAAC
The DNA here is from genome assembly GCF_001447785.1 of Gekko japonicus. NCBI lineage: Eukaryota > Metazoa > Chordata > Lepidosauria > Squamata > Gekkonidae > Gekko > Gekko japonicus. The sequence goes on from NW_015176666.1 coordinate 18,289, forward strand.
AGTCCAGTGGCACCTTTAAGACCAAGTTTAATTCAGGTACAAGCTCTCCCTCCTCTGAGAACAGATCTGCCCGTTCCCCCCCCCCCAATAGCTGGCAATCCAAAACAGCCCAGTGGAACCTGAGCGGTGGGTGTTGCCTTCTGACACACTTCCGGTGATGTCAGGGGGTGTGGTATATGCAAATAAGTTATGCTAATGTTATGCTAATGAGCTCCTGCACCTCTTATTCTACAAGATGACCCCTGCTTTACATGAGAGAACAAAAGTCAATCCCAGTAGTGTCTAAAAGCTACAAAATTTCCCAGGTTCCTAAGAGGCCCTTGGGATAGAAGGTGGCATGAAATAGCCTGATCTCATCAGATCTCGGAAGCGAAGTAGAGTCAGTACCAGTGTTCTCTCTAAGCTGAGTTAGTGTGAGCGAGCTCACAGCTTTCTAGCCTCCAGCTCACACATTTTTGCCTTAGCTCAGGAAGGATGTCTCCGGAGCAAACTAATTTATGCAGCAGCCAAATCACTCGCTCACAGCTTTAATGCCCAGAGCTCACAAAGTAGAATTTTTGATCACAGGACTCCACAGCTTACAGGAAGCATTGGTCAGTACTTGGTTGGGAAACCACCGTGGATGATTCTGCAGAGGAAGGCAACAGCAAACCACC
>NW_015176667.1:0-830 GCF_001447785.1 Gekko japonicus
CTAGCATTTTATGCATTTATTGCATCTCAGAGTGGTTAGCTACGGGCCTGTGTAAGCTGCTTTGGTCCCCACTGTGGAGAAAGAATGTACTTTTCCTCCTGGGGAACCATTGTTGCCAATTCTAATGTGAGTGCTGGAGATCACTCAGAATTACAATTGCTCTCCAGATGGCAGAGATCAGTTTCCCTGGAGAAAATGGTGGACTCTGTGTCATTGTACCCTACTGAGGTGGCCAACTCATGACAGCCAGTGTGACGTAGCAGTTAGCACTTTAAAGCAGGGTCTGCTAGACCCAGGTTCTTCCTGTGGAAGCTGATTGGGTGATTTCAGACCACTCACAGACTTTCAGCCTAGCCCACCTCACGGGGTTGTTGTGCAGATCAAAAGGGGGAAAGGAGAATGATGAGAGCTACTTTGGTCCCCACTGTGGAGAAAGACTGTACTTTTCCTGGGTAGAGGCTGCCGGGGGGGGGGATGGAACAAACATCCCGCCCACCCAGCGGTTCGAAAGCCAAGTAACTACCTAACGGCGAGTAGATAAATGGGAACCCACCCTTAGTAGGGTGGGGAGCACCCTCCTCCCTGCGGAGGTGTGTGGAGAGCAGCGGCGGCGATGATGGCGACGGCAATGGCGGCTGCAGTAGAATAGCGGCGGCAGCAGAAGATCGGAGGAGGCGGCGGCATGGCGCTGAAGGCGGCGAGCGATGGCAGCAGAGCCAGAGGGGAACTGATCCCTGGTGGCCAGCAATGGAAAGAGCAGGGCGGCTGTCGTCGGCAGAGGACGGAGGCACGGTGACGTCATCCAGAGGCGCGCGGAGCCAGAAGGACAC
>NW_015176667.1:950-13228 GCF_001447785.1 Gekko japonicus
CAAGTTGAAACAATAAATAAATATAAATAAATAAATTTTCCTCCCTGCCTCCTTCCCTCCGGAGAGATGGGGGAATTAATTTGTGGTGATTCCTGGATCTTCCTGACTTCCTTTCCCGTGTGCAATGCTACTTTGTTAGGAAATGTTGTAAGAGACCCATAGAAGAGGTGGGGTGAAGAAATCGTTGCTGGAAAAGCTGCTGCTGCTTCTGGGAAAGGGCAAAGAGGACACACCGCCTCCCGCTCACATGGATCATTGACATTCAGCTCCACCAGGGATCTGTTATCCTTAATGCATAACAGAAGGGACTGTTTGAGGTCTGGTTTCCTTGAACTGGTCATCAATGTCAGCCCTTTCCTGGCTCTCTGCTAGACCACTCCATAGTGCAATATCCCACCTCCACAGGGCTGCCAACTCTGAGTTGGGAAATTCCTTGAGATTTGGGAGTTTGGGGAGGGTGGGGTTTGAGGAGAGGAGGGACCTCAGTGGGATATAGTGCCATAGAGCCCACCCTCCAAAGCAGCCCTTTTCTCCATGGTAAATTATCTTTTGCCACCTGGAGATCGCTTGTAATTCCAGGAGAGCTCCAGGACCTGCCTGGAGGTTGGCAAGCATACGACTCCAGGGACAGTCCAGGATGTTTTTTGCTAACAGAAGGGACTGTTTGAGGTCTGGTTTCCTTGAACTGGTTATCAATGTCAGCCCTTTCCTGGCTCTCTGCTAGACCACTCCATAGTGCAATATCCCACCTCCACAGGGCTGCCAACTCTGAGTTGAGAAATTCCTTGAGATTTGGGGGTTTGGGGAGGGTGGGGTTTGAGGAGAGGAGGGACCCTCAGTGGGATATAATGCCGTAGAGCCCACCCTCCAAAGCAGCCCTTTTCCCCCATGGTAAATTATCTTTTGCCATCTGGAGATCGCTTGTAATTCCAGGAGAGCTCCAGGCCCTGCCTGGAGGTTGGCAAGCATATGACTCCAGGGACAGTCCAGGATGTTTTTGCCCAAACATGCAGAAGCAACATTTCCATAAAGCGCAACAGTCTCCTCAAAAGGGTAGATTTGAGGTGTCACTAGCCAAAGCAGGTTTTTTTCCTTTTTAAAAGTGTCCATAGGGGAATGACTCCAGGTTGGTAAAGGAGATGCTAATTAACACCCTGCAGGCATGAAAACCCTGCCCACTTCAAGAGCAGAACTAGTCTCCTTAAACATCAGCCCTTTCAATTTGGTGCAGTAGTTAGGAGGGCGGACTCTAATCTGGGAGAACTGGGTTTGATTCCCACTCCTCCACATGCAGCTGCTGGTGTGACCTTGGGTCACTTACAAGTTATTTCAAACGAGCTCTCTCTCTCAGCCCCATCTACCTCACAGGGTGTCTGTTGTGGGGAAGGGAAAGGAGATTGTAAACCGCTCTCCTCCCGGTAGTAAAGGGTGGGGTATAAATCCAACCTCCTCTTCTCTCCTTCACTTAGATAGGTTGCCGCACAATAAATAAACAAAGTGTTTTGTTTTAAGGAAATGCACGCTGCCAGGGCCGGATTTAGACTTGCTGAGGCCCTAAGCTATACAAACCCCAGAGGCCCCCTACTGTTTTAAATTACATCAGCTGGTCTCAGAAAAATTTAAAATATATACACCTTTTTAATATTTGAAATCATTTTTTATATTGTGTTTTTATTTGAGGCCCCAGCAGATTGTGAGGCCCTAAGCTGTAGCTTATTTAGCTTATGCATAAATCCGGCACTGCACGCTGCATTTGTTCAGCGGCGTCCTCATCTTTTAAAAAAATTATTATGTGGTATATGGCTTCCTATAGCTACTGTTCCCAAGGGACAGCGATGGCCAACCTCTCCACCATCTAAATACAGGGGCTTTATTTGAGTCACACCTAAGTTCCCGAGTCCGTGTAAAGCTGGCCTTGCAATTAACAACAACCAACATATAACGTTGCCTCTGAGCAAATACAGAGTGCATCTCCCTTTGTACAACCGACGGTTCCTGCCGACACATAAGAAAACTCGGGCGCTCTGCACCCGCTGTTCATAGGGGTAATATTCCCTGGCTCACCCCAGTTCCAGGCACCCAGCAGCACCCTCAGGCACCCAGCAGCAGCCACGGCTCAGTATGCATAGAGAAAGCTTCAGCCGCAAAAGAGGCGCGGTCTCTTTAAGACGGTCTTCTTTCGGGAGCCTTGCGGCGAAGAGAGTCAGTTAGCCAATCAGAGTCAGGAATGTTTGCATAAACTGTAAGCTGAGGAGAAAAGAACTCAGCGGAGAGATTTGTGGGGTGTATCTTCAGCACAGATTAATAATCAGACACATCAAGTACCGAAGGAGTAATGAATATATATATCAAAGCAGTATAACAACATTAGGTTGTGCCCAGAGATCTCCGATACAATTATAGCCCCACTTCCTCACCAAACCTCACTGTATCCAATAAAATTAATAATAAAGAGTGGTTTATATAGCCAAGCACAGGAAATTATTCATTGCCCGGATGATCCTCAGTGGTCTGGGGTGCAGGCTTCAAACCTGTAGCTGTTTAGCGACAGAGTGGTTCAATTCCACCTTTCGGGCGAAATGGTTATCATCAGTTTATGGCAAAACTGCAGATTTTACCAGCACAATTTCATACTATTACTATTAAAGCTACTGAAGTGTACATATATATATTGCCATTTGTAGTTTCTTCTATCTTTCATTATTGAATGCTATTATTAGTAATACTACCAATTTTTTACTGAGGAGTATCACATTCATTTTTATATTTACATTTTAAAATCACTATATTTTCCCCTATGCCTTTTACCTTGAACATTTTTCTGATGGCACTAAATTATTGTTTGCAATTTTCCAAGCATCCATCGTAGTGGTTCATCATACAGAATACAGAAATAAAACTGGCATGTGGCATGAAAAGAAAAAGACAGGGGGTGGGGTGGGGTTGAACAACATAGAAAAGGCTTTCCTTTTCATGTCCTGGAGCTATTCTCATTATTAAATATCACTAATAATATGATAACATTGGAGGCCTCATTAAAATATGAAATCTATGTTAATACAGAGGTAAGATTAAACCATTTAAAGTTAAAATGTGTCTCATTCTCGCACTGGTCAGCAGCACTTAGAGCTGCATTGCTTTGGCCTGCAAGTGGGGGCTCACAGGACTGACTGCCCCCACCCCCCAAAAAACCAACTCTGCATATTGAAAACAATTATCTTGAAAGCAAGTATGTTGACCAGGGGTCATTTGGGGGGGGACGCCATCCCCCCCCCGGGTGAGGTGCGGGAGGGCGGGGCCTGGAGCTCCCTGCTGGTGCCCGCTGGAGGTCGCCGCCGGCTGTGGGGAGGACACACTTCCGGTGATGTCAGGGGGTGTGGCATATGCTAATGAGTTATGCTAATGAGTCCCCCTAGCTCTTTTTCTATGAAATGACCCCTGGCTGTACCTAATATACTATGATTAGTACAGTGCAACCCCCATGTACAGCTACTGTGGTCTAAGTCTACTGATTTCAATAGCTTGAGACTGGAGCAGTTCTGCAAATAACTGCCTGCTAAACCTCCATGGGGTCGCGAAGAGTCGGACTCGACTGTGCGACTGAACAACAACAACAACAACAACAAAACCTCTGGTACACCTATGATACTTTAATTTCTATAGCAATGAGCCTCTATAGTTGAATCCATGGTTCTGTTTCCCAGGAGGCTTCAGGACTGTGCTAAGTGCTATGGTCTTTGGGTACAGATAAAGCTGTACACGCCTTTTGCCTTACATGACTTTTGCCTTTTGGAATGCTTATACACTATCAAATTCTAAACAGAGTGTCTGAAGCTAGCTTCCTGGGACTCTCTTGGTCAGCCTTGACTCTCTGAGTCAACCTAGCTTAACCCAGCTTTCCTTGACTTTCCAGACCACAAAAATAGGAAGAATGGGCTTAGCTTTGCCGTGTATATCAAATGCTTGTCACAAACTTGACTGACAGTTAGTTTCGGGGGGGGGGGGGAAGAATACTTAATGTCTGAATTTAGTTTTGTTCTGGCCAACCACCCATCCATTATGGGTCTTGACAGAGCCACCAAGGATATCCTTTATAGAATTGCAGGTGTACTGTTTATGTATTGTGGTTGTGTTGAAATATTCTATGTTGAATATTGAAATGCTACAAAAATGTGTTTTGACCGAAGAGTGTGTAATGGAATAAACTGAGTTTTGGTTTGGAACAATTCTCTCTCTCCCTTGATGCAATTGGGAAGCCAGCTTCTCTCCCTCCCCAAAATGAATGAGAATGGGAGTGCATGAAAGGGTTCCTGCACCCCTGATTTCCCCAACATCATCACAGTTTCTTACACAGATTTTTAAAATGCATCCCCATTTTTTCATCTCCCCACCAACAAAATTGAGGACATTCATTCACTGCACAGCTGTTTTACTAAACTTCGTAGTAGCATATTTATTTGCTTTGTTTCTATACCAAAGGGACATTCTTGTACCAGGAAGATACTTGGGATCCGAAACTGCTGTGCATGCGGGCTCCCTACTGGCCATGTGCACCTACAGACGTAAATTGTTTCTGCATATTATTCCATGCATTTGGATTAAAACAATATGTACCATTGCACCTTGAAACTATGGGATATCCTTGTGGCAGCTGGCCCAGTTCTGTCTCCAAGTGTGTATCTGACAGACTGCTGATGCTCATTCTAGCCTTGTGATAAGTAAACCTGTAAGAGACATTTTTCCTACTCACACATCATCTTATATTCTAATAGCCACCCATGGGCCCCATCTGTGGATAGCTAAATCTGAGGATTGGAGCCGCAAGGAGACTAAAGAGATTCTTCAGCAAACTTGGGGAACTCTTAAATAAAAAAAGAAATACACAGGGCAGTTATTAAGGGAGCAACTGAATGTGTCGTTAAATCAGGAAATGTATTGGAATTTAAATAAATTGCAACAAAAGGCTTTTGAAGGAGCTAATAAACCAGGAAGGTTTTTGGCATGGCAATTGAAAAATAGGAGAGAAAGAAGAGTAATTAATAAAATTTTAGATGAGGAGAAGGAATATGTTGATCCTAATGGAATTAAGAGGGCTTTTTAAAAATACTATGCGAAATTATTTCAAGGTAAAAAACCTGATTTGCAAAAAATTAAAAGTTATTTAGAAAAAGTACCATTGCCAAAGATTCAAGATGATTTCAAAGAAATCTTAAATGGAGTAATACAGAAAGAAGAACTATGCAAGGGTATAGATGAAACAACATTGGGAAAGGCACCAGGTCCAGATGGGTTTACAGCAAAGTTTTACAAGAAGTTGTTAAAAGACGAACTGGTACCGGTACTGTAGCTTCTAACGAATGAGATAAGAGAAACAAAAAAGATTCCTGAAACTTGGAAAGAAGCCAATATATCATTAATACCAAAGGAAGGCCAAGATTTAATGAATGTGAAGAATTATAGACCAATTTCGCTCCTGAATAATGACTACAAAATATTTGCTAAAGTAATAGCGGAAAGAGTGAAGAAATATTTGCAAACTCTGATAACAGAAGAACAAGCTGGTTTCCTGCCAAACAGGCAAATAAGAGATAACTTAAGGATGGTTATGGACGCTATTGAATATTATGACAAGCATCCGGAAAAGGAAGTAGCCTTTATATTTGTGGACGCTGAAAAAGCTTTTGACAATCTCAATTGGGACTTTATGATTCAAGTATTTGACAAAATGGAGACTGGGCAATTTTTTAAGAACATGATTGAAGCGATATACTCAGAGCAAAAGGCAAGAGTAAACGTTAATAAAGAATTGACTGATCATTTTAAAGTTCAAAAAGGGACAAGGCAAGGTTGTCCACTTTCCCCATTACTGTTTATATGGATTTTGGAAATATTGTTGGGAAAAGTGAGAGAAGATGAAGAGATAAAAGGACTTAATATTAAAGGCTATGTATATAAGTACAGAGCATTTGCAGATGATGTGATGTTTATAGTGGAAGATCCAAATAAAAATTTACCGTTGTTAATGCAAAGGATAAGCGACTTTGGAGAACTGGCGGGATTCTAGGTGAATAAAACTAAGACTAAAATGCTATGTAAAAATATGCTAAGGGAAAAACAAGTAGAACTACAAGAAAAGGTACAATGCGAGGTGGTGAAGAAAACGAAGTATCTCAGAATTGAAATGACAATGAGAAACATGGATTTCTATAAAAATAACTATGAGAAGTTATGGCTTAAACTACATCAAGACTTTGAGAAATGGGACAAAATGAATTTATCATTATTGGGAAGAATTTCAGTGGTTAAAATGAATGTTTTACCACGGCTGATGTTTTTGTTTCAAACTATCCCAATATTCAAAGATGTAGAAGTTCTGAATAGATGGCAAAGAGAGCTATTAAAATTTGTGTGGGCTGGAAGAAAACCAAGAATCAAAATGAAGATTTTATGTGATGCTAAAGAAAGAGGAGGTTTTCAACTGCCAAACCTGAGACTGTATTATGAAGCGGTTTGTCTGACGTGGTTAGAACAATGGGTCAACTTAGACAATAAAAAGCTTCTAGTATTAGAAGGACATGATTGCAGGTTTGGCTGGCATGCATACTTATGGTATGAAAAAGTTAAGGCGGATAAATTTTTTAAGCACCATTTTGTCAGAAGAGCGTTGCTCGCAGTATGGATGAGGTATAAAAAGTTTTTTTATGAAGCAAGACCACTTTGGATTGTACCAGCAGAAGTAATCTCACCGTATTCAAGACAGAGAGGGCAAGATTGGTTGCCATACAAAGACTTACTAAAAAAGGTTGGAGCTGACTTTGTGATGAAAGATCAAGATGAGATAGACTTTTTATATGCTTGGTTGAACTATTTACAGATTCGTGATTTGTTTATGACAGATAAGAAAAAATATGGTTTTAGAGAAGAGAAAAATGAAATAGAATGTATATGGGAGGGAAAAGGGGAAAAAATGATTTCTATATATAAGATTTTGTTGAAATGGTTTACTGAAGATGAGACTGTAAAAGAACAAATGCTTAAATGGGCCATTAATATGAACAAAGAGGTGACTATGGAGTCTTGGGAATATTTGTGGAGAAATTCAATTAAGATATCGAGTTGTACTAATATAAAAGAAAATTGTTATAAAATGATGTATAGATGGTACATGACGCCAAAAAAGATAGCAAATATGAATCATAATATGTCTAATAAGTGTTGGAAATGTAAAAAACATGAGGGCTCGTTTTATCATATGTGGTGGACTTGTGAGAAAGCTATGGATTTCTGGACAGGAGTACATAGTGAGATGCAAAAAAATTTAAAATGTACATTTAAGAAGGAACCAGAAATTTTACTTTTAGGACTGAAAATGGAAGAGGTAAATGTGACAAAAAAGACATTGTTATGGTATTTGATATGGGAAACGCCCATTGTAACCCCCCTTAAATCCAATGGCAAGGTCTGCATCTGCGCGGACTACAAGCGCACAATCAATAAAGCCCTTCATGACTACTCCTACCTGGTCCCGGTAGTGAGCCATGTTATTTATTTATTTATTTGTTCGATTTATATACCGCCCTAACCCCCCCCCGGGGGTCTCTGGGCGGTTTACAATTAGTAGTGCTAGTCACCTGTTACATTCCCTAACTACGGCCACAATTCATACAGGGGTTGGGTCATCCTACCAGCACCCTAGGTGGTGACGGTTCTTCTCCGGCCTCCGGCTTCTTCGGCTGCAGATGTCTCTCGGCCCTCAGTCCAGCGGGACGTCTCTCCTTCCTCTGGTGCTTCCGGCGGGTGGCTGTTCTAGCCTCACTAGTGGGTGCAAAGATTTTCGGGAAACTGGACCTGGCACAGGCCTACCAGCAGCTGCCAGTAGATAAGGCCACAGCTACCGCGCAGACTATAGTCACCCACAGGGGAACTTTTCAGGTAAAGAGGCTACAATTTGGCGTGAGCGTAGCCCCAGGGATTTTCCAACAACTAATGGATTCATTGTTAAAAGGGATCCCTGGAGTGACGCCGTTTTTTGACGACGTCCTGATTGCCACTGCGTCCCCTGACAACTTCGCCTCCCGCCTCTGTGCAGTCCTGCAACGCTTTGACTCGGCTGGCCTCAAAGTGAAACTGGAAACGTGCCTCCTCGGGGTTCCGGAGGTGGACTTCCTAGGGTTTCGGGTCAATGCTACAGGTCTTTATCCAGTGAAGGACAAAGTGAAGGCCATCGTGGAGGCTTCCGCCCCCACTTGCAAAGCTGAACTACAGGCGTTCTTGGGACTAATAAACTTTTATCACGTCTTTTTGCCTCATAAGGCTGCGGTAGCGGAACACCTACACCGGCTTCTAGATAAGTCAGCCCCGTGGACCTGGGACTTGAGGGAGGGGGCGGCATTCAGGGGGGTGAAAGTGCTTTTAATTTCAAATGAGGTGCTAGCCCACTTTGACAAATCCCTCCCGGTTGTCCTTGCATGCGACGCCTCTCCCTACGGAGTTGGCGCGGTTCGGGGGCCCATCCTCCCTGATGGCCGCGAGGTTCCAGTGGCCTATTACTCACGGACCTTGATGGCTGCGGAGCGCAACTATGCGCAAATCGACAGGGAGGGGGTGGCAACCGTAGCAGGGGTAAAAAAATTCCACAACTTTGTCTACGGGTGCCCCTTCACGATTGTAACTGACCATAAGCCCCTCTTAGGCCTCTTGGTGGCCGATAAGCAAACACCCCAAGTCTTGTCTCCCCAGGTACTCCAGTGGTCGCTTTTCCTGGCTGGATACCAGTACCGCCTGGAGCACCGCCCGGGCAAGGCAATGGGTCATGCCGATGCTCTGAGCAGGCTGCCGCTGCCCGTTGCAGACGCCAACCCCGCTCCTGCACCAGGGGTCCTGCTTGTTGAGGATCTCCCAGAGCCCCCCTGCAGGCTGCCAATATCGCTGCCAAGGGTCTTGGGCTGGGTGGTGAGGAGTTGGCCCGCGTCCTCCCCGGGGGCCGAGTTCTTAGCCTTCGCCACCTGTAAAAACAAGTTCTCGGCACTGAAAGGGTGCCTCCTGTGGGGAGACAGAGTCGTGGTCCCCAGCGCCCTGAGACAGAGAGTCCTCGCGGCTCTCCACGAGGCACACCCCGGCATTGTAAGGATGAAGGCCCTGGCCCGGAGCTACGTGTGGTGGCTGGGGATCAATGCAGTTATCGAATCCTGGGTCCGAAGATGCCAAACTTGCCAAGAAGTTCGGCCCAACCCGTCAAGCGCTCCCACACAGTCATGGGAGTCAACCCGCAAACCATGGTCCCGGCTACATATCGACTTCGCCGGACCATTCCAGGGACTACTATTCTTAGTAACGGTTGACTCCTACTCCAAGTGGCTAGAGGTCAGCCCCGTGTCTACCACCTCCGCTAAGGCAGTAATCAGATCCCTCCACAGGATCTTCGCCACGCATTGCCTGCCAGACACAATAGTCTCAGACAACGGAACAGCCTTCACGTCTGCGGAGTTCCAGGAGTTCCTATAGAGAAACCTGATCAGGCACATCCGCTCAGCACCCTTCCACCCCACGACCAATGGCCAGGCAGAGCTAATGGTGCGTACCGCGAAGGAAGCCCTTAGCCGGATTTCAGAGGGGGACTGGGAGTTCCGCCTAGCCTGCTTCCTCCTGACCAATAGGATGACTCCTAACCCCATCACCGGCCACAGCCCCACCGAGCTGTTGATGGGCCGGCACCCGACAACGCTGCTAGATCGACTGCACCCAGACCGGGCACCGGACTCAAGGAGGTTGACCGAACAGCGAGAGACTCCGAGGGGGTTCTTCCCAGGGGACCCTGTATTCCTCCGGAACTACGGGACCGGGCCTCCCTGGATCGAGGGCCAAGTCACCGGAGTCAAGGGCCCAGTCTCCTACGATGTGTCAACAGAAGACGGTCGACTTCTGCAGAGACACATCGATCAACTACCGCCGCCATCATCATCAGTATCTCAAGAAGTACCACCAGTTGTTGAAACAGAGAAGGAAGGAAGGAGGAGACGACCACCTGTTTGGATGAAGGACTATGTTATGGACTGAGAAAAGGGGGAGATGTTGTGTGTATGTTTCTTTAAGAGTATTGTATATAAACCAGTAGTAGGAAGAGGGAGTGTGGCAAGCTGTAGGCGTTTTATACTGTGTGACTGAGCATAATAAAGCTAACTTGGAAAACGGATGAGGAGGCATTTTATTACGATACAACAAAAGGTTAAAACACTTAGGGCTCTTTAGCTTGGAGAAACAACGACTGAGGGGTGACATGATCGAGGTTTATAAGATTATGAATGGGATACAGCAGGTAGGGAAAGAAGTACTTTTCTCCCTTTCTCACAATACAAAAACTCATGGGCACTCAATGAAATTGCTGAAAAGAAGCACTTTTCTCTCTTTCTCACAATACAAGAACTCATGGGCACTCCATGAAATTGCTGAGCAGTCGGGTTAGAACGGATAAAAGGAAGTACTTCTTCACCCAAAGAGTGATGAACACATGGAATTCACTGCCACAGGTGGTGGTGGCGGCTACCAGCATGGACAGCTTCAAGAGGGAATTAGATAAGCATATGGAGCAGAAGTCCATCAGTGGCTATTAGCCACAAGGTAGAGATTGGAACTCTCAGTCTGGGGCATGTGATGCTTTGTATTCTTGGTGCTTGGGGGAGGGCAACAGTGGGAGGGCTTCTGGTGTCCTGGCCCCACTGCTGGACTTTCTGAGGGCACCTGGTATTCTTGGCCAGTGTGTAACAGAGTGTTGGACTAGATGGGCCATTGGCCTGATCCAACATTGGCTTCCCTTATGTTCTTATGTAAAGGTGTAGGAAAATCCTGTTTCAGAAAGGATTTTAAACTAGGATGCATGGTATTCCAGACTACCCAAACCAGCAGATGACATTGTGAATAAAAACAAATCAAAATAACTTGCCAAAGTTTACCAGTTCAATTTTTTTTAAAGGGGTGGGGGACACACAGGGTAGGTTAAAAACTCTTCAGTGGTCTTCGTGCATTTTCTTCAATGAAAATCACCTAAGACGGTTGAGATCTTAAAAGCATTAGGTTTTCCTCACTAACCCCAGCATTTATTCTGGTAGCAGCCTGCCTTAGACCTCTTGGGAGGTTCCCAAGCACAGCCTTAAGATAGCAACCTCTCTCCTCTGCTCCCACAGCTAGATGCATCAGGTATACTGCTCCTGCACACACAGGCTCCATTCTTGTGCTTAAGTACTGGCTGCTTTTAAAACAATTGTCCATCTATGTATGCATGTCATGCAGCACCGGGTGCAATCTGAAGGCTTGCCTCCACTTTACTAAAGTTTTTCCCCCTACCCCATTTTCCTTTCCTCTGATTGAAACCAGCTCAGATTCCAGAAGGGGGAAAAGCGCCCTTATCTTTTCAGCTAGGAATAGGAAGAAAACAAATCTAACAAATACGAGAACTTATTTTTGCTAGTCCACTAGGGTGCGTGCAGAGAAAATCCCTGCGTGTAACAAGGAAAACAGGACAGGTACTCCAAATGGTCTGCAACACGCCTGGCTTATTTATAACGGAGCATTTTTAAAAGTTCCTTTTCCAAAGTCTTCTTAAAAACTCAAGCTTGCAAAAGTGCCTAAATTTTATTAAGCAAATTAGCTCTGGCAGGCCCGAAGCACACAAATTATCTTCCATATGGTTAAAAAAGACCCCCGCTAAATATCTCCGAGACCTTCCCCCAACGTGGCAAGACTAACAGAAGAGGCGCTGCTTCCCGCACAGATATCTCCGGAGAACATACCAACCCCACAACAAAGAGGGGTGGAGAGGAAAGAGCCTCCCCATTCCTTTTCAGAAACAACAACCCAAACCTCCCAATTGCACACTTCACTGTAGACTTTCCAAACACTGCATCTGATACAATTTAACAGGTTAGAACATCTCCCATCTCCCCAGCTGCAGTTTTTACAAGTTTTCTGACCCCCCCCCGCTTATCTGTATTTGGAACAATCCTCCGCGTTAACCAGCACCCTGTTTGCATCAAACACGGGGAACTTGCTACGGGGTTTCCCTCACAGTTCCAGGGATTAGAAGATCTATTAACCTTTTATTTGCTGACAGTAATGTGAAGATTTTGCATAGGAACCCGGGAAGTTCATTTATAAGATAGGGCTGTAAAGTTGCAATTCACCTTTGCAATAAATTTTATCCTCAATCCATCATTTCTAAGGGAAAGGAAGAAAGCTGGGGGGGGGGGGGGGACATGAATCCAACTGGAGAATAGTAAGATTAA
>NW_015176667.1:13434-17306 GCF_001447785.1 Gekko japonicus
AGCTGTGGAGTCCTGTGAGCAAAAATGCTACTTGGTGAGCTGCTGGCATTAAAGTTGTGAGCGAGTGATTTGGCTGCTGCATCAATTAGTTTGCTCTGGAGTCATCCCTTCCTGAGCTCAGATGAAAATGGGTGAGCCGGAGGCTAAAAAACTGTGAGCTGGCTCACAGTAACTCAGCTTAGAGGGAACAGTGGCCAGGACCATGCGTGTCATAAAATGTAATGCCAGGTAGCGAAGATATAAACTTTATAAAGGACACAAACACAAAGGTATTTTTTTTTACTTAAAATAAAAACATGCTTAAAACATTAGCACTCTTGCAGTATTTTGTTTATTTAACCGTGTCTGATAACGGACACCTCTTGCTCTGAATTACTGCATCAAAATGTCCGTACTGTTGCAATCTTGAGTATGCCGTTCAGGTGTGTATCTGTAAGCTGCAAACCTATGATGACGCAGCAGCAGCAGAACTGGAAGAAGAAGCAGAAGACGACCAGTTCCACTGCGGGCCTGATAGAAGCCTTCCGGGGGCCTAATTCGGCCCCCGGGCCGCATATTTGACACCCCGATGTATCATGTTCCAGGGAGACACAACTGTTTGGTACTGCTTGGAGCAAAGGGCAAGGGGGAGGAGGGATCTGAGGAGGCTTCTGAGCAGAGCGATCTTCTGGAACACCGGACAAGAGTTCGACTCCTGTGACATCAGCTGTACCCTCAGTTCTGGTCACCACTCTGTGAAACAGTAGCTTCTTCACGCCCCCTATAAAGAACTTGCTTACTAGAATGCTGAGAGTCACTAACGGAGACCCGGCTACGATGCTCATAATCTCATAAATAAAATAAAATGCTCCGTCCATCGCCCCTCAAGCGCGGAGGCCACCTTAGAGGAGTCTGAATTGGTTCCCGGTTCCTTATTTGCTCCTTACTCATGAATTAAACCCAAAACATTGAGGACAGTTTGAACGCTCTGAACCCCAAAATAAGGTTTGGACTGTCATAAATCATACACCCACACATTCATGGGACTCTCCCCTTTGAGAGGACATATGCTGCTTCCTGGTCCAAAGCTCACTTCCTGTGCCAGCTGCTCCAAAGTGGGGTGCCCCCTAGGAGAAGAGCACAGACAGACACTGGGGCCAGGCTGTACCCAAAAGCAATCTTTGGACCAACCAGGGGTCATTTCCTGCAGGAGCGCACAGAAGCGGAGCTCCGGCAGTAAAGAGCCCAGGGGGCGGGCACATGCAACAAGCCCCACCCCCTGCTCCCAGCAGCCCTCAGTCAGAGCAAGAAGCAGCCAGGTAAGTTGCAGAGCCCCCTCAGCCCCCCGGTCCAAAACAGTCCAGTGACACCTTTAAGGCCAAGTTTTATTCAGGTACAAGCTCTCCCTCCTCTGTGAGGACAGATATACACGGTGGGTGTTGCCTCCTGACACACTTTCAGTGATGTCAGGGGGTGTGGCATATGCAAATGAGTTGTGCTAATGAGTTATGCTAATGAGCTCCTGCACCTCTTTTTCTACGAAATGACCCCTGCCCGGGCTTCCGCTGTGGATTGTCTTGATGGTGTCCACTGAATGAGGCGTGCGCAGGGTGGCTTTTTTAAAAAAACAAAGGTTTGCGCATGTGCATAGGCATGATATTGCGTCCTCGGTTATTCGCGCATGCACAGAATCAAGATTTTTTTTAAATGGCACCCGTTCCAGATAGTCTGACGTCCTGTTTTTTGTTTTTGTTTTAAATTGCGCACTGGAACAATCAGATAGGGGAAAGTCCACGAGTGGTCCGTCGGAACCAAAAACTCTAGATTTAAAGTAGTATCATAGAATCATAGAATCATAGAATGTTAGAGTTGGAAGGGACCTTGCAGGTCATCTAGTCCAACCTCCTGCACTCTGCAGGAAACCCCCTGCACTCTGCACTCTGTATCTTTTTAGCACGGCTCCTAAGCGTGGCAAAATGGGATGCTCATAGAAGACGGACGTTTCCCAGATGTTGATGTCTAGACGTTACATTTAAATCCATGAGGCCCCCATGCCTCGCGCGGATCTAAAGAGCCGTCTGAACGCACCCACTGCGTTCCCTATGTTCATCCAATCCCCTCTTGAAGCGGTCTTGTGCCTGTAGCTGCCACCGCTTCTTGTGGCTAGAAACTTAGCTGCTGCCTTTTGGGTAACTGAATACTGTGATTTTCAAGATGAACACATGAAGCTGCCTTATACTGAACCAGGCCATTGGTCGATCTAAGTCTGCTCAGACTGGGAGTGGCTCTCCAGGGTCACAGGCAGAGAAAGATCATTCACACCACCAGTTACCATGTCCTTTGAACTGGAGATGCGGGGATTGAACCTGAGACCTTATGCGTGCCAAGCAGAGGCTCTACCACTGTGAGTCACAGGCCCTCCTCTGAGTACTGGATTCTGCTGCTGTTTCCAGTCTCTGCACTGATGTGGCACAGTTTCCAGAGGCACAGGAGGCACCAAGCCCTGTTTCTAAGAGCACATTTGGAGACCCAGATTTATCAGTCATTCCCCCAGAAGCTCTGGGGAAAACATAGCAGTTCGAAAGCAAGAAATTGCAAGTAGGTAAATAGGTACCGCTTTGGTGGGAAGGTAACAGCATTCCGTGCGCCTTGGCGTCTAGTCATGCCGGCCAGAGGTCATTTCGGGGGGGAACGCGGGGGAACGCAGTTCCCCCAGGTGAGGCGCAGGGGTTACAAAGCCCCGCCCCCTGCTTCCGGCCGCCCCGCTTCCAGTCCTCATTCAGCCAGGAGGAGGCAGGAGAAGAGGGAAGGTAAGTTGCTTCCTCCCCGCCTCTCCCCACCCCTGCCTTCCTGGGGCCAGGAGGGCCTTGGCGGGACTTCCTCGCATTCCCGCTGGCCTTGCAGGTCCACCGCCAGGCCCCTGATGTCAGGGGGTGTGACATATGCTAATGAGTTATGCTAATGAGTTCCCCTAGCTCTTTTTCTACAAAATGACCCCTGATGCCAGCCACATGACCACAGAAATGTCTCTGGACAGCGCTGGCTCTTCGGCTTCTAAACGGAGATGAGCACCGCATCCCTAGAGTCGGATTCGACTGGCTCTCGAGCAAGGGAAAACTTTACCTTTACTATGGCCTCATACCCTCTGTCTGAACCCCAAAATAAGGTTTGGACCATCACACCCCATGCACCACATTCAGGGGACCATCACACCCCAGGGGACCAAAAAGGTTTGGACCATCCCCAGGGGTCATTTTGTAGAAAAAGAGGTAAAGGAGCTCATTAGCATAACTCATTAGCATAACTTATTTGCATATGCCACATGTTGCATTATGTTGAAATGGGGGGGGGATTGTTTCAGTGAATCATCTTGGGCACATTTTCTCACTTCTGCAATTTTTGGCACGTGAGAATCACGCCTTTTAAAAAAAACATTATTTTTAGTGGTTTTATTGTCCACCCCCCCATCCGCAGGAAGGGAAAGAGTCCCCACCTGTTCTGCAGGACATCTGCAACAGAGCAGGATTCTCTGGATGCCAGATCGACCATCCATGGGAAATAACGGCTCCTGAAATGGCTCTGTGAAAGGCTGATGCACTGTGGCCCGGCTGGAGCATGCTCCCTTTCCAGAACATTTCAGAAATCCCAGGGAATAATAATTCTGCAATTCCAGAAAGGTCTGGGATTGTTTTTGGATGTCCCCGACCCTAAATAAAACTGGACATTCTGGATTTAATTTCACTTTGGGAATATCTGCCCATCCCTAATTTGAGCTTCAGAGACCACCTGCTACATGGCTATTGATAAAAGTACCATGAGTTGAAAAAGGGGGACTTGGTCAGTGTATTTAAGTCTCCTGTCAGCCTTTAGGGAACAAAAATATGTGAACTGGT
>NW_015176668.1:0-1815 GCF_001447785.1 Gekko japonicus
GCGTGCGCCATTGGCCACAGGCTCTGCCCCATCAGCTTTAGCCTCCTTTGACAGCCCGGGATCCTCCGGGGGGAGCGCAGCCCGGTGCAGGGTGACTCCCACTGAGCAGCCACGGGTGGCGGCCCGGCTGAAGCTCCTCCTGGAGGGACCGGAGGAGGACGCGCAGTTCGCAATGGTCTGCAGCACCGCAAGGGGTTAAGCCGGCGGAGCCTTTTGCTGGAGGCAAAGGGAGGGGGGGTTGGAAAAGAGGAGGGGCTGGCTTGCTCCTCGTGGGCGCGCATGCGTGTCCGGGGAAGGGCGTTTGCTTCTGCTCCGGGAAGGGAGACCTGGGAGGGCTTCGGAGAAGCAGCAGCCGCCAGACCCGCCTCCGGGGAGGTCTCCTTGGAAGTAAGGGCATGCACCGCCGTGGCGGGGGTGTGTGAGAATAAGCATTTAGCTCTTGGAAGGGGGGGGAATCCTGCCAGGCCGCGGCTGTCCTGGGGTTGCCACCACCCGGATGGTGAATTCCTGGACATTTGGGGGAGGGGGGTGGTGGACCTCAGGTGGGAACCAGGCCGTAGAAGAGTCCATCTCCCTCCGGCGCAGCCCCTTCTTCCCCCCGGGGGAGCGGATCTCTGCCTGCTGGAGGTCGGCTGCGAAAAGTACTGGGTTGGCAGCATGGAGGACTTAAAGGACGACATGCGTTTGCACACTTTATTGGACGTAACATCTAACTTAAAAACAGCCCGACAAGGCCAACTATATACACCCCCACCCAGCACACCCTAGTCCCATTGGAGGGTTTGAATTTCCCGCCAAAGTGGCTATTGGTTGGTGCACCGGGGGAACTGGGATCCTATGTGCCTCTTGTTCAGGGGAGTCAAGCGCCTGACTGTGCCTGGACCCTATCCTCCAGATAACTCACCAGGTCTGACGGGTTCAGAGTCTGGGAATGGGGCAGGATCCATTCCTTGGTCTCTTTTCCATTCCATCTCTTATCTCTCTCCCTTGCTGCTTTTTTCAGATGTGGGGACCATCCCTGAAGATGGAAGCTGCAATACCTGAGGTGGAAGGAGCTTCCTTGGAGCAAGGGCAGAGGGCGCAGACCATGGAGCATGCCCATGATCCCCTCTCCTTTGGTAAGGACCCGTTGTGCCTGCATGCAATTGGGGCACACCGTGAATGTGATGGGTGGAGAGTTCAGGTCAGGATATAAATAAATAGTTCTGCACACAACAATGAGTTAATTTGCGGCACTCAATGTCCACTAATTCTGATGCCACCAAAAGCAGATTAGAAAAATTCCTGAAGAACAATTTGTCCCATCAATTAAAAAGTTCATATCTCACCTTCCTTCCATCAAAAGAAATTAAGTTGTGGGGGGGGGGGGTTGCGAAACCTCACGAGAACTATTCAGACTGGTGGATACAAGGAGACTCCACCTTCTGGGGCAGCAGAGCTCTGAAAAGTAGTTGGGTTCTTATACGGAGTTCTTATCTGTTTCTTTATGAAACGGGCGAACAGCCAGTTTGCCTTCTCTAGAGAAGACCACAGTATCCAAAAAGTTGACTTCTATAGGGCTAGCATTATAAGTAAATTTAATGCATTCATGTACTGAGTTTAACCACTGGAAAAAAGGCTCTACAATATCAAATTGATCTATAATCAAAAAACAATCATCTATATACCGTTTAAATAAAATAATGTGCTCCCAAAAAGGATTAGTATTAATATTAGTCACCCATTGTTTTTCAAAAGCCCCCATAAATAAATTAGCAACACTTGGTGCGAAAGAACTGCCCATAGCTACACCCTTCACCTGAAAGTAAAAATCTG
>NW_015176668.1:8973-13086 GCF_001447785.1 Gekko japonicus
ACCCACACAGGGGAGAAACCTTTTGAATGCTCAGAGTGTGGAAAGAGATTCAGTTGGAGTGGCAGTCTTCAACTGCATCAAAGAACCCACACAGGGGAGAAACCTTTTGAATGCTCAGAATGTGAAAAGAGATTCAGTCGGAATAACAGTCTTCAACTGCATAAAAGAACCCACACGGGGGAGAAACCTTTTGAATGTTTAGAGTGTGGAAAGAGATTCAGTGAGAGTGGCACTCTTCAGAAGCACCAAAGAACCCACACAGGGGAGAAACCTTTTGAATGCTTTGAGTGTGGAAAGAGATTCGGTCGGAGTGGCAGTCTTCAACTGCATCAAAGAACCCACACGGGACAAACCTTTTGAATGCTCAGAGTGTGGAAAGAGATTCAGTCAGAGTGGCAATCTTGAGGACCATCAGAGAACCCACACAGGGGAGAAACCTTTTGAATGCTTAGAGTGTGGGAAAAGATTCATTGTGAGTGGCGGTCTTCAACAGCATCAGAGAACCCACATAGGGGAGAAACCATTTGAATGCTCAGAGTGTGGAAAGAGATTCAGTCGGAGTGGCAGTGTTCAACTGCATCAAAGAACCCACACGGGGGAGAAACCTTTTGAATGCTCAGAGTGTGGAAAGAGATTCAGTTACAATGGCAGTCTTCAACGTCATCAAAGAACCCACACGGGTGAGAGACCTTTTGAATGATCAGAGTGTGAAAAGAGATTCAGTCGGAGTGGCCATCTTAAACGGCATCAGAAAACCCACACAGGAAGAAAATGTCTGAATGATCAGAGTGTGGAAGGAGATTCAGTGAGAGTGGCAGTCTTCAGGTGCATCGAAAAACCACACAAAGGAGAAGCGATGTAACTTGTTAGCCTTTAAAAGAGGTTTTCTCTTATTTCACACCTAAAAGACATCAACAGACCTTGCATAGCATTGAAAAGATAAAAACTGCTCGAAGAGGAGACTGATTAGAAGTCACAGAATAACTATGACTCGTGGGATGGGAGGAGCGAAAGAAAGAAAATGGTGATATATAAAAGAAGACAGAGGAGGAACTCTGATTCTCAACCAGCCTCTTCCTCCAAGTCATCAAAACAATTGTTTGTAGTTGACTCATTCTGCGAAGAATTGCTGAGTGGAATAGCTTTTACCTCCCCTAATGCAAAAGCTAAAGATAGGGATGCAGTTAAGCAACAAAATACTCAAATGCTGAACCCCTATGAGAAAAATACAGTAGGGATTGAAAGGGAGGAAGCTGTTTGCCACCCGGTAGGTAACCTAAAGACCATTAATTTAGATATAGTAGCTCTGGGACGAAAGGTGGGAGAATTTTCAGGGAACCAGTATTTTCTCACTGCAGACACTGTGGTAGCTATTTTCCAGCAACTTAACGAAATCTCAACTAAACTGGATGCCTTAAGAGATGTGTTAAATTAATTTGGAAAGCCAGGTGCAATCAGTCAGAGAGTACTGAACGCAACCATTGCCTTCTCAGCAAAAATGCAGAGGAGTGGAGGATTGCTTTCAACTACCCTCAGATCTCAAATTAACAAAACTGGGCAGTTAACTACAAGGGCAACAGACAGTTTAACCCTGCAAAACAACCAAATAGTATTGCTAGGCCCTGGTCACACGGGCTGGATATCGCAGTGGAGAGGCGTGGCTAATTTCCCCGGTGCAGTGTGATCTATGATTACGCGATCAGACGCGCCGGCGGTGCACCACGGGTCCTTCCCGGCACATAAACGAGGGGCCGGAGGGGAAAGTCGCAAGCCAGTGCAATCACACCACAGGCATCCGGAGGCAGTCCGTGGCAAACCGTTTACCAGTACTTTGTATGTGCTACTTTTTTAATGCGCATTTTCGGCAGCAAGCCACGGGTGCGCTCCATTTCCCAGATATTGGGGTATGATCATGCCTGGATAATCCGCCCACCATCTGTGTCTCTCCCACGGCAACTTTGCCATGTGACCAAGGCCCCTATTGCTCGGAACTCTCTAAGTCCAGGTCGTTGGGAAAGCAGAAGAGAAACCACCTCTTCACTGAGGCAGCTGCTCCGTAGAGAGCCATGTCTTTTAGACCTTGAGCAAAACAATGAGACCCCCCTCCCCTCCCCCCTATTGACGAATGTTATTAACGCTCAAGCAATCTACTATCTCTCTTAGGCTTCCAAGAATGAGGAGATTTCTTGCTCTCTCTCATATGAGCCCTGTCAGAGTCTTCTCAGAGGAAAGGCAGAAACCATTACTGACAGGGGCGGTACATATAGCGCATTTTGCAGAGCCTTCCAAATCAGATCTAAAGGGTCTTCTCCAACGTATACCTGTGGGACAAGCCAGAAAAACCCACTATTGAAGGGAGCAGAGCAATCCACGACTAATTCATCCAATCTGAAGGGACCATCGAAATATTTGGCTCAACTAATACACAGTTAAACAGTGAGACCAACTTTTGTCCCCCTGCAACTCGTGTGAAACAAGGATCGGCTCATCTCCTGAGCCTTTCAGAATCCAGCAGTCGGACAAGTGTGGAAACTTCAACTCTGGATGGTCCCTCACTCACCTCATCCCCCATCAGATCTACAACACTCGCCCTCCAACAGAAGTATCCCAGTTATCTGATTCCAGCTCTTCAAAATCAAACTCCGCTATTTTACTTAAAGACCTCGATTTCAATGAAACAGCAGATAGAGAATTGTGGCGCCCAGACATAAAATGCCAATTTCTGAAAATACTAAGACTGTGATGAGATAAATATTGTAAAGGATCAGCAAATATCTCCTTTTGCACTGAGGAGTCCCCCCTGGCAAGAGCTTGGGGCACAGATCCCGTCTTCAGGTTCCTCACAGAATCCATACACGGGTGAAACTTTCCTATAGCTGGTTCTGATGAGGTTCTTCAAATGCCCTGGTACTGGTGGTTCAAAGGGATGAGAACGTAGTTACCCAAAGAAAGGCCTTTTTAGTTTTTCCCCTCCTCTGTGAAACTAGCTACTTCAGGTTATCTCCTATTCTAACTGCCGCATCTTCAACACTGGCAAAAACAGTTCCTTTCCCAAATTCCATGGAGGAATACACAAGTGGAGAGGGCTAACAGATATCTACAGCCTCTCACCTACCGGTATAACCATAGTGTGACCGGCTGGCATCCTTAATTCACAAACATTTTTATGTGACAATCAGTTCTAGAGAGGCATTTCTCAACCCTAATCCCTCCCAGGTCCAGCCTGCTGTGAGGTTTTTGGGGGTGGGTGTCTCACCTTTTTGAAACCCAAAGCATTCTGGCAGTTGGATTAATTGGGGTTGAAAAAAGAAGGTTGTGTATCCTAACCCAACAACTCAGTAGTTCTAAACGGTCAGACCCCCCTCCCCCCACAACAACCAGTATTGTGGAAATCCATGGAGTTGGCAGGTGAATCTTGTGGGGCACAGATTCCCCAGTCCAAGTTGTCCTTCCCACCCCACCCCCAGTTTCCCACAGAGAGAATCAGGAGGGAGAAGTCGGATTCCCTCCTCCTGCTCTGAACCCCGCCACGGCCACCACCTCTGCATGTGCCAGAAATGACCTGGACTGAGCCCTGGGCCAAGGTGTCCTCCCCCCACATCTTCCTCCTTAGAGCCCCCCCCCCTTAAATTCCGCCATTGAGATTGGGCCATTATGGTGCCAACTGAGAAAGTTCTCTTTCTGTCTCCGTACTTTATCTTGGAGAGGTCTCTGCATTAGAGTTGGTAACAGGCCCGAAGGGGAGAAAATATCCTCCCTCATTCCCAGAGGCTTAATGTGTGTGGAAATGGGTATCTGAGAAGATAAATAACATCCCATGAAGCCTCTGTTAAAGGGACGGCACGTTTTTCCCCTTGAGGCTCTTGGCATCCCTAGATGAAGTGTTTCTTTATGGCTCAGAAAAAACAAAACTCGCCTAAGGAAGAGTCACAGCTCATTAAGGATATTATTGTTTGTATCAGTTAAATATGACTGTTTTCTCTAATTTGTGCACTGTTTGATCTCTCCCCAGCTGTGATTGAGTGGATTGAAAATTTAGAGATTTGTATATAAGGGCATTGCCCAGTTGTTCTGCGTACCCATTGTATCAGCTTAATTAAGTATTTTATATTA
>NW_015176668.1:13372-17221 GCF_001447785.1 Gekko japonicus
TCTCTCAGCCTCACCTACCTCACAGGGTGTCTGTTTTGGGGAGAGGAAGGGAAAGGAGTTTGTAAGCCGCTCTGAGAGTCCGAGTGGAGGGCGGGGTATAAATCCAATCTCTTCTCCTCTTCTCTTGGGATGCCTTTAAACCAGTCACATTTTCAGGCTAACTCACCTTGCATAATAGTCGTAAGGATTCGGTCTTTGTGGAGGAGCCGTCTTCAAAGAGGTGCGTTTGATGGGTGTGGAAATCTCAGGACTTCTGTGTATATTTGTTTACTAATGGGAACCTGCAAGGACTTGTGGGGTCCCTCTCATTTCTCCCTCCCTCGCAATCCCCCACATATTTCCCTTTGCCGAAAGACCCCATAGTGCCTCCTCTTCTCATGCTTCCTTCTCTCCTTCCTTACCAAACGGCCAACCTACGTTCATGTGCCCCTCGGTCTTCAGCTCCCTCCCCCCCGGGAACCATCCTCTACCTAGGAAAGCGATGGGCCCAGGCAGATGAAAAGGAAGTTAAAATGCTTCCTAGGAGCCCTGCTGACAAACCATAGTGTGACCAGCCGGGATCCTTAATTCACAAACAGTTGAATGAGGAGAAACACCAGCAGCTCCCCCCCCCCCCGAGCCCCAGATATCCCCAGATCAATTATTCATTGTTGCCAATGGGACTCTAACTATAATGTCCCCATAGGGTATAATGGAGCACACCCGATGATGCCTTTCCGTACGCTCTGTAAGATGTCTTGAGTCACAGTAAAAGTGGGATAAAAATATTTGAATAAATAAGTAGTTAGGGCAGGTTGATAACACTGAAGTAACTTCCTGTTTGTTAGGTTAGGCTGGGTTGTGACACTGATTGTTCCACTTCTGTTACACTTGACCTGCAAATCTGTCATATTTCACTAAAAAAACCCTTCAAAGTAGACTGGAAGATTTCCTCCGCCCATCCCAGTCCTGGTTTGTTTTCTGAGGGTCAGTGCAGGGAGTTGGTCCAAGGCCAGGTCTACCAATGTAGTCGAAAGGGGAGGGTAGACCTGTTCTCTGGAGGCCTGGGTGAAACAGAAGTGTTCTGGGCCTGGGATATCAGGCCACAGAGTGGAATGACAGCCCCAGGGTGTAGCAGGAGTGTTCAGGGACTGGAATGAGAGACCAAGGAGTGGCATGACAGCCCCAAGGTGAAGCAGGAGTGTTCTGGGACTGGGATGACAGGCCAGAGTGGAATGACAGCCCCAGGGTGGAGCAGGAGTGTTCTGGAACTGGAATGACAGGCCCAAGAGTGGAATGACAGCCCCATGGTGTAGCAGGAGTGTTCTGGAACTGGAATGAGAGACCACGGAGAGAGACCACAGGGCTCGCCAGCTCTGAGTTGGGAAATACCTGGAGATTTTTAGGGTGGAGCCTGAGTGGTGGATGTTGCCTTCTGACACAGTTCTAATTATTAGCATATGCTAATGAGTTATGCTAATGAGCTCCTGCAGCTCTTTTTCTACGAAAAGACCCCTGATTACAACTATATAATGGGTCGATGCGAAACTGGAGGCAAAAAGTATTTATAGGAGTAAAAGCCGGACTCTTCTGAATTCGGCAAAAGGGTGGCTTTGTTACTGGGGTAACCCGCGCCCTCCAAGGGACCCATTTAAAGGCTCATGGAGCCCATGACTCATTCACATATTGGTCAAAGAAGGAATGCTCGGTACTATGGACTGGGGCTCCTGGGGGATTCTGCCAGAAAGAGCCCTTCCCTGGGGAAGAGGACGGAGGTGTTCCTGACTCTGAAATCTCTTGGACTACGGACACAGACCCAGCAGTGACTTAGCAATTCCTTCTGCCAGGGACAGGAAGGGATTATTGATTCTCCTCAATCCTTGCCCCCCTTTTGTGAGGAGAAAACAGTTTTGAAACCACTAGCAAACCATGACTAAAGGATTACATCTCTAAAAGTCAGGAAAGAACCACCAAAAGACCAAACAAAACACTGAGGAAGAGAGCACCCAGATTGCCTTGGTGAGTAAATCAGACAGAGACTCAAGAAAACAAAACTTCCAAGGCTGACTAATAAAGCTACTGCCCCCCAAAAAAGTCCACCTTAAGGCAGTGCCTGTTTGCCTGTCCAGGCACATGAGTGTCAATACGAGTCAGTCTCACTTCTATGCCAGACATTGGCTGGCACTTCCGGTTTTTGCCACCTTCTTCTTGATCCTCTCTGGGCCGAGCACTGCCCCCTCGGTGTCCGTCTGCTTCTGGGTCTCTCTTCACCACGGTCATCTTGGTTGTCCTCCTCTGCACTTTCTCTACCTCTGTGGTGTCCTTTTTGAGATACGGTGACCAGAACCGTACTCAGTATTCGAAATGAGGCTGCTCCATAGATTTATACAGGGGCACTCTAGATCTACGGGGCATTATAAACCCACCTTCCACACGCCAGAGAGATGTTTAATGTTTTCTCTCCTGTGTGAGTTGTATGTTGTACAATAGGATGGGAAGTGACCTCATGGCAAGAATTGGCGAGTCACCTTCTTAGGCTGAATTTCTTTCCAGTCACCGGAGTTCCCTCCAGTGAGAATTCTTTGATGGCGCAAGAAGCTCCCACAGAGACTGGAGCTCTTTTCACACATGAGACATTTAGACATTTCCCCCCTGTGTGAATTCAGGCTGCTTCTGTCCCTGAACCTCTTTCCACACCACCACAAGGTCCCTCTCCTGTGGGGGTTTCTTTGCAAAAAATTAAGCTGGTCTTCCTTCAGTCCTGTAGGCAATGCTCTGAAGCCCTTTTCACACTCCAGCTATTGAGAAGGTTTCTCTTCTTAGCGGAGGGCTCTGAGACCTAGTAAGGCTTTCGCTGATGGTGTGTAAAGCGTTTCCCACTCTCCAGCAATGGATGGATGTGCCTTCTCTACTGTGGGCATTCTCTGGTGATGAATAAATAGGGTTGCGACTGACAGGAAGCTTCTCCCACCTCTGAGGGGAAATAGGGTTGCTAACACGAAACTTTTCCCACCTCTGAGGCGAAAGCCATGCAGTCTGCCCTTCAAAGCAGCCATTTTCTCCAGGGGAGCCGATCACTGTCAGCTGGAGATTTGTTATAGGCGCCCAGGCCCCTCCTGGAGACTGGCAACCAATGTTCCCCTCTAAGCTTAGGAGACTTGTGAGCAAAAATTCTACTTCGTGAGCTACTAAAATTAAAGTTGTGAGCAAGCAATTTGGCTACTGCATACGTTAGTCTGCTTTGGAGCCCTCCTTCCTGAGACAAAACGGTGTGAACCAGAGGCTAAAAAACCGTGAGCTAGCTCGCACTAACTCAGCTTAGAGGGAACATTGCTGGCAACCCCGTGTCCCACCTTTCCAGGGTCATTTTGGACCAGCAGGGCTGGGTAAAAGTGCCAGAGTTCTGCATTTTCCATTCTAAAACTGTTGTTCTGCAGTGTCTTCTGTGACGTTCACCCTTCCTCCCGCAGCTCTGTGGCTTCTTCAATGCCCCTTCCGGCTTTGATCCCGTCCCCTGAATTCCTGCCTTGCAAGAAGACTGAAAGGACCTGCTGGAGAGGCAACCCGCTGGGACCTTCTGCCGCGTAACTGTGACCCCCCCCCCCCCACATCGCGCCCCCCACTTCAGAAGCAAGCCCTTCCCCCCCTTCCTCCCAAAAGAGCCTCCCCCTCCCACTCCTCGCTCTCCCCCTCTAGCAAACCGCTCGGCTGCCTTAACCCTTCTGGAGCTGCAGACTTCCCATCCCAGGCCGGGATTCCCCTCTTTCTCTCCTCCCGTCTCTGGGGCGGCAAAGGGAGAGTTTCTTCCCCGGGGAGGCAGCCAGCCCTTGGGGGGGCGGCGGTGTGAACCAGAGGCTAAAAAACCGTGAG
>NW_015176669.1:0-699 GCF_001447785.1 Gekko japonicus
TAATCTCTGTTGTCTGGAGATCAGTTGTATACTTTGAGATCTCCAGCTTCCACCTGGAGGCTGGCAACCCCAGGTAGATCCTGTGGTGTATCACAGACTCTAGGTGAAATCCCTTCCCCAAATCCCCCTCTCCACAGGCACAGCCCTCAGATTTCCAGGAATTTTCCGGCCTGGCCAGAGTTGGCAACCCTGGCCTCTGCAATTAAAGGACCTTAGCCTTTGGCCTAGAAAAGATGCTCGCTTGAAATCCTGGAGAGCGAGTCGCAATCAATACTGAGTGAGATGGACTAGCGATCTGACTCAGCATAAGGCTTCATTCAAACGTTAGTTCTAAAGCCAGAGAGAGATCCAAAGAACTGCTCATATTTCTTCCTGTGGGGAGGGGAAGGGAAAGGAGGTTGTAAGCCGTTCTGAGACTCCTTCGGGTAGTGAAGGGTGGGGTACAAAAGCCAAATCTTTTTCTTCTTCTTAAAGGGACTGCACAAAAGAGCCCCAGCTGAGCCAGCTCTCAGCTGTTTTTAGTGGCTTTCCCGCTGCTTTTTTTCCCCTCTGTATTCTTTGGTTTGGGTCTACTAGGAAAAATTTGGGATTGAAACAAACAAAAAAAACCAGATCCGAATACTTTACCGATATTGGGATCTGGGATTTTTCGGCAATCCCGAAATTCTTTCAGGTCCAATAGACCCAAAACAAAAAATA
>NW_015176669.1:821-7337 GCF_001447785.1 Gekko japonicus
GTAAAGAGCCCAGGGGGTGGGCACATGCAAAAAGCCCCACCCCCTGCTCCCAGCAGCCCTCAGTCAGAGCAAGAAGCAGCCAGGTAAGCTGCAGAGCCCCCCCCGGCCCCCCGGCCCAAAACAGTCCAGTGGCACCTCTAAGACCAAGTCTTATTCAGGTACAAGCTCTCCCTCCTCTGTGAGGACAGATCTACACGTCCCCCCCTAATTGCTAGCAATCCAAAACAGTCCAGTGGAGCCTGAGCTGTTGGTGTTGCCTTCTGACACACTTCCGGTGATGCCAGGGGGTGTGGCCTATGCAAATAAGTTATGCTAAGGAGTTATGCTAATGAGCTCCTGCACCTCTTTTTCTACTGGTGCTAAGTGCCATCCAGTAATTTCTGACTTATGGTGACCCTATGTATTAATGTTCTCCAGAATGTCCTCTCATTAACAGCCTGGCTCAGGTCTCGCAAACGGAGGGCCACAGAGGCTTCCTTGAGGGAGTCCGTCAGTCTCCTGTTGGGTCTTCCTCTTTTCCTGCTGCCGAGATCAGGCTAGTTTGCGCTATCCAGTTCAGAGCATTTTTTGACATATTAGTGACAATCTGAATGCTACTTTATTTTCCTCTTTCTGCAAGGTTTCTGTGTACTCATTGAAAGACGAAAGGGGGACTCTGTTTTTAAATGACATTTTAAACTACAAGGTAAAAGAAAAATATCAATTCATTTTATGAGACAAAGGGTGAAAATAGAGGTCAGTCCCACAGTGTCCAGTACCATCCAACCCACAGCTCAACTCATTATAAGTACACATTATCAGATCGCTCTTGCTGAGACAGTATAGAATGGAAGATCTTAGGTCCACATTATCTGTTCCATTTGTTACACCAATACAGAGGCTACTATGACTTGGACAAAAGGCAGCTGGACCACCTCAGCAAAAAAGTCTTTGTATTGCCACTGGACCCAGGCTTCATTCTCACATCAGTTCATTAGTGAAAAGTATGCATACGGAGAGTGATTTCAGCTAAGCATACCTTTATTTTGTTGTTGTTCAGTCGCACAGTCGAGTCCGACTCTTCGCGACCCCATGGACCAGCTCCCGCCAGGCCTTCCTGTCTTCCGCTGTCCTCTGAAGTTGGCTCAATTTCATGTTCGTTGCGTCGCTGACACTGTCCAACCATCTCATCCTTTGCCGTCCCCGTCTTCTTTGGCCTTCAGTCTTTCCCAGCATCAGGGTCTTCTCCAGTGAGTGCTCCCTTCTCATTGGGTGGCCAAAGTATTTGAGCTTCAGTTTCATTATCTGGCCTTCCAGGGAACAGTCAGGGTTGATTTCTTTCAGGATTGACTGGTTTGATCTCCTTCCAGTCCAAGGGACTCTCAAGAGTCTTCTCCAGCACCATAATTCAGAAGATTTTATCTACAACCCACTTGTTTGTCTTTTTGGCAATGCACAGTATCCGTAAAACTCACTTCCCACACCACATTTCAGATGTATTTCCCTGTCGATTCCATGTTGTATTAGCAGCTCCTGGCCTTGTTTTAGCAGAGAGAATGCTGACTAGGTACATCAGTTCCCCCGGAGCAAAAGGTTGCATTGATGAGTGGACTCTAAGGCAGGGGTGTCAAACATAAGGTCCGGAGGCCAGAACCAGCCCATCGAGGGCTTTTCCCCAGCCCACAAGCAGGTGGTAGGTATGGAAATGTCTGATATTCCCCTTTTGTGGTATCCCTTGGGGGGAAAACCTAGTCTTGCAAATTATTAAATTTCCCCGTATATACCCCAGAGAGCACTACGGTCGGGGGCGCAACATCGACTGGTTATTCCAGGCCCCCGGGAGGCCAGGCTCGCGGCTACTAGAGCCAGGGCCTTCTCAGTGGCGGCTCCTTACTGGTGGAACGAGCTCCCGGAGGAGATCAGGGCCCTGCAGGATCTTATGCAGTTCCGCAGGGCCTGCAAGACGGAGCTCTTCCACCAGGCCTTCAATTAGAAGCCGCCCACATTACCATCAGTGACCACTATTAATACCTGTGGTGGAGGCTGGCGGAAGTGAGTTTGAACAAATATGCTTAAGAGAATGTTACCATCTGAGCCTACATGACATGTTATGCCATCTTGGGTAATAATCACTGACTGCACTTTACTTGAATATTGTTGATTGCTTAAATGTTTTAATGGTGTTTTAAGTTTTAAATGTTTGGTGTATAGGAACCTGGCACACTGTGCCAGGCAATGTGCACCGCCCTGAGCCCGCTTGCGACGAGGGCGAGTTATAAATATAATAAATAAAATAAATACATTTATTGATGTTTTTGTGGGTTTCCCAGTAAATCAACTGCTGTCACTGTAAGTAAAAAAGGTAAAGGTTCCCTTGCTCGAAAGCCAGTCGAATTCGACTCTAGGGCTGCGGTGCTCATCTCCGTTTCAAAGCCGAAGAGCCAGCGCTGTCCGAAGACGTTTCCGTGGTCATGTGGCCGACATGACTAAACACCAAGGCGCATGGAACGCCGCAAGTAATCAATTGCAATTGTTTGTATTTTGAGTTAAAAAAAATAATATTGTTAACTGGGTTTGCCTGTGTCCTTTATGAAGTTTATATCTCCGCTCCCTGGCATTACATTTTATGGCACACACAGCCCGGCCCAACAAGGTCTCATTTATGTCAGATCCAGCCCTCGTAACAAACGAGTTTGACACCTCTGCTCTCGGGCATTGTACACTGTTGGGGTTCCTCTTCTCCAAACCCCGCCCTCCCCAGGCTCCACCCCCAAATCTCCAGGAAGGTCCCAACCTGGAGTTGGCAACCCTAGCCCATCCCTCTCAGTTGCTCGTGCTTCAACTTCCCCAAAGAGAAGCCGCTGAGTGATGCGCTTTGAGAAGCAGGGATCTCGGTGCAAAGCGCCTTGGAGGATCAGGAAACATGTGAGCAAAGATGGATATAGAAGTAGCCGCTGATGCTGGAGGCCTGTATCCCCTTCCTGGTGCACATGCACCCTTCTAAATGTGTTCATAGCTGATGATCCACCATAGCTAACCACCCACTGGTCACCCAAACACTCCTTGGTATGTCCATGTAGGCTGCTGTTCACCCTTGCCCATGTGGGCATTACCTACCCTGAGATCACAATAAAACACAAACTATTAAGAAAGTTTCATAGTTAAGTAGCATGGTGGCCTATGTCTTCCATGCAAAGGAGGAGGAGGAGGAAGAAGAAGAAGAAGAAGAAGAAGAAGAAAAGAGGAGGAGGAAAAAGGAGAAGGAGAGAGAGGAGGGGAGGGGGAAGAAGATGGAGAAGAAGAGGAGGAGGAGGGGAGGAGGAAGAAGAAGGAAAGAAAAAGAGGAGGAGGCAGAAGAAAAAGGAGAAGGAGAAGAACAAGAGGAGGGGAGGAGGAAGAAGAAGAAGAAAAAGGAAAAGAGGAGGAGGAAGAAAAAGGAGAAGGAAAAGAAGAGATGGAGGAGGGGAGAAGAGGGAGGAGGAGGAGAGAAAAGAGGAGGAGGAGAGGAAGAGGAGGAGGAAGAAAAAAGAGAAGGAGGAGAAGAGGAGGGGGAGGACAAGGAGGGGAAGAGGAGGAGGAAGAAGGAAAAGAGGAGGAGGAGGAATGGTAAACACTTTGAGCCTCCTGAAATTGAAGAAGAGGAAGAGGAAGAAGAAGAGGAGGAGGAGGAAGGAGAAGGTGAAGAGGAGGAGGAGTTGGTTTTTATACCTTGCTTTTCTCTGGCTTGGAGAATCTCAAAGCAGTTTACAATCACCTTCCCTCCTTCCTCTCCCCGTAACAGGTTGCCAGCTCAATGTTGGGAAGTAGATGGAGATTTTGGGTGTGGAGCCTGGGGAGGGTGAGGCTTGGGGTGGGGAGGGGAGGGGAGGGACCTCAAGTGGTGGTACAGGGCCTTAGACTCCACCCTCCAAAGCAGCCATTTTCTCCAGGGGTGCTGATCTCTGTAACCCGGAGACCAGTTGTAATTTGGTAAAGCACCACATGGAGACTGGTAACCTTATCTGTGGCACAAGCAGGGTTGCCATCTTTGGGATGGGAAATATCTGGAGATTTGGCGGGGGTGGAGCCTGGGGAGGAGAGGCCTTGAGGAGGGACCTCAGCAGGGCATCATGCCATAGAGCCCACCCTCCAAAGAAGCCCTTTTCTCTAGAGGAACTGACCTTGTGTTGTCTGGACATAAGTTGTAATACCAGGAGTTCTCCAGGCCCCACCTGGAGGTTGGCAGCCCTAATCCAGAGCCTTTCTGAAGACTGCTCCTAGAGTGTAGTGGTTAGGAGCATGGACTCTAATCTGGGAGAACGGGGTTTGATTCCCTACGCCTCCACATGCAGCTGCTGGGTGATCTTGGACAAGCCACAGTTCTCTCAGAGCTGTTCTCTCACGAACAGTTCTCTCAGAGCTCTCTCAGCCCCGCCTACCCCACAGGGTGTCTGTTGTAGGGAGAGGAAGGAAAGGAGATTGTAAGCCGCTCTGAGACTCCAAGTGAAGGGTGGGGTATACATCCAATCTCCTCCTCCTCCTCCTCCTCCTCTTCTTCGTCTTCTTCTTCCTCCTCTTCCGCTTCTTCCTCTTCCTCCTCTTCCTCCTCTTCCTCTTCTTCTTCCTCCTCCTCCTCCTTCTCTTCCTCTTCTTCTTCTAGTCTTGCAATATAAGAAGGTGGAGTTAGATGGTTTGCATGTCTCTTTTGACTCTGGGTCCCGCGATTTAATGAAGACACACAAATAAGAATCTTTATGTTTGCCTGAATGCTGGCAACAGTCTCCTCTTATGGTGTTGGGCATGTATACCCGTACAGAATTCAGTAGAAATGGGCTTACTGAGATAACCATTTCTAGCAGAAAATGCGCCTTCCCATCCTGGTTTCAGTCACCTTTGCGACAACCTTTTGAAGAAGGTCGTTACTCCTCGTACATTATTGAAATATTTATATCAACCCGGAGACCAGTTGTAATTTGGTAAAGCACCACATGGAGACTGGTAACCTTATCTGTGGCACAAGCAGGGTTGCCATCTTTGGGATGGGAAATATCTGGAGATTTGGCGGGGGTGGAGCCTGGGGAGGAGAGGCCTTGAGGAGGGACCTCAGCAGGGCATCATGCCATAGAGCCCACCCTCCAAAGAAGCCCTTTTCTCTAGAGGAACTGACCTTGTGTTGTCTGGACATAAGTTGTAATACCAGGAGTTCTCCAGGCCCCACCTGGAGGTTGGCAGCCCTAATCCAGAGCCTTTCTGAAGACTGCTCCTAGAGTGTAGTGGTTAGGAGCATGGACTCTAATCTGGGAGAACGGGGTTTGATTCCCTACGCCTCCACATGCAGCTGCTGGGTGATCTTGGACAAGCCACAGTTCTCTCAGAGCTGTTCTCTCACGAACAGTTCTCTCAGAGCTCTCTCAGCCCCGCCTACCCCACAGGGTGTCTGTTGTAGGGAGAGGAAGGAAAGGAGATTGTAAGCCGCTCTGAGACTCCAAGTGAAGGGTGGGGTATACATCCAATCTCCTCCTCCTCCTCCTCCTCCTCTTCTTCGTCTTCTTCTTCCTCCTCTTCCGCTTCTTCCTCTTCCTCCTCTTCCTTCTTCTTCAATTTCAGGAGGCTCACACTGTTTGCCATTCGGGAAGTCTTTGAATATGATCGCTTCATTGCCAGCACATCTCGCACCTGCCTGCCTGACGGTCCCATTTTATGATGTTGTGACGGGGCTATTTCAAGTTGCTTCCTGTAACTTTATGGAGGGAGCGTCCGGGTAACC
Source organism: Gekko japonicus (assembly GCF_001447785.1). Classification (NCBI taxonomy): domain Eukaryota; kingdom Metazoa; phylum Chordata; class Lepidosauria; order Squamata; family Gekkonidae; genus Gekko; species Gekko japonicus. The sequence goes on from NW_015176669.1 coordinate 6,547, forward strand.
TGGCTCCCTGCATATAGATATTCTTATTCTGCTGCAGAAACGACCTCAAGCCAATTGACTGTCAGGGGGAAAGAATAATATAGTTGTACAGCATTTTGATGAAGGCAAAGGAGAGCAGGTCCTGGAATGTGTATCAAAATGCAAATATTTGAGGATTTGAGGGTCAAGTCAGGGGAAGATGATCGAAGATTCATGACCAGCTCTTAACAGCGTTTTTTGCAACACCGGTTTTTTGCCCTGGCCTGGACAGCCCAGATTTCTCGCCAGATTTCGAAAGATAAGCAAAGTTGGCCCTGCCTTGTATTTGGAACGGAGAGCAGCAAGGAAGCCCAGGGTTGCTACGCAGAGGCAGGCAAGGGCAAACCACCCCTGTTGGCTTCCTGACTTGAAAACCCAATGGGGATGTCTGAGGTTGGCTCTGAGTTGGCAGCAAGAAGAAGAAGAAGAAGAAGAAGAAGAAGTTGCTTTTGCAAGGGGGCCCCAATCTGCATTCAAGCTCTGGGTCATTGGAACGGACACTGCCCCCAAAAAATGTTTTTACCATCCCTGATGGGGGGAAGAAAGTAGATAGAAGAAGAAGAGAAGAGATTGGATTTATACCCTGCCGTTCACTACCCAAAGGTGTCTCAGAGCGGCTTACAAACTCCTTTCCCTTCCCCTCCCCACAAGAGACACCCTGTGAGGTAGAAGAAGAAGAAGAAGAGATTGGATTTATACCCTGCCCTTCACTACCCGAAGGAGTCTTACGGAGCAGCTTACAATCTCCTTTCCCTTCCCCTCCCCACAACAGG
>NW_015176669.1:10507-13653 GCF_001447785.1 Gekko japonicus
TGGTAGAGCCTCTGCTTGGCATGCAGAAGGTCCCAGGTTCAGACCCTGGCATCTCCAGTTAAAAAAGACCAGGCAGGAGGTGATGTGGAAGACTTCTGCCTGAGACCCTGGAGAGCTATAAAGAGGGGGTCGTGGCTCTGTGGTAGAGCCTCTGCTTGGCATGTAGAAGTTCCCTGGTTCAATCCCCGGCATCTCCAGTTAAAAAGGACTAGGCAGGAGGTGATGTGAAAGACCTCTGCCTCAGACCCGGGAGAGCTGTAAAGAGGGGCTGTGGCTCAGTGGCAGAGCCTCTGCTTGGCAGGCAGAAGGTCCCAGGTTCATTCCCCGGCATCGCCAGTTAAAATGACCCGGCAGGAGGTGCTGTGGAAGACCGACGCCTGAGACCCTGGAGAGCTGCTGTCAGTTTGAGTAGACAGTACTGATGATGGACCAAGGGTCTGATTCAAGATAGGGCAGTTTCACATGTACACACAGAAGGTCCTGGTTCCAACCCTCAGATGCAGCGGAGCTAGGAAAGACTTTGGAGAGGTACTATCCATCAGAGTAGACAATGCTGAGTTAGAGGACCATCCATCCCTTTTTGGCTGATTCTGCATTGGCTTTTCCCGCCGTTGTTTTAGGAAACCCACGGTGGAACAGAAATCCCCCTCTGCATTGCATGCTGGTTTCCCTTCCTTTGGTTTCGTGGTTAAGTATGCGGACTCTTATCTGGGAGAACCGGGCTTGATTCCCCACTCCTCCACTCGCAGCTGGTGGATGACCTTGGGCAAGCCATAGTTCTGTCAGAGCTGTTCTTGAATGAGCAATCCTCTGAAGAGCTCTCTCAGCCCCGCCTACCTCACAGGGTGTCTGTTGTGGGGAGGGGAATGGTGCTGGCTCTTGTAAGCCGCGCTGAGCCCATTCGTTCGTAAGCCGCTCTGAGACTCCAAGTGAAGGCTGGGGTATAAATCCAATCTCCTCCTCCTCCTCCTCTTCTACTTCTTCTTAGGTTTTATGGTATCCTCCACACCACACTTTAGCTGCGGTGGCTCAAGCGGTTAAGACGCTGAACTGCAGGCTGTGGAAGGTTGGTAGTTCGGCAGTTCGAGACCCGAGTTGCCACATGACGGAGTGAGCTCCCGTCTCTAGTGCCAGCTCCTGCCAACCTAGCAGTTCGGAAGCAAGAAATTGCAAGTAGATAAATAGGGACCACTTCGGTGAGAAGGTAACAGCGTTCCATGCGCCTTGGTGTTTAGTCACGCCGGCCACATGACCACAGAAGCGTCTTCGGACAGCGCTGGCTCTTCGGCTTTGAAACGGAGATGAGCACCGCAACCCTAGAGTCGGACTCGACTGGCTTTCGAGCAAGGGAAACCTTTACCTTTACTTTTACCACACTCTATGCCACCTTCGCTTTCTTTGATCATCGGATTTTATGGTACCTTCTGCATAGATTCATGGCTGTTTTATGGCCATTCAGGGGTGACTCTGCATTGCCCCGAGGTATTTGAAAACAGTTTTGAGCTGTACTTTTTCCTCCCAGTTGAGAGAATGTGGAGCAAATGCTAGATGCAGAATCAGCCATTGTCTGTATTACATGCATGCCGCCTCCAAGCACAGTGGTCTGTCCAGTTGGCCTCTTGCTCTTACAGCTCGAGTGGGCACACTTGACTTACCCGACGATGCCATCCTTGAGAGACATCTGGGGTGCTTCTCTTTCCAGCTATAGCGTGCGCGTGCCCCCCCCCCTGCAAAACCTCTCGCATTTATCCTTTGGCGGGGGCCTGCATTTCGGAATGCAAACTTTAACTGCCAACTGCAAGCATTTCCCTCCATTTCCTACCCATTATTTTAAGTTCTCTTTCATTAATTAGTCCATCAGCTTTTCTCTTCCTTCCTTTTACAGCCCTCCGAGTTCTCGCCGTGCCTCGGTTTCTTTCTTAATGCGCGTTCCTTTCTTCTTTATTTTATTTTCCTCCGCGATTACCATCTGTTTGGCGCCTTCAGTTTTTTGAAACTATCTCTGTAAACTATCTGGCTTTCGCTCACGTTGGGGTGGTGGAGGGGATGGTTGGGCTGGAAGCGATTTGACGGCATTCTACCAAACCGAAGTCATCAGGACATAAGAGGCGCTCTCCTGGATCGGACCAGGAGTCCCTCTAGTCCAGCATCCTTTTTCAACCAGTTGCCTTGGTGGGCCAACAAACTGGGAATAGAGTCCAAAGGCCAATATTGCCTCTTAGCACTCTTGAGAGTCCCTTGGACTGCAAGAAGATCAAATCAGTCAATCCTAAAAGAAATCAACCCTGACTGTTCCCTGGAAGGCCAGATAATGAACTGTAGCTCAAATACTTTGGCCACCCAATGATAAGGGAGCACTCACTGGAGAAGACCCTGATGCTGGGAAAGATTGAAGGTCAAAGAAGACGGGGACGGCAACGGATGAGATGGTTAGACAGTGTCATAGATGCAACGAACATGAAATTGAGCCAACTTCAGAGGACGGCAGAAGACCGGAAGGCCTGGCGTGATCTGGTCCATGGGGTGGCGAAGAGTCGGACTCGACTGTGCGACTGAACAACAACAACTGGTATTCAGAGGTTCCCTGCCTCCCGATGTGGTTTATTTTTATTTATTATTTCCTTCATTTATACCCCATCTTTCTTCCAAATAAGGGCCCAATGTTGATGAGAAGAAGAAGAAGAAGAGATTGGATTTATACCCCGCCCTTCACTCAGAGACTCAAAGTGGCTTACAAACTCCTTTCCCTTCCCCTCCCCACAACAGACACCCTGTGAGGTAGGTGAGGCTGAGAAAGCTCTGACAGAACTACCCTTGAGAGAACAGCTCTGAGAGAAGTATGTCTTGCCCAAGGTCATCCAGCAGCTGCAAGTGGAGGGGAATCAAACCCAGTTCTCCCGGATCGTTCTCCTCTCTTCCATTTTATCCTCACAACAACCCTGTGAGGTAGGTTAGGCTGGAGTGGCCATAGAATCATAGAACGATAGAGTTGGAAAGGGACCTCCAGGGTCATCTAGTCCAACCCCCTGCACAAGGCAGGAAATTCACAAATACCTTCCCCCCACACCCCCAGTGACCCCTCTTCCATGCCCAGAAGATGGCAAAAAACCCTCCAGGATCTCCAGCCAAACTGGCCAGGAGAAAAA
>NW_015176669.1:13948-15932 GCF_001447785.1 Gekko japonicus
ACAGAGCATCCCTTGCCCCAGACCGAGAGTCCCTATCTAGACCTTGTGGCTAATAGCCACTGATGGACCTCTGCTCCATATGCTTATCCAATTCCCTCTTATAAGAATATAAAATAAGCCAATGTTGGATCAGGCCAGTGGCCCATCCAGTCCAACACTCTGTCACACAGTGGCCAAAAATACCAGGGGCCATCAGGAGGTCCAGCAGTGGGGCCAGGACACTAGAAGCCCTCCCACTGTTGCCTCCCCCCAGCACCAAGAATAACAGAGCGTCACTTCCAGAGAGCACTGTAATTCTGGGGGCAGGGTCTCCAGGCCCCATCTGGTGGTTGGCAACCCTATCAGCAGCTGCTCTCCAGGGTCTGCCCAGCTACCAGAGACCAAACCCTGAGCTATGAGGAGGAGGAGATTGGATTTATACCCCGCCCTTCACTTGGAGTCTCAGAGCGGCTTACAATCTCCTTCCCCTTCCCCTCCTCACAACAGACACCCTTGTGAGGTCGGTGGGGCTGAGAGAGCTCTGACAGAAACTGCTCTTTCCAGGACAGCTCTGACAGAACTGTGGCTTGCCCAAGGTCATCCAGCAGCTGCAAGTGGAGGAGTGGGGAATCAAACCCGGTTCTCCCAGATTAGAGTCCGCACTCCTAACCACGACACCACACTGGCTCTAGCAAGAGCTGTGCCATACTGCACCCCTAAAGGACGGAGCCAGTGGGAAGGTACGGCCGGAGAATACCGGGCGCTTCTCTTCTTCCCGGGAGTCGTGAGGGAAGGCATTAGAGATCCTCCTTGTTCCGCGGCAGCGGTAATGGAGTGAAGGGAAGGCAGCTTCTGTTGTTTCCCCCAGATAAGCGCCGAGGGTTCCCCATCTGCTCCTTTAAAATAATGTAATTTAGCTTAATTTTTGTGTGTGTCAAGGGCTGTTAAGGGTTTTGGGCGAGGGAATTATATCCTGTCAGCTCGGCCTCCTCGTTAATAAATTTATGACACTCGGCACAAGGCGCTTAAATGAGTCGTTCCGGCAGCTCGCCCACCTCTGCTAACCCGCCTGGATGTTATCCCGTCTTTGTGCCCAACGCGTGACAGGCCAGACAGGGAGTGGAAGTGGTTTGGGTCTGAGGACCAGCTCTGATTTGGGGGGGAGAGGACACACAACATGGTAATGGCCACAGGATCCGCTTGGGTGCCCATCTGGGATGGATGTGGGAGCCATTCCTCTTGTGTATTGGGTGCTAAGTTTGTAAAAACTCTTTCAGTTTGGAGTAGTGGTTAGGAGCGCGGACTCTAATGTGGGAGAACCGGGTTTGACTCCCCACTCCGCCACAGGCAGCTGCTGGTGTGACCTTGGGTCAGTCACAAGTTCTCTCCGAGCTGTTCTCTCAAGGGCAGTCCTCGAGAGAGCTCTCTCAGCCCCACCTTCCTCACAGGCAATGCTCCCTCTAAGCTCTGGAGTCCTGTGAGCAGAAATTCTACTTTGTGAGCTGCTGGCATTAAAGTTGTGAGCGAGCGATTTGGCTGCTGCATAAATTAGTTTGCGCCGGAGCCCTCCTTCCTGAGCCGAGACAAAAGCGTGTGAGCTGGAGGCTAAAAAACTGTGAGCTAGCTCACACTAACTCGGCTTAGAGGGAACACTGCTCACAGGGTGTCTGTTGTGGGGGAGGGTTAGGGAAAGGAGATTGTGAGCCGCTCTGAGACTCCTTCGGGTAGTGAAGGGCGGGGGTATAAATCCAATCTCCTCTTCTTCTTCTTCTACCTCACAGGGTGTCTGTGGTGGGGAGGGGGAGGGAAAGGAGTTTGTAAGCCGCTCTGAGACTCCTTCGGGTAGTGAAGGGCGGGGTAGCCCCCCTATTGGGATATTTGGTTAATATAGCAGAGTTTTGCCCAGTCATAAAACCAAGATACTGAGTGCAGTAAAGAAATATCCCAAGAAATATATTGCAGGAGAAAAGAAGAAGAAGAAGTAAATTTACATTTATTCAAGTAG
>NW_015176670.1:0-858 GCF_001447785.1 Gekko japonicus
TAGACCAAATCCATCTCTTTGCTTAACTTATCCGCTTCACTGCCTATCTGTGGCGCCAACGCTTCAGCTAATATGCTTCTGAGATCTTCCTTCTCGACCTCCTGAATTCCTTGAAATCGGAGAGTCAGATTTGATTTTTCCATTTGTAACATCAGTAACTTGTTATCTTGCACTTCTTGTTTCTTTTCCATTTTGCTGACCTTCTTCTTGATTTTTTGTGTATCTTCTGTTGATACCAGACATTTCTTTGCAATCTCCTCCATTTTCTTGGCTGTATCTGTCAATTGTACCTGTTGGCTGCTGAGAACACTTTCCATGCTTACTAACGTTAGGCTGATTTTCTGCATTTGGTCCAGCAGAGGGTGCAGCATCTCCCTTTCTCACTGATTGACAGCCGTCTCAGAAAGGCGGGGGCTAGGACTGGAAGTTCCTGCCTGCTTTTTCTCTTGCTTCTTCTTCTCCTTGTCTCTTTTTGGCCCCGACATCTTGGCTATTTGTTTACTTTTTAAAAGTCCGTGCCGCGCGGCTTGGGAATGGATCCCTCTTCTTTGCTTTAACAAATTCCCCAGAAGGTAACTTTACTGCTTTTAATTTTCACTCCCCCCTTCTTCTCGTATTCAAACACAGTCTCTTTTTATTGTGGGGGGGCTGCCCGCCCACCTCCCTTCGCTTTCTCCGGGGGGGGGGGAGAAAAGGCTCTTATGAATTTTTGATCATCCACTCACGGTTTTCAGCATTTTTCCTTTCTCTTGTAATCTTTCTTCGCTCCATCACTCTGGTGGATCCGGTGGCGTGGCTAGTACCGTCAGGACACAACGCGGCGGGGCCTCTGGGGCATGGGGAAAGCCTCAATTTCCC
>NW_015176670.1:1240-3442 GCF_001447785.1 Gekko japonicus
AAGCTTGTTGTTTACCTTAGATTGTTTTCATTCACACCTCAGTATAGGGTTGTCTTCTTTAGCGAGGGAAATTCCAGGAGATTTGGGAGCAGTTCCCGGAGAGGGCAGAGTTTAGGGAGGAGAGGGAGCACATTTGGGATGTCATGTCACTCTAGGACTTCTGTTTCTCTCAAATTCTTTGTATTACAGAGTTTGCCTTCTGAAGCTGCCATTTCTTCCAGGGGCATTGATTTCTGTAGTCTGGAGATCAGTGTAACTCCAGGCCTCACCTTAAGGTTGGTAACCATAAGTGCAACTCAAAAAATGAGTCCACTGAATTAAAATTGGACTTTACTACCGGATAAGTACTAAGGTCCAGTTTTAATTCAGGGACTCATTTTTTTACAGCCAAATCAGTTACATTTTTGGCACTCTTAGGTCCCGGTCACACTGGCCAGAGAACGCGGGGGGGAGGCGTGACTTTTCGCTCTGCCGCACTTGTGATCCGGCCGAACGCAATCAGATGCAACGGCAGGGAATTGGGGGTAGCATTTTGTCGGCGCACGTTTCCGGCGTGCTTCATGCAGTGCTGGAGTGATCAGACGCAGGACGTCCATCTGTGGCCCGTCGCAAGCAGATAATACTGGTGTTTCTGCAGTAGCTTTGAACTACGGATCTTCGGCGGGATGCGATGGCTTGCCAACGGGTGCGCAACACTTGCCAGATGTGTGATCTGGTGTGATCGTGCCCGTTAAATCTGCCCAGCATCCGTGAGTATCCCGCGACAACTTCTGTGTATGATCGGAGCCTTACAGTGGTATAGCAAGACAAATGAAATCTCAGATTAGGCTGCAGTCATACACACTAAATAATCCACTTTCAGTGCACTTTCCAACTGGATTTTACTGTGCAAACTGGCAAAATCCAGTTGGAAAGTGCATTGAAAATGGATTATTTAGTGTGTGTGTGACCGCAGCCTAATCTGAAATTTCATTTGTCTCGCTATACCATTGTAAGAGTGTTACAAATGTAACTGGTTTGGCTTTAAAAAAACGGATTGTTGAGCTATGTTGATTGTAACCTTCTTCAACCAAATTGGGGATGATGAAATATAAATGTATTAGTTCATTTTTTAAAATGGCTATCTGGATGGACCAGGAAAGAAAAGTTGAGTCTGCATTGGGAATAAGGATTTTTTAAAAAGAAATTCAAGATTTGGCATTGTACATAAGAGAAATTTAAGACTTGGCATTAGCTGTTCAATGATATTTGACAAAGGGTTATGTAGTAGCAGGTTTGAGAGTAAGACTGTAAAGTTGCTTGTCCACTATAAAGTGAGTAGCTTGTCTGCCCAGACATGCCTATGTTAATCATATCTAGTCTAGAGGAGGTAATGGAATACTTTTTTTTGTGACGTTTTCTTGTCTGGTCAGCTGGAGATTATTCTTATACAAGCGACAGTGTGAATATTCTTTTTTAGAATTGTGCTGTCCAGAAATAAGTAAACATTGCAGAAAATCCACTGCAGTGCCCTATAATTTTTTTAAAACATGGGTTTAGTAGTTATCTGGATTAAATTCTGCACAGACGACTGGTCTGGGGCATTGCTTCAAAGGAATATCACAGCAGATTTTAAAGGTCAGAATTTGTATCAAGCACTGAGAGAGGAAACTGCCTTTGCTGTCTGGCTTTAAGAATCATTCACAGAACCTTCTAAAACAGCGGTTGTTTTTGGGGTAGCACAGGACATTACCCAAGCCAAACAACTGATGCCAAAAAGAATGACTCTGGGTGACTCTTCTCCTTCTAATGCATATAGCAATGGAATAAATAGCATATTCCCCACCCCCTCAGCAGCCAGTGCCATGGAGCAAGTTGGGAGAGTGTTACGCCATACATTTCTTTAGTAGATGTTGTGAGGAATGAGTGGCAGCTGTTTTTGGTAATATCTAGTATCTCCCTCACTTCTGCTTTTTCTTCTGTTTGTATTCCAGTATCAGCATCTGAGTACAAGATATATGTGCCTCAGGTCAATTGGAGACTGTGAGAGCATGTTCAGATTCTTGCGCTTCTTGGCGAAACACACTGTGGAGGTGGAGGCCCAGTCCTTTCCTGTCATCTCTTCTGTGTAGTTCATCTTCATCAGGAAATCCGTTGCTTTAAATGCACCTGCGTTGCTCCCATCTGATGTGAGGTTTGCACCTTATGTCCCAGTGCTGGGGT
>NW_015176670.1:3605-7404 GCF_001447785.1 Gekko japonicus
AAGTGGTGACCTTTAATACTCATAGGGGGTATCCCACTCCCTCCTTCCTAGCCTTGCTGCTGGGCCTGTTGTAGCTTCTCTCCCCCCTCCCATTACCGCTGTGTGCCCTAGGGTAACCATGACTCCCCCCCCCATTGCCAACAATGTTGGCAGGCCCAACATAGCTCCTGGCTTCACTGCCAGGCCCACCACAGTTCCCCCACATTGCTCCAGTTGTCATTGAGGTCACTGTAGCTCCTGTGCACCGCCCCCCAGTGCCATTGCTGCTGTTGCCTGGAGGTATGTATATTTTCTGGGAAGAATTAACCCACCGACCCCCAATGTACTTTGTTTTACAATTTAGGTTTTTGTGCAGACTTAGAGGTCTCCCAAGTTTGCAGGAAAATCTGTTTAGTGTCAGTGTGGCCCTGATCCACAGACAGGCTCGTAGCCAATGAGGGGGTGCTATGGGCAGGTCCCCAATCAAATCTCCAGTGCCCCCACCCCAGTCTTCCCCTTTAAGTCCCCTTCTCGTCCAGCCAGGGAAGCTGCAAAAAGCTTATCTTTTCCCTCCCCCTTTGTGCAAAAGCTCCTTGAAGGTGGAGGGAAGGAAGAGATTGCTGTGCCAGCCCAAAGTCGGCCTCCTCCTCCTCCTTTCCCTCCCCCCACTCCCTCTCTCTCCCTGCCCCTTTAATTTAAATTAAATGTAATTTAATTAGCACCCCCAGGGTTCCCCCCAGAAAAAAATTCCTGGCTATGGGGCTGGGTTTAGATATCTGCAGATGGGGGGGCAGACTTTACTATTAGATATATAATTTTAATCTGTTGTTTGTAAGCTGCCTTGAGTATTATTTGATTGAAAGGCAGGGTGCACATCTTTTAAGCATCCCCATAGTTTTGTTTTTGTTTTTGTTTTTCTTAAAGAACAAATGCATTACAGTACGTTAATGACTGTTTACCTCCAGAAATGTTATAGCTACCTTTCAGGGTACCGATCTATTAGTCCTCAAAGCGTTAAGAAAATGTTGAGCACTCCAATCTTATTTCTCTTGGAAATATATTATTTCTGATAAGTGTGTAGACAAGATATACTGGTTGCAGCCAGACATTATGCTAGCTATAGTTTCTTCACTTCATTTATACTGTACCTTCCTCTCCAGTGGGGCCCCTAAGGGGCTTATATCATCCTCCTCTCCTCCGTGTTATCCTCATAATAACCCTGAGAGTGTGTGACTGGCCGAAGGTTACCCCATGAGCTTCCATGGCAGAGCAGGAATTCAAGCCTGGGTCTCCCAGATCTTACTCTGGAACTCTAACCACTATGCAACACTGTCCGTGATTGGCAGAAATGTGATATGCCCCTCCCTCTCTCTTGCTTGGAATGAAGCTAAAAATTCTTGGTTTGGAAACAGACTCCACTTTCCCATAATGTAGAAATGCAGGTGCTGGGATAGATCAGGGTTTGTTTACTCCCCACAAAATGGGATTCTTCCCTTGTCTGTGAGGTGTACATAAACCCCAATTCACTTAGGTGCTTACCTTTGTATGTCACAGGGAACCAGAGTTTATTCTAAACTAGTCCCTCTCTGTATAAGGAGGATGGGGAGAGGGGAGGGCTCGGGCATGAGAAACAAGCAGCATTTGTGCCCAGCACTGGCGAGTTGCGTCTTAGTGTGATGACTGAATACAGCCTAAAGGTTTTGAGTCTGTATCACTGGTTGAGTAGGCGCAGGTAGAATAACTAAATCCGGGATTTAAATTGGATTTTTAATTTAAATAATATAAAAAATGAATACACCCAGAAGATGTTGTTCAGCAACTTCCTGGGAAATCTAAGCTGATAATTAGAGAGTGTTCTCTGTTCTTTTGATAGCAAAGATATATTTAAAAGCCTTCCGGTGTTACTAAGTAGCAGTATGATTTTGAATAACAATTTCAGTTACAGTCCTAACTGTGCGTGCAAGGAAAACGCTTGCATGTGTTCAGTAGCAACAGGCATAGTTTCCCAAAAAGATAGGTACAAGTGGTTAGAGTGCCAGACTGAGATCTGAGGGAGCCAGGGTCTAATCCCCACTGGGCGATCTTGGGCCAGTCACACTCTCTCAGACTAATTTATTGCACAGGGTTAGGAGAAAATGGAAGAGGGAGAATAATGTTGGAAAGTGCTTTGGATCCACACTAAGTAGAAGAGTGTGGCATAAATAACGAGTGTTAGGAATGGAACCAAAAACAAAAGGACAGGTATTATGATGCCATTATGGAAATCTGGTGGGCCCAGATTTGGAATATTGTGTGTAGTTCTGGTGGCTCCATCCTGTAATAGATATTGTAAGCAGTGTGTGCTGGGTACTCACGTTCCCTTTGAGGAAAGGCTGAGGCACTTGTGACTTTTAAAGAATCCACACTCCAGTGAGCAAGGAGCAGCCTGATAGAAGTTTATAAAATTAAAGATGGCATGGAGAAATGCTAGACTTTGGTGTCACCTAATGAGATTGTGTGGCAGTGAGTTAAAAAGGCAAAAAGAAGTATTTCATCACAACACACACACAACTTTGGCACTCAGCACCACAAGGTGTAGTCATGGCCACTAGCTTAGAGTGCCCTTGTAAAGAGAATAGATTATTATTCATAAAATTGTCTATCAATGGAACAGAATGCAAGGAAGACGGTGGACTAATGATGTGATGTGCTTTCATCCATTAGAACCCTTAGCAGGAAGAGTTACACATTTTATAGTGAGTTCCCTGTCCGCCCAGTCTTCAGTGAGGTCTCCCATTTTACCCGACACGGGAGCCCTTTAGGGAGCTGTTTTTGAGCTTAAAGGTGCTGAAGCACTTAGGGCCAAAGCTGCATCTTCTCCCATATGAATAGGCTCATTCTTTTTAAGCTTTGCTTCCATGGTGATGCTCTGCAGGTGCCAAGTGGAGACACAGCCTTTTTTGTGGTAGTTCCCTATTTAGGGAATGTCTTTCCTCATGAGACTTGCATAGCAACTTCTGCAATGACTTACAGCACCCAATAAAGACTGTTTGCTGAATGATTAATCTTCCACCTTACTATTACTGCTGATATTCTTGCCTTCTTGACTGCTATCATTATTTCACTGGGGTTTTTAAACTCTTTTTATTGTTATTACTGTTTCCTTTGCCCTTGCTTTGGTTGGTTAAAAATAATTTTAACACCATGGAGGTTTTTAGGGAAAAGCAGAGTATGTATGTTTTACATTGAAGAAGTCTGTATAGCTGACAGTTGGACTTGCCTGTGTCAGTGAAAAGCATCTGTAGAGCAGAGATAACTTTAATACTGACCAAAAATATTTAGAAGAACTTGACAGCACAGTTGATAATTAACCATGTTCAGGGGCCAGCAACACTGCCGTGGAGCATCATTCTGCAGAGGAAATTTCTAGTATCGACCAGCCAACTCCAATTAAACCAAACAACTGGACCTTCACGGGTAGATTGTTATTGTTCAAAAATAATTCACTTAATACCTCTTATTTGAAGTAACTCAGTTTTGCCAATTAGAGCCACTAAGGCAATAGTCTAAATTGCTAGGAAAAACCCACTGGTAATCAAATTCCGTTTATCAAACATCCAGAACAATGTATATGAGGAACTTTATGTTGTTGTTCAGTCGCACAGTCGAGTCTGACTCTTTGCGACCCCATGGACCAGATCATGCCAGGCCTTCCGGTCTTCCGCCGTCCTCTGAAGTTGGCTCAACTTCATGTTCGTTGCATCTATGACACTGTCTAACCATCTCATCCTTTGCCATCCCCGTCTTCTTTGACCTTCAATCTTTCCCAGCATCAGGGTCT
>NW_015176670.1:13511-13680 GCF_001447785.1 Gekko japonicus
GGACGGGCACCGATGGAAGGTCCCCCGAGTGTCACCCACTTACTCTGCTCTGTTGGCTCTGAGAAATAATGACTGGGGGAGGGGGGTAAGCTGTTTGGGCAAAAAGTATCACATCCCAACTGCATTATTCTCTGTTTCAGGGATGTGGCCATGAATCCTTAGCAAAATA
>NW_015176670.1:13872-15944 GCF_001447785.1 Gekko japonicus
ATCTCCAGCTGGTGGCTGGCAAGCTCCTGCTATTACAACTGATCTCCAGGTGACAGAGATCAGTTCACATGAAAGAAAAAAGGCCACTTTGGAAGGTGGACTTTATGGCATCATGCCCCATCAGTGCCCCAAGCCCCACCCTCCTCAGACTCCACCCCAAAAAATCTTTGGGTATTTCCCAACCCAGAGCTGGCAACCATCCCCAGCTTTACAAGGGATCTCTGGATGACAGAGATCAGTTCCCAGGGAGAAAATGGCAGCTTTAGATGGTGGATTCTCTGGCATTATGCCCTTCTGAGGTCCCTCTTCAAGCTCCTCCCCCAAAACTCTTCCTCTGATGAATTTACAATACATAGTGAGGCTTCCCCACCTAGGTTGTACTTATTTGACTTCTAGACCAGGTCTTGCTTATTTGCAGTTCAGTTTAATCGACCAAAGACCACTGGGTCTTCCTTGTAGGGCTGCCTGTCTCCAGGTCATGGAATTATAACTGGGCAGGGGGTTGTCAGACCCCTTAGTGAATGCAGGGGTCCCCGCCAATGTTCCCTCTAAGCTGTGGAGTCTTGTGAGCAACAATTCTACTTTGTAAGCTCCTGGCATTAAAGCTGTGAGCAAGTCATTTGGCTACTGCACAAATTAGTTTGCTCTGGAGCCATCCTTCCTGAGCTAAGACAAAAAATATGTGAGCCGGAGGCTAAAAAACTGTGAGCTAGCTCACGCTAACTCAGCTTAGAGGGAACACCGGTCCCCGCAACCAGGCCCTGCCCCCCAGCCACCAAACAGCTGGCTGGCGAGGGACAATTAGTAACAAGAAGGCCTTGGCCACATTGCACAGGAAGTGACATCATCACATCAGCAACTTCCTAGTGACGCTTTGGTATCTGGGCAAAACCTGTATGGTAGAAGCTTTTTTTTTTTAACCATAGAGTTTTTGCCCAAATACCAGAGAATCACCCGGAAGTCAGTGGCATGATAATGTCACTTCCTGTGTGACACCAGTGATGTGACCTAGGCCTTCCTCTTTCTACTGGTAAGTCCCCCCATCCCCTGCCAGTTGCCAGGAAGGATCTGGTAATCCCAGCTCCAGACTACAGAGATCTGTTTCCCTGGGAGAAAAAAAATGGCACCTTTAGAGGGTGGCCTCTACAGCATTGCATCCCTTCCTTCCTTCCCTCCCTCCCTCCCTCCCTCCATCCCTCCTTCCTTTCCTCCTTTCCTCCCTCCCTTCTCTCACTTCCCTCCTTCCTTCCTTCCTTCTCCTGCTCTCCTTCTCCCTCCCCCCTCCCTCCCTTCCTTCCCTTATTGTATTGATATTTTATTTATTTATTTATTTATTTTACTCGGTGGAAATGATTGGAGTTAATAGCGTTCAGAGTACCAGCAAGGTCCGAGTGAGAGCCACAGGTTCGGTGAAATACCCACGAGAGGATACTGTCTGGTGGCAAACCCACCGCTCAAAGTCTATGAAAATTTCCAACTCCACAGAGTTTTCTGCGAAAGACGCCAAGGTAAATGTACAGAAGATGTCTCTATCTCCACCATATTTCTGTAATGCCGGGGTGGGGAAGGGTGGGGTTGTTAATGACAGGAGCCCTTTGGCAGAATAGTACCTTTATGGAAATCTGAAGACAGTTTTGTATGGCTCAGGGTGTTCACAGAATTGCTGGGGGGAGAAATCAGCTTAGGGAAATGAAATCCCAGACTTGAAGGAAGCCTCTGGGTCTAGTAGATCAGTTTCCGGAGACTATCACAGCACGGAGCAGAGTCTGATAGCAAACTCTGCTAACTTCCCAGCTTGATCCAGGCTACAAGCTAGCCCGTGCTCCGATCTGGGGAACATTTTCCTGCATTGCATGGGATGGGTTAGAATTTATATGCCGAAACCTTCTGGGTGCCGTATTCAGATGCATCTCCCCCCACCCCTTTCTCCCTTGTCGCGTGTCTGTGTGGGTGGGTTGTATGATTCAGGTGATGTTTTCATAATGCACAGCTAAATATTGTCATGAAATATTCATTATGCACACATTGGCATGTGTGTGTTTACATGGATGGCATTGTGGTTTTGTTTCTTT
>NW_015176671.1:0-3906 GCF_001447785.1 Gekko japonicus
AGCCTACAACCTGATATTTTAGATGCCAAGGGCTGAACTTGGGACCTTTGGCATGGACAGCAGATGCTCTGCCAGTGAGCCTCGCCAAATCAGTCGAGCCAAATCTGATGACTGGTCCAGCCCTACTGTTAGGCAAATCTAGGTGATTGGCTGGGGCGCCAGATTTTGAGGGGCACCAAAAAGGAGAGAGGAGCCTTCTCTACCGTCTTGAAAGGAAGCTTGATGTCAACTGGCTTCTAGAAGTCCCATATCTGTTGACTGTGGTCTTCTACAGCTGCCATGATGGAACATGGAGAGCTCTGAAGGACTTGTCTATTTTGATGAATGCCCAATCAGTAAAGCATCCAGGCTTGATTTCTCACTGCTCTTTTTGTTGAATGGGAGGAGGGGGTGCTAAAGTTAATATACTTGCCTGGGGTGCAAAAACCTTGGGCCCACCCTCTCAGCTGCCTTAAACTGAGTCAGACCACTCAGACTGGCAGTGGCTCATCAGAACCTCAGACAGAGACGGACTTTCCCAACACCTGTTACCTGAGATCTTTTTCCTAGAGATTTGAGGGCATTTGAATCTGAGAGTGACCTTCTCCGTGCAAAGCAAATGCTTTACCACCAAGCCACTGACTTCCCACCTCATGCTTAAAAGGAGACTTTACGCAACAGAGTCAAATGGTTCTTAATGACCATCAAATACTGTGCAAAATAATGATATAATGCGAGAAACTTCCCTGGCTTAACTTTTGGAAATGTTATTCCACACCTTCCTTCTAGATTAAAGGGAGAGAAGGGGCCAGTAATGGTGCTGATGGCAATTTTTACCCATTGTGCAGATAACTAGCTTGTTGCCATAGTAAGTGCATATTTTGTAATCTATATATAATTGTGTGTTATTAATGACTGAATATATTTGCATGTTTGTGTTTCTCGAGGTGACCTTTTTCTCAGGCAATTGCAAAGCAATCAACTTATTTAAGTGTAAATATAGACTCAATTACATGTCTAGTCTTTTGATTCCTTTAACTTCTTGTGAATTCTGATAGAACACAGAACATACCAGGGTGTGGAGATTAAGTAACACAGTGGGAGTCTGTTATCTCGCCTGTGTCTGAGCAGTTTGGGGGGAAAGCACACAAAAAGATCTCAAAATCATTATGACCGATGCTTTGCCTCGGTATACATGAACACATGAAGGTACCTTATCCTGAATCATTCCATTGCTCCAGCAAAGTCAGTATTGTCTACTTAGACATGGCAGCAGCTCTCCAGGGTCTCAAGATGAGGTCTTTCACATCACCTACGACCTGATCCTTACTGGAGATACCAGGGATTGAACCTGGGACCTTCTGCATACCAAGCAGATGCTCTGCCACTGAGCCATCGCCTCTCCTCTCCTCTTTCAACAGTATTCAACAGTTTCCAGGCCCCTCCCTCAATTTAGGATGCTGGCCATTGAGTAGCTTACAGTTGTCCAGCTGAGCTCCAAGGAGGAAGGATGAAAGGGGAACAGACCCCTCAGCTAGGTAGCGAACCCCTACAAAGCTGCCATTTTGGAAGAACCCGCTGTGAGGTCCATTAATGGTGGAGACAACCCCTTCATAGTTTTGACCATTGACTTATTTCTGGCTATGGTGTACCTTCCGTTGTTTGGCTTGTGTTTCCTGTCCACAGGTCTCTTGCTTTGCTGCCCGGGGTCCTTGCTTTGATACCAGTGAGGTCATAATTCCGATTCCCTCCTTCTTGTCACATGATGTCACATGACTTCCTGACACGTGCTTGTGGCTCAGTGACTTGTATGCTTATGGGATCCCCTGTCTAGAGAGGCAGAAGTCCATTGAAAGAGAAGACCCCTGAGGTCCCAGCTTTAATTTTATAGAAGACCACCGTGCCCATTCTTTGAATGAACAATGGATATTCCTGCATTAAGGGTAGTTGTCTCTCCCTCAACTTGCTCATCGGTTGCAGGGGGTAGGGAGAACAAGCCAGACTCTTCCTGCACTCAAGCAGAAAGGTGACTTGAGAATGGAGCCGTGTTTCCTCTAGACCAAGGTACAATGCTGTGAGAGGAAATGGATGCAAGGCAGAAGATATGTACGGAGACAGAGATGGATCAAACCAACTTCCATATTCAAGAACTCATAACTGCACCCGTCTAGCAATTCTCTGACAGATATCTCTAAATGCATTTTAATACACTTAGCATGATAGGTATAAACACTGCAATTGATTCATTTTTATGATCATTTATTCTATGTATTTCCATCCTCTCTGCAAAGATGCATCACGCAAACAGCTCTCTACTCATGGAGCAATGGCATAATTTCAGTTTTACATAAGCTGAACTCTTGCTTGCATGTGAATAAATGAAATTAAATATAGGTTTGCATATATGCACACACACACACACATATACATACATACATACACACACACACATATAAATCAGCACACAGTAATGATCATCTTCCTGTTTTTTTCCTGCACTGGAACAAGAAAGATTTAATGTAGACTTTTATTATGAATGCTTTAGTCAAATTCTAATCAATAATACTTTCATGAACAGGCACAGAACAGAATCAATTTTGAGGGGTTTTTTTTCCCCTCCGAGGGGCACATTATTAGTTCAGTAACTATGAAACAGAAAGAGATGAAAGAGTGCTGGTTTTCATATTAAAAAATGAGCACATCTGCTCAGTTACATAATAACAATAAATGAGTTTTGGTAGCCATGGCAATGGGAAGTAATAGATGCGCCAAAAGATATTGCTATGAAGCTAAACAAAAAAAGGAAAGAAATAAAAGAAAACCCCCAAATCAGAATATTTTTTGTCTGGGGTCGGTTTGTTGGGGGTGACATTGCATGCTTTGTATTCAACACGATATACACGTGTGTAGTATTGATGAAATTCTTCTCTCTTTTTTTGATGTTGCCATGTTGAATAAAACATGATAGGAGTCTACAGTTTCAGATGCTGCATCCACTGCATTAAGAGAAGTACCATAGGAAGTGGTGGCGACTACAAGCATGGACGGCTTCAAGAGGGAATTAGATAAGCATATGGAGCAGAGGTCCATCAGCGGCTATTAGCCACAAGGTATAGATAGGGGCTCTGGGGCAAGGGATGCTCTGTCTTCTTGGTGCTTGGGGGGGGTCAACAGTGGGAGGACTTCTAATGTCCTGGCCCCACTGGTGGACCTCCTGATGGCACCTGGTATTTCTGGCCACTGTGTGACACAGAGGGTGCGTTCAGACGGGGGATTTACAACGGTTAGGGTGCCGGTTCCAACCGGTGTACTTACGGGCGTTCACACGGCGAACATCTGCCTCCCGTCCCTAACCATTGTAAATCCCTTTAAACTGTTGCACTCTGCCACTAGGTCCCAAGTGGTGGTAAACTGAGTGCAACGGTTGAAAACGGTGCACCCCGGGGTCTGATCGTTCTCCAAACGTTGTACAGCCACTTCCGTCGGAAGCCTGAGGCTTCCGGCTTTCCCCCGCCTTTTTTTGAAAAAAATAAGCGATATGTGCTTGGGCAAAGCTTCACCCCGAGCGTTTGTTAAGGGGGAAAAAAAGCCCTTACTTTAACTTCCCGGAGCAGTCCGGGACTACAGGGAGGCCAGGTTGGGCTTTAAACTTTAAAGGTAAGTCCTTACCTTTAAAGTTTAAATGTAATGGGGGGGGTTGAGCATGCACAAAAATCGCCATTCTCTGAATGGCTGCCTATGCGCATGCTCAAACTGTCCTTAAAAAAAACAAAACGCCGACGACCGCAGCGTGTGAGTGGGCGTCTAATGGAGGGTAAGTGTGATCGCGTTTATGCCAGCAGAAACGCCCCGTCTGAACGCACCCAGAGTGTTGGACTGGATGGGCCTTTGGCCTGATCCAACATTGGCGTCTCTTATGTTCTTATG
>NW_015176671.1:4463-8586 GCF_001447785.1 Gekko japonicus
AAGAGTCTCAAAGCGGCTTACAATCGCCTTCCCTTCCTCTCCTCACAACAGGCACCTTGTTAGGTAGGTGGGGCTGAGAGAGTTCTAAGAAATTTTTTACTGGCCCAAAGTCACCCAGCATGCCTCATGTGAAGGAGGAGTGGGGAATCAAACCCGGTTCTCCAGATTAGAGTCTGCCACTCTGAAGTAGGGATGGGCATGAACTGGCTCACAAACTAAAAGTTCGTCACGAATAACTGGGACCCCAGAAATGTAATCTGTCCCCAATTTGGAGAGATTGTATACGAGCCAGTCCTAACATCCAATATGGAAGCAGCCTGAAAGCACATCTATTACTTAGGAACATCCTTGAAAATAGACTCTGTGCATTATATCAGTGTATGAACATACATCAGCACTTCCGTCCATAAACACTTGGTTGGGCAAGAAACTGTAAGCCGTCTTTCTTTATTATGCAAGACAGCTCACATCACTGATCGCGTAAAATGGAAAACTCTGATTTCCCCTGAGGGGAAAAAAAAATCTTGTATTTATATTGCTACATATTAACATATTATTTCCAAACAAACAGAAGGAACTTTTCAAAATTTCCCAACGGGATTATTTCCAGAGGTCATTTCGGGGGGGATCGCGGGGGATCGCAGTTCCCCCGGGTGAGGTACGGGGGGGGGCACATGACGAAGCCCGGCCCCCTGCTTCCGGCCACCCCGCTTCCGGCTCTCATTCAGCCAGGAGGAGGCAGGAGAAGCCGGTGATGTCAGGGGGTGTGGCATATGCTAATGAGTTATGCTAATGAGTTCCCCTAGCTCTTTTTCTATGAAACGACCCCTGATTATTTCCATTATTCAACAACTGACAAGGACACAAAACCAGCACCAAGTTTTAATAAGCGCACTTCTCCCATTCACTTCAATGTGTCCTGGGTGGAGAATCCCACTGGAATGAATGGAAACGGCGCAGGAGCAGTGCTCTCAGGATTGCTCCCAGTGCTACAAAGCATGGTTTATGCATTACAAAGTGTTAAAAGCCGCTCCTCCGCTTGCTTCAGATTCCCATTTTGACAAACTGGGTTTTATTATGTACAGTCAAAACATTCATTTTATTGAGACAGCCAGTCTGGTGTAGTGGTTAGGAGTGTGGACTCTAATCTGGGAGAACCGGGTTTGATTACCCACTCCTCCACATACAGCTGCTGGTGTGACCTTGGGTCAGTCACAAGTTCTCTCTGAGCTGTTCTCTCATGAGCAGTCCTCAGAAGAGCTCTCTCAGCCCCACCTACCTCACAGGGTGTCTGTTGTGGAGAGGGGAAGGGAAAGGAGTTTGTAAGCCACTCTGAGACTCCTTCGGGCAGGGAAGAGTGGGGTATAAATCCAATCTCTTCTTCTCTTTTTCATTTCAGCTGAAATCCATGCTCTTGGAGAACGTAGAACACCTGGTGACGTCATCCGGCTGCAGTGAGATTGATGGGGAGTAATAGGATGACAACTGGAGTTGCCAACTCTGGCTTGAGAAATCTGTGGAGATTTGAGGGTAGTATCTGAGGAGGAAGGAGATGGGGGGGGGAGTGTGGTGGCATTACTTACTCTATAGAGCCCACCCTCCAAAGCTGCCATTTCTTACAGAGGAACTAATCTCTGAGCCACCCTGTCTCTCTGCTCACACTGAGCAGTGGGGGCTTAGCTATTGGGTGCCTCAAGTGAGGACTCACACTCCTGACATTTCCCCCTAAAGCACTTTCCTGGGGACATCTTCTTTGGGGGACCATAAGTTGGACCACCACAGTTGGTGGGTGTGCTCTAGACCTGTGTGTTTCAGCCTGGGGGAGGGGGTGTCTGTGAGAGTTGTGAACACACTTCCCTTTCTCGTGCGGTATGGATAGGGTGTCTGCCAAGCTCTTGTGGTGTTACTTTGGGGAGCCCCTGTTGGAACTCTGGGCAACATCTGCCTTTCTGTCATCCAGAACCTGCCTTTCGGGGCTTGGGGGAGGCTGTGAGCACAGGGGAGGTGCTTGCTTTGCTTCCAGTGTCTGTCTGGGGGGGGGAGGTCTGCCCAAGTGAAGTTTCCCTGTGAGCTTGGTGTCACTCGCTGGTTCCTGAGCCATTCCATAACTGCAGTTGTCTTTTCCAGAGAGAACACCGAGGAGACCTTTTTTGGGGGGGGTCTAACTGGGATGCCGGAAATGTGACCCACCCCCAATTTGGAGAGATTGTAGCAGAGCAGGCAGCAGGGTGAGGTTCCCTGTGCAATCGGTGTGTGTACTTTGCAGGAGGGTCCATTCTACACACTTTTGAACCTGCACCTGACATTTTCCCTGGAGGCACCCTGGAGGGGGGGGGGCATAACTCAGACACCCTAAATCCCATCTGCACATAATCTGAGGTCATGTAGAGGAGGGTCAGGGGGAGATCCCCAGTGAGTCTGATGCCTGTATCTTGCACAGGGTACATTCTATGTACTCCTGAACCGCCTGAACCTGCTCCTATCACTTCCCCGGAAAGCACCTTCTTGCAGGATCCATCCCATTGGTTAGTCCTAATGCCAAGCTGCCTCCTCCTCATTATTGCTGCTGCTGTTGTTGTTGTTATTGCTGTTGTTGTTATTGTTATTATCAGGGCTCTTTTTGTAGAAAAAGCCCAGTAGGAACTCATTAGCATAATAGGTCACACCCAACAGCAGGAACTCATTAGCATATTGGGCCACGCCCCTGACAGCACAGGTCATTAGCACATTAGGCCACACCCCCATGTTACCAGAAGTGTGGTTATCTAGCCACACCCACCTTTTGCTTGTTATTCTGTTTATCTTGTTTGTTGTCAAAACCCAGGGCCTTTTTTTGTAGCAGGAACTCCTTTGCATGTCAGGCCACATGCCCCTACTGTAGCCAATCTTAATGAGTTCCTGCTGTTGGGTGTGGCCTATTATGCTAATGAGTTCCTGCTGGGCGTGGCCAACTTGGGAGCCAGCCGGAACTCCGTTCCTGTGCGTTCCTGCCCCAAAATAGCCCTGGTTATTATTATTTCTGCCAAGGCTTATTGGACGAGATATTCTTTGCAGTTTTCCTACATGGTTAGGCTGTGGACCTCAGTAATGCCTTTGGCACGTTCAAGCACACTAGCATCCTATTGGCTCCTTTTATGCAATCACGTTACTTATGGACGTTTTGCCACTGGGCCAATAGCTACTCCATGGGGGAGGGACTTAAAGGAGTTGTAAACTGTGCAGAGTGGAAGGCAGCTTTTTTTGCCCACCAGGCCTAGTCATGAGGAGGAGATGGCTCACCTGTGTCTGGGAAACACAAAATCCTGTTTCACAGTCCTCATGTCTCCACCCGAGGTATATGAGGACTTTCTAATGTGAAAAGAGGCTCTCAGGACTGGTTTATGCTAGGGCTGCCAGGACCCCCGCTATCGTCGGAGACCTCCCAGGAGCAGCCTCCAACCGTCGCTGTCACTCAGTAGGACAGCTGGAGTAAAATTAGCAAAAAAAAATCAAAAAAATCAAGGTCACATCATGGAAGACATGACTTCACTTCTGGGGTGTCCCCAGGAACGATGTCATCATGTCCACACAACACTGTAAGATCCACCAGAAACTCTGTGACAAAACTAACCCAACGGCATTGCCTCCATGTTTGCCCGGGAAGCGACGTCATAGTGCCGATCCAACAGCACACTCCCAGGTACCCGCCCCCCAGTCTCCCGCTAGATGCCAGCCAATGGCTGACAACCCTGCTGTACGCTACAGAGGCGCCACCAGGCCTTTTTTTCTAGAAAAAGTCCAGCAGGAACTCATTAGCATAATAGGCCACACCCAGCAGCAGAAACTCATTAGCATATTAGGCCACACCCCTGACAGCACAGCTCATTCACATATTAGGCCACACCCCGTGTGGCCAGAAGTGTGGTCATCCAGCCACACCCACCTTTTGCTTCTTATTCTGTTGACCTTGTTTGTTGTCAAAACCCAGGGCTTTTTTTGTTGCAGGAACTCCTTTGCATGTTAGGCCACACAACCCTAATGTAGCCAATCCTAATGAGTTCCTGCTGTTGGGTGTGGCCTATTATGCTAATGAGTTCCTGCTGGATGTGGCCAACTTGGGAGCCAGCCGGAACTCCGTTACTGT
>NW_015176671.1:9009-14867 GCF_001447785.1 Gekko japonicus
CCGGCCTTGCAGCTCCACTGCCGAGCCCCATGAGGGGCCCGGCGGTGGACCTGCAAGGCCGGCGGGAGTGCAAGGAAGCCCCGCGAAGGCCCTCCCTGGCCCCAGGCAGGCAGGGGTGGGGAGAGGCAGGGAGGAAGCAACTTACCCTCCCTCTTCTCCTGCCTCCTCCTGGCTGAATGAGGGTTGGAAGCGGGGCGGCGGGAAGCAGGGGCGGGGCTTCGTCATGTGCCCCGCCCCCTGCACCTCACCTGGGGGAACTGCGGTCCCCCGCGGTCCCCCCCGAAATGACCTCTGGATGTTACGGACATCAGGTTCACCTAACCAGTTCGGTGCAGTGGTTAGGAGTGCGGACTCTAATCTGGGAGAACAAGGTTGGATTCCCCACTCCTTTACATGAAGCTGCTGGTGTGACCTTGGGTCAGTCACAAGTTCTCTCTGAACTGTTCTCTCAAGGGCAGTCCTCGAAAGAGCTCTCTCATCCCCACCTACCTCACAGGGTGTCTGTTTTGGGGAGGAGAAGGAGATTGTTAGCCACTCTAGGACTCCGAGTGAAGGGCTAGGTATAAATCCAATCTGCTCCTCCTCCTCCTCCTCCTCCTCATCTTCTTCTTCTTCTTCTTCTTCTTCTTCTTCTTCTTCTTCTTCTTCTTCCTCATTCCTAAAGGACTCCAGAACCAAACTTGGCTCAACTGCAGTGCGTCCCGATCCATTTCCAGACCCAATTGAAAGCTGATGTATGAGAACCATACACACTCTGGGACCTGCATATCTTTTAAATTCCTTTCCTCCCTTGGTATACCTTCTTGCAAGAAGCAACTGATGCCTCCAAACAGGGGATTGCTACAAGCCTATTTCCTCTGCCAGCCCATTCCCACAACACACCCTATTGTGTCATGCAAACACCTCCTAATGGATTATATCACCCAATGCGATAAGTTTGTTCAAACGCTAAGAAGGAAGATGGCAGTGAAGTTAGTCCCTGCTTAATGGTGCACTGACTTTCATGCTAAGAGGGCCTGGAGTGAATTGTTATTTAGGAAAGGAAGGAATGCAACATACATTAACTGTCTGCTAGGTTTATTATCCTCATGTCGGCCGTGATGGAACCCCCATGTTTGCTGTGTCAGTATACCTTTGCATACCAGGTGCTGGGGACAAAGAATGTAGCCATTTTCTTGCCATATTTTGGGCTAGCTAATATTGGAAACAGAGTCCTTGGCTACATGGAGGCAAGCGATTTTCTCAAGACCACAAACCGAGTATAAGGAAGGGCTTGGAACTGAGCCCCAAATGTCAAAACACTTCTTTGCAGGGCCGGCTCACTCACTAGGCGAACTAGGCGATCGCCTAGAGTGGGCTGGCCCTTAGGGGCGCCAAACTGCACCCGGCCCCGTACTCTGGGAGTTTCTTGATTATTTGTGTTTTTCATTCTTTCTAAAATGCATTTATTTTTGGAAAATGGTGGACGGGGGGCGCCAAGCCACCGCTTAGTGGTGCACTGACTTTCATGCTAAGAGGCCCTGGAGTGAAGCGTTACTTAGGAAAGGAAGGAATGCAGCAAACATTACCTGTCTGCTAGGCTTATTATCCTCATGTCGGCCGTGATGGAACCCCCATGTTTGCTGTGTCAGTATACCTTTGCATACCAGGTGCTGGGGACAAAGAATGTAGCCATTTTCTTGCCATATTTTGGGCTAGCTAATATTGGAAACAGAGTCCTTGGCTACATGGAGGCAAGCGATTTTCTCAAGACCACAAACCGAGTATAAGGAAGGGCTTGGAACTGAGCCCCAAATGTCAAAACACTTCTTTGCAGGGCCGGCTCACTCACTAGGCGAACTAGGCGATCGCCTAGAGTGGGCTGGCCCTTAGGGGCGCCAAACTGCACCCGGCCCCGTACTCTGGGAGTTTCTTGATTATTTGTGTTTTTCATTCTTTCTAAAATGCATTTATTTTTGGTATGGCATAAGAGACGCCATTTTGGGTCAGCCCAATGGCCCATCCAGTCCAACACTCTGTGTCACGCAGTGGCCAAAACCCAGGTCATCAGAAGGTCCACCAGCGGGGCATCCCCATAGGGCTTTCAAGGCAAGAGACGTTCAGAAGTGGTTTGTTATTGCCTCCCTCTGCATAGTGACCCTGGACTTCCTTGGTGGTCTCCCATCCAAAGACTAACCAGGGCCGACCCTGCTTAGCTTCCAAGATCTAATGAGATCAGGCTAGCCTGGGCCATCCGGGTCAAAGCAAGAGATGAACAGAGGCAGTTTCACATGGCCTGCCTCTGCATGGCAACCCTGGACTTCCTTGGTGGTCTCCCATCGAAGCACTAAGCAGGGCCTGAGCTTTCGTGAGCCACTGCTGACGTCTTCAAATAACAGATTTTGGCCCCGATCACACGGAGAATTTGCCACGGGATACTCACAAATGCCGGTCGAATTTTACTGGCGCGTTCAAACGGACACATCTGGCCAGCGTCCCGCACCCGTCAGCAACCGGTAGCAGTCAGCCAAAGAAGTGGAGTTTAAAAGTCCCCGGGAAAATCCAGCAACTGGTTGCAATGGGCTGCAGCCGGACGCTCTCCGTGTGATCGCTCCAGCGTGCTCCTCTCACATCCCTGCTTCCTGGTTGGAGTGCGGCGGAAACACCTGCCGATGGAAACAACGCCGTCGCGTTGGGGCAAGTGATGCTCTGTCATCTTGGTGCTTGGGGGTGTCAACAGTGGGAAGGCTTCTAATGTCCTGCCCCCACCGGTGGACCTCCTGATGGCACAGAGTGTTGGACTGGATGGGCCTTTGGCCTGATCCAACATTGGCATCTCTTATGCTCTTATGTTCTTATGTCTGATCACATTGGGGCATGTCAAATTGTGACGGTGCAAATCGCCACACACCCCACCCCGTGTTTCCCGGCACGTGTGACCAGGACCTTTGCTAGTCTTCAAGGTGCTCCTGGATTCTTGCTCTTTTCTACTGCTACAGGCAGACTAACACGGCCACCCAACTTGAACTAAGCAGGGTGGACCCCGCTTAGCTTCCAAAATCTGGCGAGACTGGGCTGGGCTGGGCCATCCAGGCCAGGGCCCAACATCCATTTTATGGGAGACAAATTAATGGCTTGCCCAAGGTCACAAACTGGGGGACCCATCCTAACCTAAAGGTAAAGGTTCCCTTGCTCGAAAGCCAGTCGAATCCGACTCTAGGGTTGCGGTGCTCATCTCCGTTTCAAAGCCGAAGAGCCAGCGCTGTCCGAAGACGTTTCCGTGGTCATGTGGCCGGCATGACTAGACACCAAGGCACACGGAACGCTGTTACCTTCCCACCGAAGTGGTCCCTATTTATCTACTTGCAATGTCTTGCTTTCGAATGGCTAGGTTGGCAGGAGCTGGAACTAGAGACGGGAGCTCACTCCGTCATGCGGCACACTCTGGTCTTGAACTGCTGAACTACCGACATTCCACAGCCTGCAGTTTAGCGTCTTAACCACTTGAGCCACCGCAGCTCTACTCATCACCAGTTCTACTCAGAAATAAATCCCATGTTATTCGAGGAGGCTTACTCCCAGGAAAGTGTCCTTAGGATTGCCATGTAGAGGTTCGGATGAGGCTGAAAGCAGACTTTCCGGTCTCCCTCTCCCCTCTCTGTCTGCTGTCCATGCCCCCCCCTCAGGAGGGAGGCGGGGGGGAATGGTGGGAGAAGAGTCACTTCGGGCAGAAACCTGGCAGTGACATCACTGCATCTCTGTAATGTTCTAGGATCCTCCCAAAGGGATTTTAGAGCATCATGCCAAAGTGCCATGTTAACACTTCCGGGTTAACATGGAAGTGACATCACGCCATTGGCATGGTGCCATTCTCCTTGTTCCTGCCCTCTCCCTCTCCTGCCAGTGGCCAGCCAACGACTGGCAAACTTGAAAGTGGCCACGTAGAGGGACTCACCCCCAGGTTATTAACAGATGAAAATAAGAAACCGTGAACTACGAGCAATGGAATTCAATCAAAAGGGAGCATCGAATTAAAATGGCTCAACAGGAAGCACGTGAGATTACGGCTTCTTAAAAATCATTTCATAGAATCACAGAGTTGGGAGGGGCCCTACAGGCCATCTAGTCCAACCCCCTGCTCAAGGCAGGGTCAGCCTAGAGCAGGGGTGTCGAACTCATTTGTTATGAGGGCCGGGTCTGACATAAACGAGACCTTGTTGGGTGGAACCATGTGTGTCATAAAATATAATGCCAGGTAGTGGAGATGTAAACTTTATAAAGGACACAAACACAAAGGGTTTTTTAAACTTAACTTAAAATAAAAACATGCTTAAAACATTAGCAGTCTTGCAATATTTTGTTTATTTAACATTATCTGACAACTGACACCTCTTACTCTGAATTATTGCATCAAAATGTCAGTGCTGTTGCAATCTTGAGTATGCTGTTCTTGTGTGTATCTGTAAGCTGCAAGCCTACGATGACGCAGCGGCAGCAGAACTGGAAGAAGAAGCAGAAGACAGCCAGTTCCACTGTGGGCCTGATAGAAGCCCTTCTGGGGGCCTGATTCGGCCCCCGGGCCACATGTTTGACACCCCTGGCCTAGAGCATCCCTGTTAAGTGTTTGTCCAGCCGCTGCGTAAAGACTGCCAGTGAGGGGGAGCCCACCACCTCCCTAGGCAGCTGATTCCACTGTTGAACAGCTCTTACTGTAAAAAAACGTTTCCTAAGATCCAGCCGGTACCTTCCCGCCCTTTATTGAAACGCATAATTGTGAGTCCTCTCCTCTGCTGCCAAAAGGAACAGCTCCCAGCCCTCCTCTAAGTGACAGCCCTTCAAACACTTCAAAGACTTAAAGAGAGCCATCCTGTCCCCCCTCAGCCTCCTCTTCTCCAGGCTAAACGTTCCCAATTCCCCCAGCCTTATCTTTATCTTCACATCATTATCAAATGGACCTTTCTGCTACCATTTCAGATCAGAACTTGACCTTGGGCACAGGGGCCTTATTTCAGACACCATGTCACTTGACTTACTGCCTAGGAATCAGAATAGATTGGCCGGGGAGGGGGGGGAGTCTGTGTCACATGAGAGTATACATATCCTTTACATGCTTTGAATGTTTTAATTATATATGGTACATCTTTATTCATGGGCGCATTTTAATCTTACTTTTGAAAGGATGCTAATTAGCAGCCAATCCAGCTTGACATGATTAGAGTCTCTTTTTTTTTCCCCTCCTAATTTTGAGAGTGCAATTACATTTTAATTTGTTTGGACCCAGATATATCTTTTTGCACTAACTTCGTTTTCTTGGCGGGAGGGATTCGTTGGTCTGCTGGTCCCAAAACCGCTGCTACGGTCCAGGCTGCTGAACAGAGAGGAAATGTTTGGGTCCTGTTCTGGGTCCCCACTCAGCATTTGAAGTCCACTAGAAAGGGTAGCTTGGTCCACAGGAGAAGAGCCAGATCTGATAGCAACTTAGAGAGCAACAAGAGTTTCACGTGACGATTCACGATTCTGTATCTAGCATTTGCTCCACATTTTCTCAACTGGGAGGAAGAAGTGCAGCTCAAAACCATTCAAATACCTCAGGGCAACCCCTACTGACTGCAAAGTCGCCCCTGAATGGCCATAAATCTATGGAGAAGGTACCATAAAATCTGATGATCAAAGAAAGCGAGTGTGGCATGTAGTGTGGAAGGTACCATAAAACCCGATGGTCAAAGAAAGTGAAAGCAGCATGGAATGCAGAGGGGAATTTCTGTTCCAAGGTGGGCTTGGTAAAACAACAGAGGGAATAGCCAATTCAGAATCACCCGGAGAAAGGGCTATCCAAGGTAAAAAGTTAGCCATAGGCCCATTCTGCATCTAGCATTCGC
>NW_015176672.1:0-14745 GCF_001447785.1 Gekko japonicus
TCTTTAATTTTCTCAGCTGCCTGCTCCACGCTCTTCTCAGTTTGTTTCGGCTGGAGCTGCTGAGATGCAAAGTTCTTATTCATCACGGTCAATTGCTGGTTAATACCATCGAGTTGCTCCATCACTGGCTTGAGCATGTCTGCTAGCATTTTCATGACATCTGCCCCCTCTTCCGGTTTTGGGCTCTGGCTGCCCGGCGGTTTCGTTTTCAGCTTTCTTTGCTGGGCCACCATTTTTTCCAATTTGTTTACAGTTTTTACTGCTTCTCCCCGGCTCAAAAAATCGCCCCACGATGTCGATATTCAAGTAAGTCTCTCAAAACACACTCATTGTGTTTCCTCCCCTCTCCCCCTTAGTGTCATTCATCAGTTCATTCGCATAAGAGGCGTCCTTCTTTGCGGTCCACTTTTGCCGGGGGGTGGGGGGGAATCCACTTTTACAATAATCCGGTTTATTCTGAACTCACATTCATTGTCGGTCAGTTTCTCTGACCTGGCTCACTTTAAACGCCATTCAGTTCGATCTCCGGTGCTTGTCCCGGTCAAACCAGCTTGTGCCCAGAGGCCACACAGCGGCAGGACCATCAGGGCGGAGGAGAGCCTCAATTATCTGGTGTTCTGCTGTCGAAGAGGCTACCTCTCAAAAGCCCTCTGGCCTGGAGCCTATCGCAAAGGCTCTGTGAGGGTGTCACTTGAGGTGGCACCCCTCCAAACCGCTGGTGTGCGGATAGCTCAGGGAGAACGTCCGCCATCGCTCCTCCATGAACCGGAAGCTCCAGACAATACTGACTTTGATGGACCAATGGTCTGATTCAGTATAAGGCAGCTTCCTGTACTGATGTATTCATTTGCATTCACCAATTCCTATGCACGAGAGCGATCACCAGCCAATGGATATAACATGAATGGGCCTTTGGACGTCATACGCATATCTGGTGCATGTCCTCCTTCGAATAGGTCCAGGGAATTGTGACCGGCAGGCCCAGAGCAACCTTCAGTCACAGGAGAGCAAACTGAGGCTAAAGGAGACGGGGTCGGCAGACAGATCACCTGTGGGGTGGGGAAAGGGATGACACCATCGGGGGCGGGGGACAGAGAGGCGAACACACAAAAGGTGCCCTTCTCATTCCGGGGGCTTTGTTCTCCGGCAACGTGGATTATAAATAGATGAGAATGGCAGCCGGAGTCCTACAGGAAAGATGAATAATTAGACAGTTGATGCGCAAGAGCGAGTAGAGGTCGGGGAGATAAAGCGAACTCATAAAGGGAAGCCTGTGGAGGATGAGGAGTAAAATAAAAAGAAAGGCGATTAAGAATCCTGAAAATCAGTGGGCGATTTCCAAAGCCTTCGCGATGCTGACGTCATTTGAATTTTTACTATGACGGGGATGTATGAGAGACGGGGCATTTAGGATAAGGTTTTGAAAGGGACCTGCCAACCTAGCAGTTTGAAAGCAAGAAATTGCAAGTGGATAAATAGGTACCACTTTGGTGGGAAGGTAAGAGCGTTCCGTGCGCCTTGGTGTTTAGTCATGCTGGCCACATGACCACGGAAACGTCTTCGGACAGCGCTGGCTCTTCGGCTTGGAAACGGAGATGAGAACCGCAACCCTAGAGTCGGACTCGACTGGCTTTCGAGCAAGGGGACCTTTACCTTTACCTTTGAAAGGGACGGCACCTCAGCGGAAGAGCCTCTGCTTGGCATGCAGAAGGTCCCAGGTTCAATCCAGGTTCAATCCTGAGCATTTCCAGTGGAAAGGACCAGGTGGCAGGTGATGTGAAAGATCTCCGCTTGGGACCCTGGAGAGCAGCTGCCTCTGAGTAGGCAATACTGACACTGGTGGATCAATGGTCTGATTCAGTATAAGGCAGCTTCATGCGTTCATGTGACCCCACCCCCCACCTCTTTCACTTTTTTCCTCCCAAGTATCCATTTTATCCAGGGGAGCTGATTTCTGTAGTCTGAAGATAAACTGTAATTCCGGAGGATCCCCAGGTCCCACCTGGACGCAGGCATCCCTAGCTTTGGTTATAAATTACATATGATATAGATACCTTGGTGCAGATTTTAAATACTGATATGTTTAAAATAGATAGATACCGATAGATGACAGAAGGATATTAGTTGCTGTAGATTTTCTGGGTTGTGTGGCCGCGGTCTTGGCATTGTAGAACCTGACGTTTCGCCAGTAGAAGTGACTGGCATCCTCAGAGGTATAACACAGAAAGATGGAGTACTCTCTGTGTCAAGGTGAGTAGCAAATGGTAGGCAGGTAATTTATATCTACTCCGGAAGGTGGGGTAGGGCTGAGTCATTATCTTGTAGGAGTTCCCCAGGCTGTGAACATGCTAATGGAGGAGCTTTCTTGAGGAGGTTCTTTTGTATAGGGATTGTTTCCTGAGGAGGTTCTTTTGCATGTGGATCGGCTGTTGAAATTCTAATCTTATCTGTAGTGCTATTGTCACATGTGGAGCCTTTTGTGTTTTTCTGAAGGATAGATGACAGAAGGATGGATGGATGGATGGATGGATGGATGGATGGATGGATGGATGGATGGACAGATTTGTTGTTCTTGTTCTTGTTGTTGTTGTTCAGTCATACAGTCGAGTCCGACTCTTCGCGACCCCATGGGCCACATCATGCCAAGCCCATCTGTCTTCCATCGTGGTCTGGAGTTTGCTTAATTTCATGTTTGTTGCATTGATAACACTCCCTTAGGTAAGTAGGTAGGTAGGTAGATGATAGACAGACAGACAGACAGACAGACAGACAGACAGACAGACAGACAGACAGATAGATAGATAGATAGATAGATAATTGTATTGTGTTCTATGTTGGTACAGCAACATTTTCCCATTTTCCCACTCTCCCTTATCTGTGCTGGCTTCACGTACCGTACATAACTTTATGTGAGGCCTCTATTGTTTTCTTGCAGCTTGATTAATATTAGCTCAATAATACATTGATATAATAAACACAGACAGCCTTAATCTAGCAGTTGGAGTAAAAATATCTTGACCGGGTTGGAGTCTGAACTGTTTCCCGCTCCAATTCCGTTATTTCTTGGGGATAATTACATCGCGACCACATGATTTTCTATAACATGGCAATCTTCAGGAACACAATTACCGGGTTATAACAGTGCAGGCTAGAAGTAGCAGGGAAGTTATATACGGATGACTTGATAATTATGAGTTTTCTTGCTGATTTTGGTTGTGGCGGGGTGGGTGGGAGAGCCTCCGCTACTTCTTAGCTTTCTATCCAGTGATGTATGAACACTAATTTCCTTAAATTACAGGGTTGTTTTTTTAAAAAAAAAAATGTAATTCCTTATTTAAAATTTATTTAATATTGACTTCTTCTAGCCTGCATTGCGAATGTTTAAGACGTGTGACACATGAAACGGCCTTCTTACTGATCCAGACCCTGGGTCCATCAAGGTCCGTCTTGTCTACTCAGTACTTCTTCTAACCTGCATTGCAAATGTTTGAGACATGTGACACATGAAGTGGCCTTCTTACTGAATCAGAGCCTCGGTCCATCAAGGTCAGCCTTGTCTACTCAGACTGGCAGCAGCTCTCCAGGGTCTCAGGCTGAAGTTTTCACAAGCTGAAGTTATCACTGTTCATGAAGCTGCCTTATACTGAATCAGATCCCTTGGTCCATCAATGTCTGTATTGTCTACTCAGACTGGCAGTGGCTCTCCAGGTTCTCAGGCAGAGGTCTTTCCCATCACCTACTGCCTGGTCCTTTTAACTGTAGATGCCGGGGATTGAACCTGGGACCTTCTGCAGCAGCGGTTCTCCAGGGTCTCAGGCGGAGGTCTTTCACATCACCTGCTGCCTGCTCCTTTTAACTGGAGATGTTGGGGATTGAACCTGGGACCTTCTGCATGCCAAGCAGACACTCTTCCACTGAGCCACAGCCTTTACTATTCATGAAGCTGCCTTATACTGAATCAAGACCCTTGGTCCATCAATGTGTGTATTGTCTACTCAGACTAGCAGCGGTTCTCCAGGGTCTCAGGCGGAGGTCTTTCACATCACCTGCTGCCTGCTCCTTTTAACTGGAGATGTTGGGGATTGAACCTGGGACCTTCTGCATGCCAAGCAGACACTCTTCCACTGAGCCACAGCCTTTACTATTCATGAAGCTGCCTTATACTGAATCAAGACCCTTGGTCCATCAATGTGTGTATTGTCTACTCAGACTAGCAGCGGTTCTCCAAGGTCTCAGGCTGAGATCTTTGACATCACCTGCTGCCTGGTCCTTTTAACTGGAGATGCCGGGGATTGAACCTGGGACCTTCTGCATGCCAAGCAGACACTCTTCCACTGAGCCACAGCCTTTACTATTCATGAAGCTGCCTTATACTGAATCAAGACCCTTGGTCCATCAATGTGTGTATTGTCTACTCAGACTAGCAGCGGTTCTCCAAGGTCTCAGGCTGAGATCTTTGACATCACCTGCTGCCTGGTCCTTTTAACTGGAGATGCCGGGGATTGAACCTGGGACCTTCTGCATGCCAAGCAGACACTCTTCCACTGAGCCACAGCCTTTACTATTCATGAAGCTGCCTTATACTGAATCAAGACCCTTGGTCCATCAATGTGTGTATTGTCTACTCAGACTAGCAGCGGTTCTCCAAGGTCTCAGGCTGAGATCTTTGACATCACCTGCTGCCTGGTCCTTTTAACTGGAGATGCCGGGGATTGAACCTGGGACCGTCTGCATGCCAAGCAGATGGTCTACCACACTGACCCACAGCCTGTCCTACCACCTCCCCTTGGCTGCTTTTCTCTGCCATCCAAGGAACCCTCCAACAGAACGAGACACACTTGCGAAAGAAGCTCTTCCTGCCACACTCCTTTCTTGTTTCAGCGGGTAGCCATGTTGGTCTGCAGTAAGCCAGCTAGACTGGAGTCCAGTTGTCACCTTAGAGACCAAGAAGGGCATGGGGTTTTCAGAGTCAAAGCTTGAAGGGTTGCATCAGTGCCTAGTTCTCGTGGCCCTTTCTTAAACGCCCAGGGAAATGTTGATCGCCACTTTGGGGGGGTCAGGGAACAGTTTTTCTAAAGGTCTGTTTGTCTGGGGATCCTGGAATGTTTTTGTCATCTTCTGGGCATGGAGCAGGGGTCAGTGGGGCTGTGGGGGGGAGGTATTTGAGAATTTCCTGCACCATGCAGGGGGTTGGGCTAGATGATCCTGGAGATCCCTTCCGACTCTATGATTCTATGATATTTGGATGGAAGGCCACCAAGGAAGAGTCTGTAGAGGAAGGGAATGACAAACCACCCCTGTTTCTCACTTGCTGTCCTGGGCCAGGGCTCCCAAGTACTTACCTTAATTCGGCGGGGGATGTATAGTTCTTCGCGGGACCATTCCCCCGGGGAAAACACAGGCGTTGCACTATTCCGTCGTCTACACATGATGTAGGCATGTAGCCAGGCGATGCTCCAGCAATGGGGCTGGAGAACAGTTTCTGTCAGAGCTCTCTCGGCCCCGCCTACCTCACAGGGTGTCTGTTGTGGGGAGGGGAAGGGAAAGGAGTTTGTAAGCCGCTCTGAGACTCCCAGTGAAGTGCAAGGGAAATAAATCCAATCTCCTCCTCCTCCTCCTCCTCCACCTCTTCTTCTTCTTCTTCTTCTTTTTTCTTTCTTCTCTGAGAACTTGCAAAAGAGCCAGTTTGGTGTAGTGGTTAAGTGCGTGGACTCTAATCTGGGAGAACCGGGCTTGATTCCCCACTCCTCCACTTGCACCTGGCTGGATGACCTTGGGCAAGCCATAGCTCTGATAAGAGTTTTTTCTTGAAAAAGAGCAGTTTCTGTCAAGAACATAAGAGAAGCCAATGTTGGATCAGGCCAATGGCCCATCCACTCCAACAGTGTCACACAGTGGCCAAAAATACCAGGTATCAGAGCTCTCTCAGCCCCACCTGCCTCACAGGGTGTCTGTTGTGGGGAGGGGAAGGGAAAGGAGACTGTAAGCCGCTCTGAGACTCCTTTGGGTAGTGAAGGGTGGGGTATAAATCCAACCTCTTCTTCTTCAAAATGAAAGTGCGCACTTCACCCTTGTTACACTTAAAAGCAAATGGGACCAGACCCTCTGATTTTATCACTTCTCCTCTCGCTGGGTTTTGGTCCACCCCTGTCCATAGCTAAATGGAAGTCCATTTGCATTCTCCAGCTTCTTGATGGCGAAATCCAGTGTGAGGTGGGATATCCATTAGCACCGATGTGAAGGTTTCATCTTGCGATTGCCCAGTAGCTGAGGAAACAGCAGGGCGAGTCTTTAATAGAATTGGATTCCCCACCGGCTCACTGCAAAGACCATTATTTTCCCCCCATTGTGCCCTTACATGGCCCGTTCTGGAGGAAAGAAAGCCGATTTTAATCAATTTTCAGAATATGTAAAGCCTCCCTCCGGAGGACGGTTTCAATAATTTACTGTGCACTCTTTAATCTCATCTTCAGATCAACACGGGATTTCTTTGTCTTTCTTTCTTTCCTTTTTTTTAACTCAAGGATTAGAATGTTCCTGCCCCCCTCGATTCCAAACCATGACTTTCTTGGAGTTATATGAGGCTGCCTCATTAGGGTCATCAGCCCCCCCCCCTCGACCACCAGCAAAGAATGGGGGGAACATTTTCCAGCTCCACGTTGAGAAACTCCTGGAGATTGGGAAAATGAACTCTGCAGTGTGGAGATGGGTTTTTGTTAAATACTGGGTTCTGGACACATTGCAGTGATCAGCTCTAGTTTATTCAGTGATTTCAGCACTCTGCAAGGACAACTAGCAGGGCTTGAGCCCTGCTTATAAAGCATGCACACGCCACACCCAACACCCGCCCACTCCCAGTGATAGGCTATTTGCATTACAATCTGTTGGTTTGTTCCAGGACCTGAACAAGTCCGGTGTAGTGCCAGAGCCAGTTTGGCGTAGAGGTTAAGACGCGGGCACTAATCTGGGAGAACCGGGTGTGATTCCCCACTCTTCCTCATGCACCACTGACCATGTGTAGAAATGTTTAATTATGAAGGGTCCTCAGATCCCACCTGAACAAGTCCGGTGTAGTGCCAGAGCCAGTTTGGCGTAGAGGTTAAGACGCGGGCACTAATCTGGGAGAACCGGGTGTGATTCCCCACTCTTCCTCATGCACCACTGACCATGTGTAGAAATGGCCATCAAAAGCTTTTTTTTGTCGCATGGAAATAAATTATATCCCCTGGTTGATAAATGCCTGTTAAGCCTCTACTAAAGGACATGATTTTTCTCCCTCCTTTAATCCAGGGGTGTAAAAAATGTGGCCCGGGAGCCAGATCAGGCACCCAGAGGGGCTTCCATCAGGCCCGCAGTGGAACTGGCCCTCTCCTGCTTCCAGTTCTGCTGCTGCTGCTGCTGCATCATAGCTTGCTTCGCCAGACTCTCTTAATCACTCAGCCATTTCATGTTTTAACCTGGGTCCTGGACTCAAAACTCTGAGCACGAGATTTCTGTAAGCTTGCCGCTTACAGATACACACTTGAACAGCATACTCAAGATGGCAACAGCACAGACATTTTGATGCAATAATTCAGAGCAAGAGGTGTCAGTTATCAGATACTGTTAAATAAACAAAATTTTGCAAGAGTGCTGATGTTCTAAGGATTTTTTTTTAAAAAAAAAACCCCCCCCCCCCCAACTTTGTCTTTGCATTCGCTACCTGGCATTCCATTTCATGACACACATGGCCCGGCCCAGCAAGGTCTCATTTATGTCAGATTCGGCCCTCATAACAAATGAGTTCGACACCCCTTCTTTAGTCTGTTGGCCACCATGCAGAGACAGGAAGTGGGCTGCCATTCTATCCCTTAAATCTAAATACACACACAAAGTGCATTTCCACTGCACAGTCACACTCTTGCACCTTTTGCCTTCCCACTGTTGTGATTTCATCTGTGAGGTTTCCAGGCCGTAGCTGGCAAACCCTGGATGCAATAAGGGGGCATGGCCTGGCATGTCAATTTCATTCTGGTGCACTGACCTCACTTCCATTGATTACCAGAAGTGACATCATAGGACCACAGAAGTTTCACGGATCCTAGAGCCAGGGTGTCAAACATGTGGCCCGGGGGCCAGATGAGCCCCCCGGAGGGCTTCTATCAGGCCCGCAGTGGAACTGGCTGTCTTCTGCTTCTTTTTCCAGTTCTGCTGGTGCTTCATCATTGCAGGTTTGCAGCTTACAGATACACACCTGAACAGCATACTCAGGATTGCAACAGCACGGACATTTTGATGCAATAATTCAGAGCAAGAGGTGTCAGTTATCAGGCACTGTTAAATAAACAGAATATTGCAAGAGTGTTCATGTTTTAAGCATGTTTTTATTTTAAGGGTGGTTGTTTTTTTTTTAAAAAACACCCTTTGGTGTTTGTGTCCTTTATACAGTTTATATCTCTGCTACCCGGCACTACCTTTTATGACACACGCGATCCAGCCCAACAAGGTCTCATTTAGTCATAACAAATGAGTTTGACACCCCTATCCTAGAGTGTCTATCGCATCACTTCCAGGTTTTACCAGAAGTGACATCAGTGTGCCGACGTGATGCCAGTACATGCCTCAATCCTCACACCAGACATTTCCTCATGCCAGCCTAGGGTTGCCAAGTCTATCTTCGCTGGGAGCGGGGGGCTCCCGGCCGGCGTCTTGTGCGTCTTGTGTCACTTCCACACACCGCACGCACGCCACCCGGAAGTGATGGGAGGACGCCAGGCACGCTGGGGGCAGGGCCATGGCCATACAACAGAAAACCATAGAGTTTTCCCTTGTATGGCCGTGGCCCCGCCCCCAGCGTGCCCGGCGTCATAGCGTCACTTCCTGGTGACGCGCACGCCGGGGACCCCCTGGGGCCCGATCCAGTGGCGCCGGGGAACGGGCCTCTGGGGCGGTGGTTTCCCCGCCCCCCGGGGGAACTTGGGATCCCTACGCCAGCGTTCCAGGTGTCGGCAAAGGTATGATTTTCCAGGAGGTCTTCCACTATAGCAGGAAACCTGGCAAACCTAGTTGTGCATCCATTACAGGTATTTGAGATCATCAAGAACTCCAGATGGGGCAAAGAGCTCCCCCCCCCCCAATTTGGTTAGTTTCAGTCCTGAGATCAGAGAAATCTACAGATGGGGCAAACGGGTGTTTTGTGCTTCCTCCTGCCACTGTCTTTTAGTTACGATCTAGGCTATTCTAAGGAGAAAGAGAGGAGTCACAAAAGTGGAATCGGTGTGGAACAGCCGGAGGGATTCAAATCCTCTAGGACAAATGAAATGTAACCCCCTCACCTTTCTTTGTGCGAAAAAGGATTAGCAGGCCAAGTCCTGGAATTGCTCACAATAATCGTGAAGCGCTCGCTGAGGTCAGGAGAGGTATGCACAGATTGAAAAAAGAGAATACGTATCAAAAGTAGGATGCAGAAGGAAGTCCTCATAGGTAGGGAATGGCAAAACTCCAGTCACAGGTTTGATGTGTGTGCGAATCTGTGCAGAACTGCAAAGACTAATGCACGTAGGAACAGACTTGCCACGTCTTATCTCACTTTTAGCGGGGGGCTCCCGGGCCCGTCCGGGAGTTTTATTTGCATGTGTGGCCCAGAAGTGACGTCATCGTGACGGGCCCATCGATGCATCAGCTCTAGCATTTAGTCCCAAAACTCTATGGTGACCAAAATGCTTGAGTGTCAATGTGTCAACGGGCCTGGCATGATGATGTCACTTCTGGGTTATGTCATCACACTGACCACATTGGCACAGGAGGGGGCTCTTCAATCTGGCCAGCAGTGGATTGAAGCCCCCAAAATTGGGGGGAACCCCACCCCAACCAGGAGTCTGGTAACCCTATGTAGACGTAAGAACATAAGAAAAGCCAATGTTGGATCAGGCCAGTGACCCATCTAGTCCAACACTCTGGGTCACACAGTGGCCAAAAATACCAGGTGCCATCAGGAGGTCCAGCAGTGGGGCCAGGACACTAGGAGCCCTCCCACTGTTGCCGTCCCAAGGCACCAAGAAAACAGAGCATCCCTTGCCCCAGCCTGAGAGTTCCTACCTATACCTTGTGGCTAATAGCCACTGATGGACCTCTGCTCCATATGTTTATCTAATTCCCTCTTATAAGAACATAAGAGAAGCCAATGTTGGATCAGGCCCATCTAGTCCAACACTCTGGGTCACACAGTGGCCAAAAATACCAGGTGCCATCAGGAGGTCCACCAGTGGGGCCAGGATGCTGGAAGCCCTCCCACTGTTGACCCCCCCCCCCAAGCACCAAGAATACAGAGCATCCCTTGCCCCAGCCTGAGAGTTTCTATCTATACCTTGTGGCTCAAAGCCACTGATGGACCTCTGTTCCATATGTTTATCTACATAAGAACATAAGAGAAGCCAATGTTTGATTGGTCTCCAGCTCACACATTTTTGTCTGAGCTCAGGAAGGATGGCTCCAGAGCAAACTAATTTATGCAGAAGCCAAGTCACCTGCTTACAACTCTATGCCGCGAGTCCGCTCCGCCTTTTAGGTGTTGAGGTTAGTAAGTGTCCGAAGGGAAAATCGAGGCTTGGCAGCGCATTCCCTCAGACTCCTGGGTTTCACCTATGTTACCTCACAAGGTGGACCCCGTCGAGCTCGGGTTCGCAGGCCAAGTGTTCCGTCGACTCCCTCTCTCTCTCTCAGCACTCTTTTGGGAGCAACCCTTTCACAGCTTGTTCCCTGCTTACAGCCCGGACCTCGACTCTGTCCTCCCCGGGTATGCAGAACACCCTCCTCTTTATTCCCCTCTAACACCTGCCTCCCTTCTGAGTAAATTAGTTAAAGGGCCAGCTGGCCGCTTGTATTTGCCAGCAGGTGACCATCAGTGTTCCCTCTAAGCTGAGTTAGTGTGAGCTAGCTCACAGTTTTTTAGCCTCTGGCTCACACATTTTTGTCTTAGGAAGGAGGGCTCCAGAACAAATTAATTAATGCAGTAGCTGAATCGCTCGCTCACAACTTTAATGCCAGTAGCTCAGAAAGTAGAAATTTTGCTCACCAGACTCCACAGCTTAGAGGGAACATTGGTGACCATCCTTCTTCTCGAGTACTCCAGCATCGGGGCCCGGGGGCGAGCCTGTTGGTTCTTCCCCCTTGAGTTGCTGGTGAACCACGTGTCAGCCATCCGCCGGCTCTACTGGATCCTCCCGGTGTCCCTTCATTGCCGGGAGGCGCACCCGGTCCCTGGCTTGCCCCTTTAGAGCCTCGACTTGTGGTGGGTGTTGGCCCTCGGCATCGGTGACCCAATCATCTTCCTCGCCGTCCTTCGGAGTCCCAGGCTGTTGGGCTGGCTGGGTGAGCATCTCCTGACACTCTAATGCCAGTAGCTCACAAAGTGGAATTTTTGCTCACAAAACTCCACAGCTTGGAGGAAGCGTTGGGTATCTCCACCTAAAAATAAATAAATAAGAAAAATGGGTAGTAGGTGATGTGGAAGACCTTGAGACACTGGAGAGTCGCTGCACCTCTTGAGTAGACCAAGAGCCTGGTTTGGTATAAGGCAGCTTCATGTTTTCAAGAGAGGGTTTGCTAAGCAGAGGAAGGCAATGACAAACCGCCTCTGCTCATTCCTAGCCTTGAAAACCCCATGAAGGGTTGTTATAAATCAGCTGTAGCTTTGACAGCTCACCTTTCTTCGAACCTCTGCTGTATTCATCCCCAGTGGTGGTCTATGGCTTGACTCATTCGCCTGAGGCATCTAGGGTCATGAGCCCGTTTGCAGGGAGGGCGCGGTATAAATACAATGAAATAAAATGAAATACATTTGTCTGAAGCTGAGCTGTCTGCTTCTGACACAGTATTGCACAGTTTTGGTTGTATAGACTGATCTCTGGAAGATGGGCATTAACTGGTCCTAACTCATGGGGTGGGGCAGGGATGTTGGTGGCCAGAATGGTCTGCAGACGGCATGTTTTGCATAGGGCTACCTGCTGCGGTGGCTCAAGTGGTTAAGACGCTGAACTGCAGGCTGTGGAAGGTCGGTAGTTCAGCAGTTCGAGACCCGAGTGTGCCGCAGGACGGAGTGAGCTCCCGTCTCTAGTTCCAGCTCCTGCCAACCTAGCAGTTCAAAAGCAAGAAATTGCAAGTAGATAAATAGGTACCACTTCGGTGGGAAGGGAACAGCGTTCCGTGAGCCTTGGTGTTTAGTCATGCCGGCCACATGACCACGGAAACGTCTTCAGACAGCGCTGGCTCTTCGGCTTTGAAACAGAGATGAGCACCGCGACCCTAGAGTCGGATTTGACTGGCTTTCGAGCAAGGGAACCTTTACCTTTACTTACCGTTGAACACTGTTTGGAAGTTTCTCTTGATGGTGGTTTCATGCATCAAAAGGGAGAAGGGGAAACAATGTGCCGCGTGGCTTTTAGTCCCCTTTGGGAAGAATAAAAGGGGCAGTGCGTCTCTGCATCTAATGCACTTACCAACCTGAACAGTCTGTCTCTAAATAAGATAGATCCAGGTAGTCAGCCATGTCCCGAATGTAATGCAAGACATATTGGGATGTTTTGCTGACCTGACATGGCATCCGCCTCAAAAAGTGCGGTTAAGTGTCTACACACCTGGGAGGAGAGAATGGAGATCCTCGGTTTGCTTCACACAATTAGAAAAGACACCTGTAGACATTTATCTGCTATTCTGACATGTTGATCACGTTACAACTGTTGACCTGATAACCATAGTTTGTTATTTAGCTCTGACTTTGCATATCTTAAACATCATCATGTTACATGTTGATTTGCCAGTTTGGTATCGTGGTTAAGTGCGCGGACTCTAATCTGGGAGAACCGGGTTTGATTCCCCACTCCTCCTCTTGCACCTGCTGGATGACCTTGGGCAAGCTGTAGTTCTGGCACAGCTGTTCTTGAAAAATAGCAGTTTCTGTCAGAGCTCTCCCAGCCCCACCTACCTCACAGGGTGTCTGTTGTGGGGAGGGGGAGGAGTTTGTATGCCGCTCTGAGACTCTGAGTGAAAGGCGGGGTATAAATCCAGTCTCCCCCTCCCCCTCCTCTTCTTTGAGAGCCTGTTTGGTGTAGTGGTTAAGTGTGCATACTCTAATCTGGGAGGACCGGGTTTGATTTCCCCACTCCTCCACTTCCACCTGCTGGGTGACCTTGGGCAAGCCATAGTTCTGATAAGAGCTATTCTTGAAAAAAGAGCCGTTTCTGTCAAGAGCTCTCTCAGCCCCACCCACCTCACAGGGTGTCTGTTGTGGGGAGGGGAAGGGAAAGGAGTTTGTAAGCCGCTCTGAGACACCTTTGAGTAGTGAAGGGTGGGGTATAAATCCAATCTCCTCCTCCTCCTCCTTCTCCTCCTCCTCCTCCTCCTCTTCTTCTTTTTCTCCTCCTCCTCCTGTCCCTGTCCATAAGTTTGAGTTACCTACCATTCCAATGTATTTGAAAAGGTGTGTCTTGCACACAAAAGCTCATCCCTTGCGTAACCCTTTGTTGGTCTTAATGGTACCACTGGACTCTAAATGTGTTCTGCTATCTCTAAACAAGTATCTTCCCCCCCCCCCCCCCCCCTCTCATCAAATCCGGTGCACTCCAGGTTTGAAATACCAGGGAGAAATCATGGGTAAGATCAATTCCCCACCCTCTTTTATGCCTTTATTTATTTATTTTCTTCCTCCAGATGCTGCTCAGTGGAAAATTATACCCTTCCCTTAAACCCAACAACCTGTTTAAGTGTCAATCTGGGCACAATTTGGGACCGGAGTTTGCTTCGCTGTCCCCAGACTCCCGCAGGTGGATTTTCTTTGCTCATGTTTCTGGCGTGTTTATTTGCGCAGTAAATGTCCCTCGGTTGTAAAACGCCGGATGCTCTAATCTGTCTTTTCATATATTAACAGAAGGAGTAAAGCTAGAGGACAAATTGAGGTGGTGTTTCTGGCTTGTAAAACGGCGACTGGCCCCGGTTACAGCTGTTTGTTCTTTGTTAGGGCCGGCGTGTGGGGTGGGAGGGGGGAAAGCCATCTCTGGATGCCGCAATTGCTTGATTCATGTATTCTGATCGCGTCTCTCGATCTTTATCAGAGTTTAATGAGGGTGGCACCTTTGATGAAAGGGTGTTTGCTTCTGGCAGCATTAATGCACTCCATCTGCACGCGCGTCTTCGTTAAGGGAATGTGCGGCAGGGGGCTTTTCCAAGTTGAAAATCATGTCACCCCAACGAGCAGAGTTATTTTAAGCCCCAGTCTAGTATGAGCAGTTGGTGGGAGTTGCGGCTTAGTGGCAGAGTATCTGCTTGGCATACAGAAGGTCCCTGGTTCGATCCCTGGAATCTACAGATGAAAGGATTGGGCCGTAGGTGATGGGAAAGACCTCTGCTTGAGACCCTGGAGAGCCAAGGAGAGGGGCCATGGATCAGTGGAAGAGCCTCTCCCTTGGAATGCAGAAGGTCCCTGGTTCAATCCCCGGCATCTCCAGTTTAAAAGGACTAGGCAGTAGGTGATGGGAAAGACCTCTGCTTGAGACCCTGGAGAGCCAAGGAGAGGGGCCATGGATCAGTGGAAGAGCCTCTCCCTTGGAATGCAGAAGGTCCCTGGTTCAATCCCCGGCATCTCCAGTTTAAAAGGACTAGGCAGTAGGTGATGGGAAAGACCTCTGCTTGAGACCCTGGAGAGCCAAGGAGAGGGGCCATGGATCAGTGGAAGAGCCTCTCCCTTGGAATGCAGAAGGTCCCTGGTTCAAT
>NW_015176673.1:0-2888 GCF_001447785.1 Gekko japonicus
CAGACGCAACTGCGGGTGAGTCGGGGGGGATTGTGTCTTTTCCCCTCATGTGCTTAACTGAGGAATCGATGACTCAGACCTCCGCACTGAGGGCTCCCTATGGAGTTTGCGATGAGGCACATACTGTGAAGGGGGGGGACAATGGCACAGAGTCGGGATGGCCTGATCAGACCATCCCGACAGCATGAGAGCGCGCTGGAGCCATCAGACACAGGTGTAGTTTGGTAGCAGGGTTCAAGCGATGCAAAGACGACAGGACACAAGTCTTCAGGAACTGACTGACTCCTCTCGGCTTCCCAGCGTTTATTTATACACCTTTCTTCCCTCTTCTCCCTCCCTCTCCCTGCGTAAGGGAAAGTTACAGGCATACGAGCATGGAATGGAATGTGTGTGTGTGTGCTCTCTGTTATCTCTCTCGCAACTGCCAAGGCCAAATTGACTGCATCATTTAGGCAGTCACCAGACTTCTACACACATACATTTTAGTTCCCAATTTCCAGCTAGGAGAACAGGAGACCAGTGAATTCTTCACTGTGCCTACACACAGGAAAGTCTGTCCGTGGTCTGTCGCAACCTGTTTACTGCCGGATTTTCCCAGGTGTCTTTTAACTCCACTTCTGCGGCAGAGCAGGACGGGTTGCCGACAGCTGCGGGGCGCTTCCCAGATGTAGTTGTCTGATCGTGCCCTTTAAATCCGCCCGGCATTTGCACCTATGTCGGGTCTAATTGTGCGTATGATTGCAGCCTCAGATAACCAAAATCATGACAAAAATATCTGAATATTAAATAATGCAGAGATGTGGAATGGTGTAGCACAGCCCGATCTCGTCAGATTTCAGAATCAAAGCAGGGTCAGTTCTTGGATAGGAGACCACCAAGGAAGACTTTGCAGAGGAAGGCCATGGCCAACCGCCTCTACTTAATCACTTACCTTGAAAACCCTTCACTGGAGTGAGGGTTGACAGCACTTTACATACACATAAAGTA
Organism: Gekko japonicus; assembly: GCF_001447785.1. Lineage (NCBI taxonomy): Eukaryota > Metazoa > Chordata > Lepidosauria > Squamata > Gekkonidae > Gekko > Gekko japonicus. Next base: position 988 of record NW_015176673.1, read on the forward strand.
GTGCTATAGGGAAGCTTCATATTGCATGTTTGTTGCGGCATTTCACTTCTACTGGACTTCACCAGCAACTGTGGTTTCTTCCCAGTGATTGCATTTATTCGGAAAGGTTGTGAAATCTTAAGCGTGCGACGGAAACTTTCTTCGGGAAGAATACGTTTCCATCAATATCGCATATCCCCCCCCACACACACACACTGGGGCATTTGAACCAATGCCTTGCTGCAATAAATAACCAAATGCAGCCTACAGAAAGTCCTTCTTCAATTTCCCACCCATCTCTCTGAGCACAGAGGCCATTTATAAGGAAAGGAAATAGCAACCCTAACCATGGGTCATTTTCTGCAGGAGCGCACAGGAGCGGAGCTCCGGCAGTAAAGAGCCCAGGGGGTGGGCACATGCAACAAGCCCCACCCCCTGCTCCCAGCAGCCCTCAGTCAGAGCAAGAAGCAGCCAGGTAAGCTGCAGAGCCCCCCCGGCACACTAGTCATACATACTACTAGAGGTAAAAAATAGTAAGAACAGTTAGCAGTAGCCAGAACTCGGGAAATTATCTAAAAATAAATTGGACCTGGGCATTTTAAAAAGTGGCCAAGATGATCAAAATCTACCCGCTGGCTACTTTAGCCAATAAAATCACACCATTAGCGATTTAAGAGGATTTATACCTGAAACCAATTCTAGTTGCACTTTGAAACATCAGTTATATATCTGGCACAACTAGTGATATATAACTAATGTTCAAAAGCGAAACTAGAATTGGATTTGGACATAAATCCTCTTAAATCACTAATGGCATGAACTTATTGGCTAAAGTTGCCAGCTGGTGGATTTTGACCATCTTGGCCACTTATTAAAAAGCCCAGGTCCAATTTATTTTCAGATAATTTTCCATTCAGGCCACTGCTAACAGTTCTTACTGTTTTTGACCTCTACTAATAAATCACTAGAAGATACTGCACCAGTCCAGCACAGGACACAAATGCTTAAAAAAACTTTACTGAATAGATTCAGGTGGGGTAGTCTCCTGTTTTAGTGTGTCGAAAGCAAAGTCTGAGTCCAGTGGCCCCTTTCACAAAGTTTTCTTCAAGGTATGAGCTTTTGTGTGGATGCGCACTTCCTCGGATACATTGAAATGGAAGTTATGAGTCCATACATATAGGTAAAGAGTGAGCAGCAAATCAGCATACAGCATAATAAGGGACCAAACTGTAATAACATGGTGACCGTCAATGTTCCCTCTAAGCCGTGGAGTCTTGTGAGCAAAAATTCTACTTTGTGAGCGACTGGCATTGAAGTTCTGAGCAAGCGATTTGGCTACTCCATAAATTAGTTTGCTCTGGAGCCATCCTTCCTGAGCTGAGACAAAAACGTGTGAGCCGGAGGCTAAAAAACGGTGAGCTAGCTCACATTAACTCAGCTTAGAGGGAGCAGAGGTCCATCAGTGGCTATTAGCCACCAGGTATAGATAGGGACTCTGGGGCAAGTGATGCTCTGTCATCTTGGTGCTTGGGGGGGGGTCAACAGTGGGGGGGCTTCTAATGTCCTGGCCCCACTGGTGGACCTCCTGATGGCACCTGGTATTTCTGGCCACTGTGTGATACAGAGTGTTGGGCTGGATGGGCCTGTGGCCTGATCCAACATTGGCATCTCTTATGTTCTTAACACTGGTGACCATAGAGACAAACAGGCATCCTTTATTGGCATGTAAGGTGACGGTATAAATGAAGCTTGTTATTCCCGTTTGATCCTTTATTATGCTGTATGCTAATTTGTTGCTCACCCTCTACCTATATGTATGGACCGGTAACTTCCATTTCAATGTCTCTGAAGAAATGTGCATGCACACGGAAGCTTATACCTTGGATAAAACTTTGTTGGTCTTAAAAGGGTCACTGGACTCG
>NW_015176673.1:3758-9709 GCF_001447785.1 Gekko japonicus
TTATATATAGAAAGGGGGAAAGGGAAAAGAAGGGGGGGCAAGAGTACAGAGCTGTATAAACATAATCCAAATTAGCATTCTGCATGCAGAACCTCTCCTGAAAATTTCACAACTATTACAACCATCTTTCTTATTGTTCTTCATTTAGTCTTAGTTTCTTAGTACTTATGTTTTAACCAGTCATAAAACAACCTCCATGGTCCCATAAATTCTTCTTCCATTTTTCCTTTTAGTATATTTGTCAGTCTATCCATTTCAGCATATTCCATAATCTTCGTTATCAACTCATTAAGCGTTGGGATTTTCAATGTCCTCCATGTCGTTGCGAATAAGATTCTGGCTGCTATTATAACAGGTAAAATAAAATATCTATGGTTCTTATCTAAGTCATCTGGTAGACAGTTTAATAAGAATATTTCTGATTTAAAAACTATTGTAATATTCAACCCTGATTGTAAGAGAGTATGCACTCCAATCCAGTATTTATGAACCTTTTTACATGTCCACCACATATGATAGTATGATCCAACATGATTATTACATTTCCAGCATCTGTTACTCAAGTTTTTATACATTTTAGCTAACCTATCTGGGGTTAAAGTAAAGGTAAAGGTTACCTTGCTCGAAAGCCAGTTGAATCCAACTCTAGGGTTGTGGTGCTCATCTCCGTTTCAAAGCCGAAGAGCCAGCGCTGTCTGAAGACGTTTCCGTGGTCATGTGGCCGGCATGACTAAACACCAAGGCGCACGGAACGCTGTTACCTTCCCACCGAAGTGGTACCTATTTATCTACTTGCAATTTCTTGCTTTCGAACTGCTAGGTTGGCAGGAGCTGGAACTAGAGACGGGAGCTCACTCAATCATGCAGCATCCGGGTCTCAAACTGCTGAACTACCGACCTTCCATAGTCTGCAGTTCTGGGGTTAGGTGCCATCTATAGAACATTTTATACAAATTTGCTTTAAACGCAATCGATTTGGTCAACTGAATATTCACATTCCATATTTTACTCCATTGTGACAAATCTATGTTATAGCCTACATTTTGCATCCATTTAATAATACATTCTTTAACTACTTCATCCTGCATTTTCAATTGCATCAGCGTACCATACATTTCCTTAATAAGTTTCTCTCTCAAAGTACATAATAATTTTTCAAATGCATCTTGTTCTAAATAAAACCCATCTGTCTGTTTATCCTTACTGTTCCACTTGCACTCTGGTCCACCAATCTAAATTTATTTCCCTTTTCTTTAATTCTTCCTGAGATTTTAAATTGTTTCCATTGTCTAGCAATTCTGTGTATCTGATAACTGTTTGCTTTGTAGTCAATACTGGTCGAGAAAAGGCTTCCACTGGAGATACCCATCTTGGAATTTTAGTATATATCATCGGACGGATCTTTTCCCAGGTCGTCAATAATGATCTTCTTATCATATGATTTTTGAAATATTTGTGTCCAGAAGCTTTCCCATACCATAAGAACATGTGCCATCCAATGTTCCCTCTAAGCTGTGGAGTCTTGTGAGCAAAAATTCTACTTGGTGAGCTACTGGCATTAAAGTTGTGAGCGAGCGATTTGCCTACTGCATAAATTAGTTTGCTCTGGAGTCACCCTTCCTGAGCTAAGACAAAAATGTGTGAGCCGGAGGCTAAAAAACTGTGAGCTAGTTCACACTAACTCATCTTAGAGGGAACACTGGTGCCATCCCAGTTTTAAGTCATGTCCTTCTAAAGTCAGCAGCCTATGGTCTTCAAGTAAGATCCATTCTCTCAGCCAAACCAAGTCTGTTGCCCTATAGTAATTCTTCCAGTCTGGTACTTGAAAACCAGCGTTATCTTTTGCATCCTGCAAGGCTTTCAATTTAATGCTTGTTTTTTTCCTCCTGCATTTAGGAATTCAAGATTCGAGTTCAATAACCTTAGAGAACAATGAGATTTCCACAGTATAACACTTCGATAGTCAAAACTCCCTTCATCAGATACACAAGGGAGCTCAGACTCTCAAAAGCCCATACCCTGGAAATCCTGTGGGCCTTTGAGGTGCAGCTGGACTTGAATTTAGCTCTCCTAGTGCAGACCCATATGGATACCTACCTGAAACTATTTAGGAATTTGTCATCCCCCCACATTTGGTACAGGGCACTGTGAAGAGGAGGAAGAGGAGGAGATTGGATTTATACCCCATCCTTCACTACCCAAAGGTGTCTCAGACCAACTTACAGTCTCTTTTCCCTTCCCCTCCCCACAACAGACACCGTGTGAGGTAGGTGGGGCTGAGAGAGCTCTTTTGAGAACACCTCTTGAGAGAATGGCTCTGAGAGAACTTGTGACTGACCCAAGGTCACACCAGCAGCTGCATGTGGAGGAGTGGGGAATCAAGCCTGGTTCTCCCAGATTAGAGTCCGCACTCCTAACCACTGCACCAAACTGGCAGGGTGCTGCAGCTTTCAGTACCTTCGATTCATTCATGCCCTCCCACACACATCATCAAAGCATTTGCATGCACAGATAGACCTCTGGGGGGGGGGAGGTCAGTTATGTCCAGATACTTTTTTGCAGAGGAGGTCATGTGCACATCAGTAAAACAGCACACAAAAAGAATCTTGGCAGAATCGTATACCCTCAAAATTGCTTTAAAGAGCGTAAGAAGAGCCCTGCTGGATCAGACCAGTGGTCCATCTAGTCCAGCATCCTGTTGTACACAGTGGCCAACCACTTCCTCTAGATGACCAACAACAAGGGCACAGAGGCCAAGGCCTTCCTAAGAACATCAAAAGAGCTCTGCTGGATCAGACTGGTGGACTATCTACTCCAGCATCTCGTCTCACACAGTGGCCAACCGGTTGCACTGGAGGGCAGACAAACCTTCCCTTGATGCTGCCTCCTCGCACTGGGTTCCAGGTGTTTACTGACTCTGAATATGGAGGTTTCCTTTATTCACTGTGGCTAGTAACCTCTGATGGACCTCTCCTCTTAAATCTACCTGACCCCCTTTTAAAGCCATCTATGGCCATGGCCATCATTACATCCCTAGTTCTATTGGCCATTACTACAGCCACTTTGTTCGGCTCAGTTCAATATACACAAGCATAGCAATAATGTGAAGTAGGGTTTTCAACACTCAGAAAGCAAAAATCTGGCAAGGGGCAGGCCAACCCATGACTCACCCCCAAGGAAGCAGGACCAATAGGGCAAAGGGGTGTAGTGCAGGGCTTTGGGGGGTTGTGCCCTAAAGTGTAGTGCGTTAGACGCATGGAGAAACCACTGAGACCGATGTAGTGATCAGCATGGTTTACTGGTACACAACAAAGACAAAGACAAACGGCCGGATGGCCAACTATACACATACCTGGGGACACAACCCTAGGTCCTGTTGGTGGGTTTAAATCTCCCGCCACGGTCCCATTGGTCCCCCAGTGGAGAGACCGGGAGCCTAGTCCCCATTGTTCCTCCAGAGTCAAGCTCTGGAGTGTTCGCTGGCCCCTGGTGGCGGTCAGCGGACACAACATGCCCATGTGTCTAGGGTCAGAAACGAGGGGTCAGACGCTCAAGGGGGAAAGCCAACAGAATATACTGATTGTTCTAAAGTGCATGGCAGTGTCTCCGTGGCTGCGGAGATATCAGGAGCAACAGAGAAGCTTTGCGCCTCTGAGCTCAGGAAATTACTCTTAATGACCCAGTCAGAGGGAAGCTTCTGGGACCCCTAACTGTGGACTCCAATTCCCAGGTGCACAAGTCTTAAAGATACAGAGCAGTTTTACTAAACTACAGATAATGCTGACTGGGGGCAGCATACACCCAAAGCGTGTTGATGGAAGCGGCTTCTGAGGCACAGAAAAATCTGGGCTGACAATGAAAGTTAAAATCGGCCGCTACAAAAGGTCAACAGGGCAGCGCATCCCTGACCCTTATCATTATGAAACAATTTATATCCTGCCTTGCTTCTGTGAGATGGAAGACTCAAGAGGGATGTTGTGAACAAGTGAAGACCAAGCCCTGGGAGGAAAGGCTGAGGGACTTGGGAATGTTCAGCCCGGAAAAGAGGAGGCTGAGGGGGGACAGGATGGCTCTCCCAGGAGCAAAAAGCCTCAACAAAAGACCAGGCCCCGGTGAAAACCCCAAGGCCCCCAAGGTGGCTGTGAGTTCAGCGCCTGCGAACGGGAGAGGGACCATCATTGATCTAGACAGTGGGGCCTGGAGATCTCTGGCTTTTACAACTGATCTCCAGCTGACAGAGATCAGCTCCTCTGGATGAAAGGGCCACTTTGAAGGGTGGACTCTACGACATTGGACCATTTCATCTTTTCCTTAAAAGTCCAAACAACACAAAATAACTATATTCATATACAACATATTTTTTCCATGTTTTTTCCACGTTTTTTCCATCCATCTATTCGTCTCCAGGTATTTTCCAACCTAGACTGGGCAACCCTGTAGGGAGGGCAGAGTTTGGGGAAGGAAGGGTATCGTGCCATAGAGTCTTGCCTCCAAAGCAGCCACTTTCTCCAAAGGAACTTATCTCTGTAGTCTGGAGATGAGCTGTAATTCCAGGAGACCCAATGAAGCTGATGGGCCGTCGATTCAGGGCAGACAAAAGGAAATGCATCTTTACTCAACGAGTGATTAAACTGTGGAATTCGCTGCAAGAAGATGTGGTGATGGCCACAGGCATAGATCGCTTTAAAAGGGGACTAGACCGATTCATGGGGGATAGGTCTGTCAGTGGCTAGTAGCCATGGTGACCAAAGGGAACCTCCACATTCAGAGGCACATACCTCAAAACAGAAAGAAAGAAGTGGATTGTTGGATTTCATGGGGAAAGCAGAATTAAGGGAATCCCTCTTAACTGCACTAGTTCAGTCTCATCGGCCTGCTTGGTATCTGCCACATAATGAATCATGCTGGTGTGCCGTAACTGTGATTTAAACATTTCCGCCATGCTAGGCCAGAACCCTAGCATGTCCTCAGGTCCTCAGGTCACCCCAGAAAGCAGAAAAAGGGGCACATAAATCCCCTCTTGGCAGAGTTTCAATATGCAAAGAAAGTGGAGCACTAACTGTTTAGAGAAAAATAAGTAAGTTTATTATAGAAGAACACACTGTTATAGAACAGACAGAGAGAAAGCCTCAACAGACCAGTCTGACTGCTGTAAAAGGAACACAAAACAACAGGAAGTTGTACAGGAGCAGCTGCCTAGGGAGGTGGTGAGCTCCCCCCCGCTGGCAAAAATTGGCTGCTGTAAAAGTTCAACGGTACAGCAAAGCCCTGTCCCTTATCATTACAAAACAATCTATATCCTGTCTCGCTTGTGCGAGATGCAAGACTCAAGAGGAAGTGGACATTGTGAACAAGTTAAGTCTGTTTGTTTGTTTGTTTGTTAGTTAGATTTTTACCCCACCCTCCCGGCAGAGGCCGGCTCAGGGCGGCTGACATAAAACAATATAATATAAAAATAGCAAGAACTCTTAAAACCATAGATATAATCAGGGGTCATTTCCTGCAGGAGCAGAGCTCCAGCAGTAAAGAGCCCAGGGGGCGGGCACATGCAGCAAGCCCCACCCCCTGCTCCCAGCAGCCCTCAGTCAGAGCAAGAAGCAGCCAGGTAAGTTGAAGAGCCCCCTCCCTGACCCCCTGGTCCAAAGCAGTCCAGTGGCACCTTTAAGGCCAAGTTTTTTTCAGGTACATGCTCTCCCTCCTCTGTGAGGACAGATCTGCACGTCTCCACCCCACCCCCCCATAGCTAGCAATCCAAAACAGTCCAGTGCAGCCTGAGCGGTGGGTGTTGCCTTCTGACACACTTCCGGTGATGTCAGGGGGTGTGGCATATGCAAATAAGTTATGCAAATAAGTTATGCTAATGAGCTCCTGCACCTCTTTTTTCTACAAAATGACCCCTGATTGTAATTGATCTTCCAAGGACAGGCAAGTGGGCGTCAACATGGCAAATG
>NW_015176673.1:9896-14323 GCF_001447785.1 Gekko japonicus
CATACCCACAAAAGGGATGCCAAGGAGAAGAAGAGGCTTTATCAGATTCAGAGGAAATCATTGTCAAAAGTCATCTAAAGGCAACATGAAGTTTCCAGGTACCTTTCGCAAGAAAGCTCATCCCGAAAGCAAACAGTTCTGACTTGCCAACATCATTTTTAGATTCCAGCCACAAGAATTGGTTGCTGTTTGCGACAAAGGACAAATATTACAGAAGACAGAAAGGGGTTTTCTTAAGCTAAGTGTCTAACGCACCCAAGAGAGCAATCCAGTCTCCCTCCTGAGTTAATTAGAAGGAAAAAAATTCATCTCTTGCGTCCTACTACAAAATATTGAATCATAGCTTTGGAGTTAATCAGGATATCAGCACCATCGCAGGTTTGTCCCAAAGCTTTGTCCCAAACAAATGTGGTCAAAGGCAGTAAATTTCTTGCATTCTGAAACTAGCAAATAAGATCAGTTTACCTTGACTCCATTATCACAGGACGTCCCCAAAGGATATGAAATTAGGGATATAAGATCTGGGATTCAGCTGCAGATTGCAGCTCAGGTTCTTCCATCTAACTTACCTCCAATGATAACGGGCTGTGGCTCAGTGGTAGAGCACCTGCTTGGCATGCAGAAGGTCCCAGGTTCAATCCCCGGCATCTCCAGTTAAAGGATATGGCAGTAGGCCTTGTGCAAGACTTCAGCCTGACGGACCAGGGGTCTGATTTACTAGAAGGCAGCTTCATTTGAGACAGCATGCACTCATCAAGACTGGTAGCTACGATTTAATTATGAATTGCTCCCTCTTTCTCTCATCATGGTCCCTGGTCCCCACATTCTCTCCCCATTTCTCTTACACAGCTCCTGGTTCCTGCCATGGAACTTCCAAGTGTCCCTCTCCAGATACTCTGGTTTTCCGGCTCCTTTTGGAGCACCTTTTTATTTCTCTCTCTTTTTTCCCCAGTTCTCTCAGTGGTTCTTTGCTTCCTGCCTCTTGCCTCCCTACCCCCTTGGTCTCTCTCTCTCTCTCTCTCTCTCTCTCTCTCTCTCTCTCTCTCTCTCTCTCTCTCTGGGTGATTCTTTCACCATTGCATTGGTTTTTCCCTCTGTTGCTATACCAAACCCACATTGGAACAGAGATTCCCCTCTGCACTGCATGCTGCTGTCATTTTCTTTTACCATCGGATTTTATGGTACCCTCCACATGTCATGCCACTTTCGCTTTCTTTGATGACCAGATTTTATGGTACCCTCTACACTGCATGCCACTTTCATTTCCTTTGATCATTGGGTTTCATGATGCCTTCTGGATAGATTTATGGCCCTTCAAGGGTGACTTTGCAGTCAGTACGGCACCCCAGGGTATTCGAATGTGGTTTTGAGCACACCTTTTCTGTTCCAACATGGGTTTGGTAAAACAATGGAGGGAAAAGCCAGCACAGAGCCAGCCCTTGATTCCCAATCTTCTTCCTTATGTTATCTTTACTTCATTCTCTTTCCGTCTCTCGTCTTCCCTTCATCTCGACATACCCACATCCACACATACTCTTTCATGGACTGTCCATGAGTGAGATATGGCAACCAAAGAGGAACACACAGTGTGGGTATACAAGGGAATAGCAATCTGTGTGAAAAAGACGCTAACACTAATTTAATAATGACCAAAGTATTAATACGAATACAACCATAAAAGCACAATATTAAAGTAGAAAAGTTTCCTCTTGAGGTGAAGATATTAAGAACTCCATTTCGAAGAACTTCCTCAGTAACCTCATTTGTGAGACCTCATTTGGAATACTGTGTGCAGTTCTGGTCACCACACCTTAAAAACGATATTATAGCTTTGGGAAAAGTGCAGAAAAGGGCAACTCGAATGATAAAAGGGTTGGAATACTTTCCCTTTGAGGAAAGGTTAAAGCGCTTAGGGCTCTTTAGCTTGGAGAAAAGATGACTGAGGGGTGACATGATTGAGGTTTACAAGATTATGCATGGGAAAGAACAGGTAGAGAAAGAGGTACTTTTCTCCCTTTCTCACAATACAAGAACTCGTGGGCACTCCATGAAATTGCTGAGCGGTCGGGTTAGAACGGATAAGAGGAAGTATTTATTCACCCAAAGAGTGATGAACACATGGAATTCAGTGCCACAGGAAGTGGTGGCGGCTACAAGCATGGACGGCTTCAAAAGGGAATTAGATAAGCATATGGAGCAGAGGTCCATCAGTGGCTATTAGCCACAAGGTATAGATAGGGGCTCTGGGGCAAGTGATGCTCTGTCATCTTGGTGCTTGGGGGGGCAACAGTGGGAGGGCTTCTAGCATCCTGGCCCCACTGGAGGACCTCCGGATGGCACCTGGTATTTCTGGCCACTGTGTGATACAGAGTGTTGGACTAGATGGGCCTTTGTCCTGATCCAACATTGGCGTCTCTTATGTTCTTATGTTCTTATTAGTAACTGATAGACAATGGCTGAGTTCAGATTGGCAGTTTGGCCCGATATAGGCACGTTTCACAAGCAGATTAATGGGGCCGGTTCACACAGCCACAGCTGTCAGGCGTTCCCCAGCCATACTCAACCCGTCCTATGATGATTTCCTACTGAGTTAAAAAAAAAGTACCAGATGAAAGCCGTAGCAAACCCTGGAGAGCGCGTTGATCCCGCTTCCCGGAAGTGTGCACAATAAAAACCGGGAACAAGCCACATTGATAATGTGAACCGGCTGATCCGGCAGCAGGGATGCGCATAAGTGCCCATGCGTGATATGCGCTGGAGCGCACAACCGCCCACGGCTGACAGAGTTAAAGCTCCTGGCAGGCAGCCTCCTGGGAGATAGACCAGCAAAATGGCAGGTGTGCGAGGAGCGTCCTGGAAAAGTGCAGAGACCTTGGACTTCCTGGCAGTGTGGGGTGAGCGGCCAGTGCAGGAGGCCTTGCATCAGACCCACAGGAACAGGGATATGTTTGAGCAGGTTGCTCGAGAAATAGGCGTATAGGTGCATAGGCACATGTTGCCGGAGTGAAAAAACCCCCACTTACAGCCACGCCTCCACCAGGGGTGGGCCAAAAGTGTGAACGCTCCCTCCCGGTATGCTCCCAGTATGCTCCTACATCAGTAGGTGCAGTGCAACCGGGAATCCCCGGCACAACTTGGTCCGGGTCTTTTTGCCCCGCCTCCCTTGCGCTTCATACTGCCAGTCTGTCCTCAGCCAATATATCTTCAAATTGGTTATATGCACTCTTCTGAGTTACAGCAAACACATCTCATAATTATTGACAACACATCTCAGGAAACGCTCAAGGCTTTACATCACAGTTCCTTCTATCATTACTGCCTCTCACATCACACAGGTAGTAATTATGGAAGTGTGATGTAAACCTAGTTGAAGATATATTCTCTATCAGTTACCGAGGAAGTTCTTCGACATGGAGTCCTTAATATCCAGATTCTTCATTTATTATTCTTCACACATCTTCACCTCAAGAGGAGACTTTTTCTACCTTAATATTGTGCTTATATCGTTGTATTTGAATTATTAAAAAGGTAAAAGTTCCCTTGCTTGAAAGCCAGTCGAATCTGACTCTAGGGTTGCGGTGCTCGTCTCCATTTCAAAGTCAAAGAGCCAGACGTTTCCGTGGTCATGTGGCTGGCATGACTAAACACCAAGACGCACGGAATGCTGTTACCTTCCCACCGAAGTGGTCCCTATTTATCTACTTGCAATGTCTTGCTTTCGAACTGCTAGGTTGGCAGGAGCTGGAACTAGAGACGGGAGCTCACTCCGTCATGCGGCACACTTGGGTCTCGAACTGCTGAACTACTGAACTTCCACAGCCTGCAGTTCAGCGTCTTAACCGCTTGATATTGTGCTTATATGGTTGCATTTGTATTATTACTCTGGTCATTATTAAACGAGTGTTAGCATTTTTTTCCACACAGATTGCTATTCCCTTGCATGAGTGAGATATAATCAGGCATCTTAATTACCAAAAATGTTAGTAATCCTTGAATTAGGACTTCCCAAAGTGGATATTTGAAGTATTTTGACTTGCCAAATGTTTTGATTGCCATTTGCCTTTTAACGTTTCCTTTCTGTCTTCCCTTCAATCGATCCCTGAAACCACCAAGAAATCTGTAGTCAAAGCACGCTAAATAAATGCGACAGTAATTATATGGAGATATAATTATGGTTGCATTTATTTAGCGTGCTTTGACTACAGATCTGTTTGTGGTTTATTTGCTCTTTTTTCTGTAGCCTCCCTCTTTTCTACTGGTTTCAACCGATGCCTTGCACAGGTACACACCGGTACTAACTTTCTTACGTTTTGCATTTTACCTCTGCATCCTGATTCCTTCCTCTGCAATACCCCACCCGCCTTCAGACTGGGATATAAAGCTTTGACTCTTGAAAGGTTATGCCTCAAAAAATCTTGTTGGTTTCT
>NW_015176674.1:0-14215 GCF_001447785.1 Gekko japonicus
TACCAGTGCAATACAACAGACATGGTGCTCCATTGAAGACTATTTGGAAGCATCAATCAGATAAAAAATGCTTGCAGGATCTAGTTACAGTGGCTTCTTAGTACAGATCAAAGTGCTGCTTATCTTATATTCTTTTTTTTGTTGTTATCAATTTTTATTATTTTCAGTTTATATTACAAAACAAAACATAAACTACAGTCTACGACAGTCTCTAAATCTTATATAAGACATAGATACATAGTCTTTATAATCATCTATCACAATCTTCTGCAATATCCAGCTCGTATCTTAAATATATACACATAAAGACATAATCTATAATTTGAATATATTAATATTTTAACCACTATTTAAATGTCTTTATTCTATCTTACCCAATCATCTTCATATCCTCATATCTAATAATTTATCATTACCAACATAGATTGCCTGACTCTCCTTTTCTTAATTTGTATGTTGAATATATTGCTGATTTCCAGCTATATAATCAAAAACACTTTCCATTTTTCTTGAAATCCTGAAACTGGTTTATCATGTATATATGATGATAATTTTTCCATTGTTGCATATTCATATAATTTATCCTTCCATTCCTTCAGATCTGGGCATCTTTCTGCTTTCCAGTTTGCTACAACTAATACTCTTGCCACCATCAGATTAATCAGGACCCTTTTTTCGGAGCATTTGTGTGACTGCTGTTTAGGAAAGATTGGTAAGTTGCTGTATATAATCGAATGCCCTTTGAATGAGACTGTTTGGAATCCATTTTTAATGAACTATTTATTCCTTTTTATCTCACTTTGATAATTTCACTTTTTTATCTGTTATCTCCTAATATTGCTGTCACTGTTGCTAAATTTGGGGGCATACAAATTCAAAGGGTATATGACAGCTCAGAACATTTGAACAAAAGAGCTTTAATCAGATTAAAGGAAAGGAAATTAGATTTCTTAAGTAACATTGGCTTCATGAATTGTTATTGAGGCTTCATGCTTTTATTATTAATTCAAAATATATCTGGTGGTTTAAATGGTTTAATTATTGAGACTTATAGTTTATCTGCCAAAATTGCATTGATGTATCTTGCAACCAGCTTGTACCCAGTATTTATTTTTTTCCCCTGTCTGATTGGCAATCTGTACTTGTATGTTCACATTAGATGGTTGTTACATTTGCAATTTTTAAATCTTTTGTTCCATGTAACGACACAATCCTAGCCTCCACACTTGTAAGGCTTCCTGGTTGGGATAGGAGTTCATCTTTATTCTTAAACAAGGGGAGGCTAATATCATTCTTGCCTGATTTATTTCCTGTTACTAGGATTTCAATGACCTCCCAATGTGTATTTAAATTTACTCAATTTTTTCTTTTCTTTTCAACCTTAACGTGGTTAGAACTTGAACCCTGGCCGATGCTGTGGTTGCCTAGCAAAAGCCATTTAAGAATCCATGTTTTAAAAACTACAGGCACTCCTTTCCCCCTTTTCTGAGGATGGGAAAGAGGCAATTGTGTGAAGAGGGGAACACAGAGGGAAGTGAGGAAACCCCCCTCAATACGTTTCTTGAGGATTGCCTTCCATGCAAGTGGGACTGACCTAGTGCCTGAAACCACAAAATTGGGCCATAGTTTTCCTGGGCAGGCGGGTGTGTGTGTGAAAAGACAGCAAGGTAGATGAAGGTAGGTTGGCTGCTGGGTGGGAAGGGATAGGGTGGCCAACTCCAAGGTAGAAAATTCCTGGTGGGTAGAGCCTGAGGATGGTGGGGCTTGAGGAGGGGGAGAGACCTCAGAAAGGTATAATGCCACAGATTTCACCTTCCAAAGCAGCCATTTTCTCCAGGGGAACAAGGGCTGCCAGCCTCCACATAGAGGGTGGAGATCTCCTTGAATGACAACTGCTCTCCATATGACAGAGGCCAGTTCCCCTTGAGAAAATGGCTACAATGGAGGGGGGAGTCTATCGCATTATACCCTGCTGAGTTGGCGTTCCTCCCCAAACTCAACCCTCCCGAGGCTCCGTCACCAAGTCTCTAGGAATTTCCCAATTTGGAACTGATCTCTGTAATTGGGAGCTCCATTTTGATTCCAAGAGATCTCCAGGTTGAAAACACTAGAAAGAGAGAAGGAAGCAGTAAAGAGGGAGAGGCTACGAAACTTTTAGGATCTGGAAAGAGGAAATAGTGGGGGAGAGGGAAATGAGATGCCCTCTTGCAAGTCTTTGCAGGTTCCCACCTGTGATACTCTATTACTAAAACTATGTGCTCATGGCACTGAGACTCCCTTTGTCTCACTGTTCTCAGACAACAACTTCATGTAATTCCATCTCTGTCAGAAGATGGGCTTCAGATCCATGTGAATACTCCTAGGACAGGTTCATAGGGCTTTATGTCATGCAGTCCTCTGGACTATATTACATCAGATACCTATTAAGCATCAGCTTGGGTTGCTGAGAACTAGAAGAGATAGAAAGAGGTGTGATGCTGGGCACTGAAATAATGTATAATCCAGTTACAGTTCAAGAAATACTGATAGAATACACTGTATACCCTCCAAAAAGAGAAGGAAGTTGGGATAGTGGAGGATGCCCTCATTGCAACAATCTAATCCTTTCTTCCCATCTATCATTAATGATTGCTAATCAAACACCTAAAAAGCTGACCAGGAAGGGTACCACTGAAATTACTGAGTCTGAAATTACCAGTACTACACAGCTGAATCAATTGAGAAAAATCTTTTTTTAAAATAGCACTCTGTGCATTTAAGAGGTGGCTTATTACCAAATCTAAATTTACAAAATTCACCATGAAACACCAGAGAATGGCACAGCTGTCAATGGATATAATCTCCTGTGACCCTGCAGTAACTGTGATTATCATGGGAGTTGCAGTGCCCAAAATGAAGGGAATTGGATACCCTGTCCCAGGTTTTTGCCACAAACCATCAGCTAACCTTGCTTTCACTGGAAGCTCAGATATCTGTTTGTGGAAAGCATAACTCATCAGTAAAGAAAACTTGGAGTCTCAGTATTGGCCATCAGGTTGAGGATTTTGGTGGGAGCTGCATTGCCAAAAATGACAGCAATTGGACCATTGTGGCATAGATTAGTTCCCTCTCGTATTTTCAATGGAAGCAAACATTTACTCATGAGAAGCCATGAAATGGCACACAGCTAAGACAGGAAAGGTGGAAAATAGTCTCCCTGTGACAAAACTAGGGTTGCCAAACTTCAGGTATGTCCTGGAGATCTCATAAGAAGATATAAAGAGCCCTGCTGGATCAGACTAGAGGTCCATCCACCATCCTGTCCCACACAGTGGGCAACCACAGGGCATAGATGTCGCCACCTGGTTTAGGGTCTCTGAAAGTGGAGCTTTCCCTCAGTCATCATGGTTGGCAGCCGCTGATAGACCTATTATCCATGAATCTATCTAACCCCCTTTAAAGCTATATATTCCTGTGCCCAGGTGTCATTTTGTAGGAAAAGAGGTGCAGGAGCTCATTAGCATAAGTGTGTCAGAAGGCCCCACCGCTCAGGCTCCACTGGACTGTTTTGGAGTGCTAGCTATTGGGGGGGGGGATGTACAGATCTGTCCTTGCAGAGGAGGGAGAGCTTGTACCTGAATAAAACTTGGTCTTAAAGGTGCCACTGGACTGTTTTGGACTGGGGGGCTGGGGGGGCTCTGCAGCTTACCTGGCTGCTTCTTGCTCTGACTGAGGGCTGCTGGGAGCAGGGGGTGGGGCTTGTTGCATGTGCCCGCCCCCTGGGCTCTTTACTGCCCTTTACTGCCGGAGCTCCGCTCCTGTGTGCTCCTGCGGGAAATGACCCCTGCCTGTGCCCATCACTGCATCCTCTGGCAGCATGTTTTAATCACTCTCTGTGTAAAGAAGTAATTCTCCTGGAATTACAACTGATCTCCAGAATAAATAGATCAGTTCCCCTGGACAAAAAGGCTGCTTCATTCATTGATTGAAAAGACCTACCTGCTGAGATCCCTCCCCTCCTCAAACCCTGCCCTCCCGAGCTCCAAAATTGAAGAGTGCTTTTAAGATACCCTTGTTAATTGTTCTTTACCTAATCCTGAAATACAAGAATCCATTTCTTTCCCTCTTATTAGGAATATGAAGAGCCTCGCCTTTTTTCTGGGCTGCATGGTGGGTATGTGGCCAACCCAGGGAGCCTCCCATCCATGACTCTCTGTTTTGTGGTCTCCCTGGCCCTTCCTTACCCGCTCTTGGGTGAGGCTTCTCCTCTTGGGGGCTTGCAATAGTTGCTACAGCCTGCAGCAGAGCTTACACCACCCACCCAGGAGCCTCCTGGGTCTGGCTAAATTCAGGGATGGGGCTCCTGCCCACCTGGTCCTTCCTCACCTTGTGGGGCTTGTCCTGGGCACTTGTGTCAGTACTCCATCCTGTGGCAGGCCCTGCGCCACTCACAGAGGAGCCTTCATGGTTCCAGGTAGGTTAAGGGGTTGGCCTCCTGCCCCCAGATAAATGGTTCGATAGTTACTGAAATCTCCTGGGTCCACGGTAGGCTTCTTCATTAGTGGATGCACCACAGCTTGTTTCAAGGCTGGGACAAGTATCCCTTCTCTCAAGGAGCCATTAATTACTTCTCAGACTCAATCAGCCTGCCCTTCCCCAGTAGTTTTAAGTAGCCAGGACTGGCAAGGGTCATACAGGAAGGTGGTAGACCTCAGACTTTCAAAGACCCTGAACTCAGACTGAATACACTTAAAAATATCCCAGACAACCAGACAACTGAAAACTCTGGCAACATCTGACAATTTTATGGCTAACGTACAGTATCAGTCACTAAAGATGGGAGAGGTTTGATTTTTCAAATTGGTGAGTGAAGTGGTTACAGCAGGCCACCAAGCAATCCACCTCCTCCTGCAGGCCAAATTGCAACCGGTCTCTGACTGCCAGGAACAGCTCTGTTGGGCCTACACTTTGCAGCAGATGCAAAGGTGGCAGAACAGTATTTTTTTCTTTGCCACTATCAGTGCTTATGGACTATGCTTTAAGATGAACTCTACCCATTCCCCTTGTCTTTTAGTCACCCACAGTACCGTAAAACACAGGGCTTCCTTCCTTGGCTCTAACATCTGGGAGTATTGTGTCAGCTGCTCAGTCATTTCCTCATTCCAGTGTCAACCAGGAGCACCAATCATATCAAAAAGAAAATTTCCTAAAGTTGTCAGAAAGCCATTCAGATTAAATATATCATAATGAAACAACTGGAATGTAAGTGTCTCTGGATCATTCCTCATACATGTGACTGGATCATACCCACTACTAATTCTTCCCATCACATTTTGTTAGTGGAGCCAACTAATAGGGTTGTTGAGAGATAAATGTAATAAATAAAATATGTGGTAGTCATAAAACAGAGGAGTACATTTAACAACTTGAAACTTAGTCCATTGACTGGAGTTTGGATACCAAAACTAATAGAGCTTGAGGCAAAATTCCAACCTTCCCTTGTTTTCCCTACAACAATCCACCCCCTTTACAGTGTTAGATCTAACATTCAGTGTTCTTCTAGAATTCACATGGTTTGTCTATTAAGCTCCTGTTAGAAAATATTATAACCTGAAATCCCACAATCTAATGAAGAAGTGATGTAGCACATGGTCTCCTGGGAACACTCCACTAGAATTTTGAGCATGCCTTTTGAAGTATAAGTTGCAAAAGCATGTTTGATAAGACACAGGCTGAACAGATGCTGAGTTTGGTGTGTGAGGTTAAAATATAAACTTCATGGAAGTTCTTTTCGAATGGAACTGCAAAATATATGACTTTCAACAAAACAGCTAAACTGCATGGCAAAGACTAATTTATCTTAACTTTTCATTTATTTATTTTTTTTTTAAAAATGTGAATTTAATGTAATCTGTTGGATCCCCAGATTACCCTGACATTCATATACCAGTTTTTCACTTGAAAAAAAACCCAGCCTTGGAAGATTTTCTGTGTTATAAGGAATGATATGAGCTTTACCAGTGAAGGGATGAGAAGAAAAAGGGCATATATGCTAATACACCTACTCATTTTGGTGAGAACAGTTCACAAATATATCAATATTATTATAGCTAATAGATTCTTGAGGATGGCTTCTCAAAGCAAACTGAGAGTGGGGGAACTCAACTGGTGGTGTCCAAAACATCAAATATATTCTAAACATCAGACAGATGAACATAAATGCTTACTAGAGCCAGGGTGGAGCATGACTTGGGAGGACCAGGTTCAAGTCCCACTCAGCCGTGAACTCACTCATTGACTTTTGGCCAGTTCTCTCTCAGCCTAACCAATCTCCAGTGCTGTGGTGAGGATAAAACAGAGGGGAAGACCCAGGGATCCTGCCCTGAGCTTCTTGGAGGAAGGCTTAATAATGTGTACAGACTCCCCTCCAGCTAAACCATTAAACATGTCACAATGGACTCTTTTAAGTTCAGGATTAGCATATGCAAGAAGGGCAATTTGTTCAATGATGTGTTAATGCCATGAACAATGCTGAATGAAGGATGGGCCACAACACACATGAAAGTTAATATTTCTAACCAAAGAGCTGTTCAGTTTAAACAATCTCCTCATGTCACTGACATCTAGTCCAGCATCTCACTGGTCTCAGACAACCAGTTAGCAGTTTTGTGCTGCTCTATTTATCTTGGGAAGCTGGGCTTCGGAGCCACAAGATTACTCCTTCAGGCCATAATGGATGAGGACAGGTCTTGAGGGAAATGTTTGAACTTGGACTTAAAGCTGATCTAGAAGTAATCCAGTCATCTAGATGCTTAGCAAGGATTTGATCAGAATGACCAGATGGGAAGTAGAAGATGGAGTGAAGACAGGTGTAGTGTAAAATGGACATTTTTTGATCCCAGCCCTTCCTTAGAATATCAGTGCTAGGCACTGAAATAATTATGATGCATACTTATCTGGGAACACTACTGAACATAGAGCAGCTTGCTTCTGACAAGTTATATCTTCATGCTATGATTTTTTGATCTGTAACTGGAACAATTATCTCATGCCACTGACATCTAGTCCATTCTCTCACTGGTGTCAGAAAACCAGTTAGCATTTTTGTGCTGCTCAATTTATCTTGAGAAGCCGGGCTTCAGAGCCACAAGTTTATTCCTTCATGCCATAATGAGTGAGTTCAGGTCTTGATGGAGATGATTGAATTTGGGCTTGAAGATGGTGTACAGATCTAGAAGTCATCCAGTCGTGTAGATAAGATTGCATCTCATGCTTAGCAAGGATTTGAGCAGAATGAACAGATGGGAGGTAGAAGATGGGGTGTGTAGTGTAAAATGAACATTTCTGATCCCGGCCCTTTGTTAGAATATCAGTGCTAGGCACTGAAATAATTATGATGCATACTTATCTGGGAATACTACTGAACATAGAGCAGCTTGCTTCTGAGAAGGCATTGATTGCACTGTTAGTAACTCAGCAAAAACAGTTGCTGAAAATACTCTGGTTTAAAACAAGAAGAAATAACGGTGAATAGTGGAGGATGTTCTAATTATGAGAATTAAAGCCTTCCCATCCATTCTTCTTCTTTGATGAAACGTGTCCTCCAATGCTGTTTAGAGAGGATGGCACTGGAATTACTTTCTTCCATATTTTTTAATTGATTAGCACCAATGTTAACAACAAAGAAAACAAACATGCACACACAAGATTATCCAGTAAAAATTAATTGTGGTTCATGATGAACTGGTCCATCAATAGAAGACATAGATTAGTATTGGAGATTTTAAACTATTTATATCAATAGACACCCCAAAACTCAGTAAGCAAAAGATATTTCATCTCAACAACATTCTCCTATACATCGATAGTGTTATACCCTTGGACTTTGGCAAAGCAATAAGTCCAACTGATACATTCCACTTCCTAACCTTCCCCAGCTATTCGCTTTCAGTGTCTAAGGAATGAACCATGCTGCAGTGGTAATGTTAAGAATGATCACCTGCTACCACCTGAGGAACACTGCAGCATAGTTCAGGAGAGAGAGAAAAAATTCAGGAGATGACAGTACAGTTGTAGCAAAGATATTAGAAATTCTCTTCATTTTATTGTCCAGCAATGTTGACACTTAGAACTCCCTATGACATATTGAAACCAACAGGGAGAAATCCATTTAACAGGGTATTGTCACTCCATAACATATGTTCAAGGAATGGTTTCCAACCAAATCAAAAATGACAAAATGTTGATATTCCTTCACAGATGGAGCTCCCACACCAAATATTGCAGAACAACACAGCTGTCACTGAATTTGTACTCCTGGGACTCTCCAGCAACCCTGAAACCCAGCTCATTCTCTTTGGTATCTTTCTGATCATCTACTTGGTGGCCCTGTCTGGGAATGTTCTCATCCTTCTCACCATCAGCTTGGACAGCAAACTTCATAGTCCCATGTATTTCTTCCTGGGCAATCTCTCTGTGGTAGACATTGGGTATACAAGTTCCACTGTCCCCAAGATGCTGATGAATTACCTGTCTCAAGACAAAACTATCTCTCTGTCTGCTTGCTTCTTACAGACGTACTTCTTCATCTCGTTTGGTAGTACTGAATGCCTCCTGCTGGGTGTCATGGCATATGACCGATATGCTGCCATTTGTCATCCACTGCATTACAGTGTGCTCATGAGACGCAAAGTTTGTGTCTCTTTAGCAGCCACTGCTTGGTTTCTTGGCATGGCTAATTCAGGTGTGCACGCTACCCTCATGTCCCTCTTGTTCTTCTGTCGGGACAATGTCATCCATCACTTTTTCTGTGACATCCCACCTCTTTGGCAGCTATCTTGCTCCAGCACTCAAGTCAATCAGATTGCAGTCCTTATGGGAGGTGGAAGTGTGATAGTTGGTTCCTTTCTATGTACAGTAGTGTCTTATGTCTACATAGTCACATCCATCCTCAGGATCCGTACAAAGGATGGGCGTCTGAAAGCCTTCTCCACCTGTGCTTCTCACCTCGTTGTGGTCAACATATTTTATAGCACCGCAATCATTACATACCTTCTCCCCAGCAGTAATTCTCAGATAAAGGACCAGGTTTTGTCTGTTTTCTATGGGATCATTGCACCTACGCTTAATCCAATCATATACAGCTTGAGGAATAGGGATGTGCAAAATGCCCTTCGGAAAGAATGGGTAGGATGTAACAGAAGGAATTGCTTTTCAGGGCACAAATGAATGGTTGTTTTAAGCAGCTTTAATATTCCAAAATAGATCAATATTGAAGAATAGTAGTGAAAATGAAGCATGGCTTTCATCCAACCAATGCTGTCTCTAAGCTTTGGAGTCTTTGCGAGCAAAAATTCTACTTTGTGAGCTACTGGCATTAAAGTTGTGAGTGAACGATTTGGCTACTGCATAAATTAGTTTGCTCTGGGGCCATTCTTCCTTAGCTAAGACAAAAATGTGTGAGCTGGAGGCTAAACAACTGTGAGCTACTTCACACAAACTCAGCTTAGAGGGAACACTGCATCCAAGTATTTATTTTACTAGTGAGAAAGCAATAACGGTTCCCTTTGACCACCCCAAAAAGGCTATGCTGGGGATCATTGGACCTGCATGGACAAGTGCCAAGTTAGGCAGGATCTGTAGTAAGTAGGAGAGTTGGGTGAGATAGAGTGCAAAGGTTGACTGGATCCAACCCAAGATCAACTTGGGTTGCATCATTATCTCCATGACAAGAGAGGAATTGAGAGTCATGATCTCTCTGCTTCACATCTAAGACAAGTAATTCGTTTCTGTCCTATACTTAATGGATCCATTCATCCTGAGTAATGGATGGCTGGATCCCACAATTTGTGGATTTTATCCCAGGGAAAAGTGGTAAAATAGACTGGCTAGGACAGAGTTTGTTTACTGTTAAAACCCTGGTATTCCTCTCTACTCACACTGAGATAAGGGTGAATACTGATCTGAAGTGATTTTGCGAGATGTGAATACTGTTCATTGCTAATTGCCTGAGGTGAATATCTTCAATTTGTAATCAGAGAGGATAGATCTACATTAAAAAAGAAAAAAAAGAAATGCCCTTTTAGGGATAAAATGGATTAGTGTTCACATGACTACTAATTATGCAATGGTGGTAACTTTCTTGCCCATATATAAGTTTTCTGTTAATGAATTGTTTAAATCGTGTGGATGATTCATTATTAGAGGGTCACAGTGTTATTCAAGGCTTGATTGGTTAAGCAACCTTTTGCATGATTCCCATTATGATCTGCCACAAAGTGAAGTCCTTTCATAATCCATTCTTCATAAGAAGAAGAAGAGTTGGTTTTTATACCCTGCTTTTCTCTACCTGAAGAAGTCCCAAAGCAGTTTACAGTCATCTTCCCTTCCTCTCCTCACAACAGACACCCTGTGAAGTAGGTGAGGCTGAGAGGGTTCTAAGAGAACTGTGACTGACCCATAAACATCATCCAGCTGGCTTCATGTGGAGAAGTGGGGAATCAAACCCAGTTCTCCTGATCAGTGTTCACCGTTCTTAACCACTACACCACAATAGATCTCATAAGCAATCTGTTAGCCGAATTGCTTTATTTACAGCAATTGGCAATTTATAAATGGGTTCTTGCCACTTTATACCAAGGTCCTGTTCCCACCAAGGGTAAACAAAGGATATTCACACACAACCAGAACCAGCCAGAGCGTGTGGGCAGTAGAGGCAAGGAGTATGGCATCTGGACAGGTGTTAAAACCTCGGGTCATGATGCTCCATTGTAGTGCTGATGGAGCTGGCCAGTCTCTTTGATAACCAAATGTCCATTTGGCAGGAAATGCCAATGCAAGAAAAAAGCAGTGATGGGTATTACGTGACTACAAACAGCTTTGCAATGGGGGCTGTCTCTTCGCAGAGTTGTTGTTTTCTCATTGCTCACAATAATGGAGGTGTGTGCTTCACCAGGCTGGGCAACTGTGTAGCTGAAACCTTATTTACATGTAAGGCATGTGCAGGCCCCTTCTATGTGTGGCATTACAACAGGTGACTTAAAGTGTACAGCTTTTTCTGAGCCTATGTGTATGTGTGTGCACAGTCCATAGTGTGTAGCAATAAAATAGTCCATAAAGCAAAATATCAAGCTCATTCTCTACCAAATCTCTATTATAATTACATGACCAGCCTCAAAAGATTTGCCTTAGTTGGTTCAGGAATTCATTGTTATTTGCCAAGGAGATAAATAATTGATTTGACATAATTGATGCTGTATTATTGGGCCAAATCCCCGCCCCTGAATATCCCTTCCTCATTGATGGAGGAATCTCATGAGATATATATGGTGGGAAAGTGGCAGAATCAGGAACTGCCAGGACATTTTGGTCTCTATGGCAAAAAATACAAAAAGTATCCCATGATCTTAAAAATAAAGTAATTCATAATGGAGACTTGATTGCTCCTTCAGGAAAATACAAGACTATTAAAACTAGAAGGACATGATTTATTACTTGGTTCGCATGCATTTGCATGGTATGACAGATAAAACACACAAATATTTCAAACAACATTTTCTTAGAAGATCACTACTGAAAGTTTGGGAAGAAATTAACTTTTTTATACTAAGACATGAAAATGGGTCTCACCACTTGAAGCTTTTACAAATCCAAATTTATTCCAAAAAAATTATTACACAGATACGAAGCTTTGCTGGATAACAAAAATCATCTAAAGACAATAGAGAAACATAAAAAAAACAAGATATACAATTGAGTTGGTGGGAAAGAGCAAAATTAGAATCTAGATACGTTAAAGATAAACAAATGATTTTTTGTGAAAAGCCAATGGAAATAGATAAAATAATGATGTATAAAGATGACAAGGTTATTAAGAAATTGTATGCCATAATGTTAAAAATTAAAACACAAGACGAAGTAGTAAAATGTTCTATGGTTAAATGGGCACAAAATTTGGGGTATAATATTGATTTAGACCAATGGTCCAAGATATGGAAAATAAACATAAAAATTACTAAAGCAAAATCTTTTAAAGAAAATATTTATAAAATGTTTTATAGATGGTATATTACACCAGATAAGCTATCCAAATTTTACCCTAACATGTCGAATGGTTGTTGGAAATGTCAAAAAAAATGTTGGTTCCTTCTTTCACATGTGGTGGACTCAGGGCTATTTTGGGGGCGGAACGCCCCGGAATGGTGTTCCAGCTGGCTTCCGAATGTACGAAGTGTCGACTGAGTGTGGGCAACTACTGCAGAGGCACATCGATCAATTCCGGAGGTGCATGCTCCCGGAACATGTAAGCACGGAGGGACCGGAACCCCAGCCCGAATTCGAAGGGAATGCGCCAGCATCCCCTGCGCAGGCCCCGACTGCGGGGGAGCAGCAGAACTTGGCTCCTGTTCCACAGGCGCTGCAGGAACCGAAGAGCCTCCGCCGGTAAGACCCTCTGACACAGCGGGAGGGGCCCCAGCAATTCCAGTACCGACCCCCCGACGGTCCACGAGAGAGCGCCGGACCCAACCACTGGGGGGCCAGCGAACACCCCGAGTTTGAAGCAGGAATAACAATGGGGACTAGGATCCTAGTCCCTCCACTGGGGGAACCAATGGGACCGTGGCGGCAATGGGACTGTGGCGGGAGATTCAAACCCGCCAATGGGACCCAGGGGTGTGCCCCTGGTCGTGTATATAGTTGGCCTGCCTGCCGTTTGTTCTCTGTCTTGTCGTGTACCTAATAAAGCTTGCTATGCACTACGTCGTTGTCTGTCGTCCATCCATGCGGCAACCCACTACACAATAGGGGCCTTAGTTGTGAGCAAATGGACACAGAATTGGGAATTAGTTGTAGCCATCAGCTTGGCTGAGCAGCTTGTTGATCATGAACCTCATCTTGAGCATGCCTTTGTTGGAAGGAAATCAACTCCAATCAGTGAGCAAATCAGTGTGTCTCTTGCAATCTAAGGCCACATTTGGTTAACTTCACAATGGTGAAATCGAAACATTAAAGAGACTTACATTTCAACATCACAATGAACATGATCTTCAAAATGCTTTGTGATTTCTATTTTTCTGTTTGAGAGAGAAAATCAGAGATTTTATTACATGCTGGCATGCCACTTTACATAACCAATTTTTGTTTACACTGTATTCCTCCTCCCATCCATTGCTGTATCTTTTCCCCTGGTCTCATTCAAAGGGTTTCTTCCTCTTCTTCCATTCCTAGATATGGTAGGAATGCCCTCTTTCCTTTCTATTCCCAACCCCCTTCCTCCTGCCCCACCCTTTCAATCCATTACTTGGATCTCCGATTGAGGAATGAATGGTCACAGAGCCCTAGTTCTCACCAAGATCAGCCCCTCGCACTTCTGCAGCAAAACTCCCACCAGGAAAGGTTAGCACAAAGAAAACAGATCCCTCGTTTTTTGTCTTGCAAGCGAGCAAGCTCAAGGAGATGGGGGGGTGGAGAAGGAAGGAAGGAGACAACAAGGTGCAAAAAGTAATTTTACAAAGATCAAAGTTTCTGCCAGCAGATACTGGTTGAAGGGCGGGGGAGGCAAGAACAGATAGACTTTCTGTGTGTGTATGTGTGCCTGTGAGTCAGGGATTGGGGGCAGCACTGTCAACACTGTGTGTGTGAGTGGGTGAATAATTTGTAGTTTGTGCATTTGAATGGGACTGGAATATTTTGTGCCCTCTGCCTCAACTTGATTCCTGCTTTTACAACTGATCTCCAGACTACAAAGATCAAAAGATCGATTCCCCTGGAGAAAATGGCTAATTTGGAGAGTGGACTCTATGGAATTATACCACACTGAGGTCCCTCCCCTCTCCAAACTGCACTGTTTCCAGGCTCCACCCCCAAAATTTCCAGGTATTTCCCATCCCAGAGCTGGCCACTATATCTGGGATCATAAAGAAGAAGAAGAAGATATTGGATTTATACCCTGCCCTTCACTACCCAAAGGTGTCTCAGAGCGGCTAACAAACTCCTTTCCCTTCCCCTCCTCACAACAGACACCCTGTGAGGGAGGTGGGGCTGGGAGACCTCTTGACAGAAACTGCTCTTTTTCAAGGACAGCTCTTATCAGAGCTAAGGCTTGCCCAAGGTCATCCAGCCAGGTGCAAGTGGAGGAGTGGGGAATCAAACCCGGTTCTCCCAGATTAGAGTCCACGCACTTAACCACTGCACCAAACGCTGTAGAAGTACCATCTTTTTCCAATAATGACCACAA
>NW_015176675.1:0-5701 GCF_001447785.1 Gekko japonicus
TATCCCAAGGAGGTGCATTAACCCTCTTACACATTAAAAAACAACAACAAACTACTGGATCTCTCATTGACTGGGGTATGATATACTCCAGTAAAGTCCCAGTAGAAAAAAATTAATATAATGTATTTTCAAACGCTTAATAAAAAATTAAATATAGTCATCTTATAGGTGACCCTGCTATTCTGGCATGCTTTTTAGCCCTGGACTGGCCAAGTTATAATCTCTGTCTTTGAACACAATGGATTTCAGACCATGACTCTGTGTAATTTGCCATCAGAAATTGTGACTTTTGTGAGACACCACCAGGCCACTGTTTTGCATTCCACAGGGAGCACCTAACCAAAAGTAGCTGTGAACACTTGAAAAGCACCACCAGGAAAAGTACCACCAGGAAAATTATGTTCAGAGGGGCAGCTGTTCCAATAGATTTTTACAACAAAGGAACCCTCCCTCCAGACAACCCCACCTGTAATTGGCCCTGCAGTATATTTGGTGTGAGGAGAAGCATGGATTGCTGGACTTTTTACTTTTGATTTTGAGAGGCTGTTCCAACAGCTTCAAGGTAATCTGTGAATTCAGTAGAAGAAGCCTGGAAGCTGCCAAGCCAACTGGAATATGCTGAGTGAACTGTGCCAACTTAGATAAGATGCTACTGAGATACCAAAAGAAGCCTGTAGGTTCCTGACGTATCAGAAAATCAAACCATGGTTACAAGCAACCAGACTGCACAGGACTGTGCAATCCCATTCATAGGGGGACACCCAAAACCCCATAATCATATTTTATAGGGGTACCTGTCTTAGGACTCCAGTCTGAAAATCTTTATCTGAGGTCCCCAGAATGTACTGCTTAGAAAGCTGAGAAAGCAAAAGGTCTCCAGGACACAAGCAACCAGACTGCACAGGACTGTGCAATCCCATTCATAGGGGGACACCCAAAACCCCATAATCATATTTTATAGGGGTACCTGTCTTAGGACTCCAGTCTGAAAATCTTTATCTGAGGTCCCCAGAATGTACTGCTTAGAAAGCTGAGAAAGCAAAAGGTCTCCAGGACACAAGTGCACTCCTCCAACTCAGAGTACTCTGTGTTTGAGATATTTTGGAATACTGGACATTGTCATAGGAATGGAAACTTCTGTTTTCTGAGTGTCATCTCTCCTTATATGCAATTCTGTTTTCAGGTGGCAACATTCCATACACTCTCAAATCAGTTGGCTACCTGATCTGTCACTCGGAAGGTGTGTCGATCCCCAGGCTGCATTGCCTCACTGTGTTGCCTCATTCCCGCCCACAGAGCCAGCGGCCAGGATCTCAGCCTCAGTCTGGAAGGAGCCACCAAAGGAGATGGATGCTCCACCAGGCAGAAGTTGAACATGGCAGCGCCACACCAGTCGTCACTGGCCGCGCCAGGATGCAGGGAGCCGGCTGGGCTGTGAGCCTATGAAAGCGGCGGCCAGCCTCTCGCCCTCATTGTGCTGCAAGGCAACGGACAGGATCAATGATCTGGTGGCCGCACAGTAAGGAGACTTAGGCCAACCATGCTGCCGCTGCACCAGTCGTCATTGCTTGTAGACGAGGACTGGCGCCATAGACGACAAGGCGGCCAAGGAGGAGGGCCAGACCAAGATCTTGCTAGTGTCCATTGTATTCCTTTTACAATGAGTTTTGCTACTAGTAGTGAAATGTAATGGATTTAGAAGAGTGTTACTCTCTTAGGATTGTGCTGAAAGTTTTCTCCTTGGGATTGAAATGCTCCCAACTGCATTTCTAGTGACAGAAAACAATCTTACAGTGTGTTGGAATCAGCAGGACTCCTTAAACCTGGGAGTATATTGTTTTACTTTTCACATTCTTTCCCACAGAAGTCAAGCAATACCAAACAATGTTCTATTTTTCACTCTGTTTTCATGAAAAGAAAACTTGGGAAAGAATAAACCAGTGGGATCAAGGCTATGGGGGCCCCTGAGGCCATTACATATGCATTCAATATGTTGATTGGGCCAAACAACAACCAGCAGTCCTTCTTTAATTTGCCCTATAGAAGTAACATACAGCCCTCTAAATATGCAGCCTTAAGTTTACAATTTGTAAGCCAAAATATTTTACCTGAAAAGTGGTTCTTTTGGAGAACTTTGGGCTCTTGCTGTAGGCTAAAGTGGTGACAATTTCTTCATCAGACATAGTTTTGATGTGACAAAATTAATCTTATATGCTCAACGTGATCCAGTGAAGGCAAATCTTAAAGTAGAATTTAAATAAGAGACAAAAAGAGAGGATTTGAGAGGACATTTTCTCTCTCCTCAGAAACACTAAAGACTCTGTTAGTGAGCCTAGTTTCTAAACACACTTGGATCTTGAATTCAAGGATTAATGGACCAGAGATATCTTTATATTCCACTCAGCTATGTGACAAATAGTTTCTTATTACCCAACACCTGCTTTTTAACTGTTACATGGCACCACCTGCCAAAGGTCAATTGTATATGTCGTATACTAAGGTTTTTTAAACCAATAACTCTACTGATTATTTAACATATACAAATGTGACAATAAACAGGAAAGCAACTTAATATGGGCTACATTTTTTAAAAAAAGAAGAAGAAGAAATATACGTATACATTGGTCCAAATATACATTGGTCCAAATATTCACTGACTAGCTATGGGCTTTTAAGAAAAAGTTAACAGTTGCTCCTTTGTTGTTATAACCCCATCAAGTGTCATTCCTGTGAAGATTCTGAAGAAACTGTCTTTATCCTTCAACACAGGTAAGTAAAAAAGGCGAGAAAGGAATGGGGTGGAAGGATAATAATCAGTATAGCAAAATAAATATAAGGGACTTGAGCAGACAGAGAAACCCTCAAGTTAGGAGAAATATTAAGTACCACCACTATTACAATTGAAACATACTTATATTAGCATTCCATATGTTATATGCATCTTGTCATACTTCTTCTGTATATAACAAAGTTTGAGTTCAGTGGCACCTTTAAGACAAAGTTTTATTCAAGGTATGAGCTTCCATGTGCATATGCCCTTCTTCTGTGTACGTTACCCATTTCTTGGATGCTAAATCTAAACTTTCTCTGGCTCAGTCGCCAATAATTTGCATGTACGGGAACTTTCCAAGTCTTTAGAACAATCTGTTTACCCACCATGCCTACCCATCTAATCTGGCTGCCCTCAAGATTTAAAGGTCCAGATGATTTAGATAAAGACACAAAAGATAACTCAAAATTTTAGAGCTTCCTGTTGAGTCCTAAGGTCATACAAAAGACACTTCAGTTTTAAAAAGTCTTCAGAGCTCCCTGCCACAGGGCAGGAAAAACGACGGCCGAAGTGCGGCTAATCTGAGCCGCACCAAACTAGAGATGCTGTGGCGGGATCCCACGGATCCCCTGAGCTGCGGCACCATTGCTCCCCGGCACGATCAGATGCCGAGGAGAAAGCGACGGTGGGAGGGGGAGGGCTGGCGAACTGTGCATGCTCACACATGCGCAGTTCGGCCAGGAGCCGGGGATGAGCCGGCGGAAGGACGCGCCGGCGATCCCACGGCCGCACTTGCCGCGGCCTTTCCGGGTGAACCACCCAGGTAGGTGGTTCTTTTTTGGTGCGGGGTTTTGGGCGGGAGGGACGGATCGGTGACGGGCACGCAATGCTTCCCAGATGTTGCCGTGGGATCGCGCCCATTTGCCGCGCATCTGATCCGTCCCTCTCCCGGCCCAAATCCTCGCGTGTGACCGGGGCCAGATGCTTTAACTACAATACTATTTTCACCACAGGAGAAACCATAGTGAAGAAGATGCAGAAGTATTCACCGTTTTAAAGGGAGGCTACAGAAAGAGACACTGATACCTCTGTAGAAAGAAGAACAGAAAAAATGCCTGGGATACACTCACATGACTGCACTGAAAAATATTCTTTTATGAGGAAAACAGTAGGAAGTACTTTCCTGTGCATCAAGTATGTAAATGACAGAAGTAAAGCCTGCCCTCCTAAACAATCCCTAGGAAAGTACTATTACACCTTTGTTCCACAATCATATAGCATGGTAGCATTTCCATTAACAACTATGTAGCTGCATGAAGACTTCATTTCGATTTCTTTCCCATCTTAATCCATGAATGATCACATATACTAATTTCTCTTCACAACCTGTGAGATATATTGTTGAAGTGCCCAACACTACCCAATTTGCCTGAAGTTATCCACCTCAGAATACAATCCTAAACACAGTTGCACCCTTCTAAGCCCACTGACTTCAGTGGACATAGAAGGGTGTAACTGTTTAGGACTACAACATACATGACCCTTCATGACTACAAATCTGTCGACTATATCTAACCCACAGGTCTATCTACAATTCCACAAACTGAGCTTATTTTTTTTTTATTATCAGGCAAGCAGAAATTAAAAATCAACTGAGCTGTAATTGTTTTTTCCACACAAAGCAGTGCGTGAAAAACAAACACATCAGAAATACTATACCTCTTTTTTCTTTATGCATATGTATGAGTAGTAAAGTAAAGGTAAAGGTTCCCTTGCTCGAAAGCTAGTCGAATCCAGCTCCAGGGTTGTGGTGCTCATCTCCATTTCAAAGCCGAAGAGCCAGCGCTGTCCGAAGATGTTTCCGTGGTCATGTGGCCGGCATGACTAAACACCAAGGCGCACAGAACGCTGTTCCCTTCCCACCGAAGTGGTACCTATTTATCTACTTGCAATTACATGCTTTCGAACTGCTAGGTTGGCAGGAGCTGGAACTAGAGACGGGATCTCACTCCGTCATGCGGCACACTCGGGTCTTGAACTGCTGAACTACTGACCTTCCACAGCCTGCAGTTCAGCGTCTTAACCACTTGAGCCACCGCAGCTCTATGAGTAGTACATATGACTATTTAATCCAGAATGGCCTCTATACAAGTACCTAACAGAAGTACCTAATATGGGTCACCTTTTCTTCTATGCCCCCCCCTTCTTCTCATTAAGAGAAGATTCATGCCAAATCAGACTCAAGCATGTGGCAAAATATAGAGCGAGAGCACAAAAGCACTTTGACCACAGAACCTTGGCTCTATCCTCACCTGATGAGGTTAAGTGGGTGGTCACTAGAGATGGCCTTCTTTCTGTGGCACTTCATCTTCCACATGCCCTCCCCACAGCTGTGTGCCTGGCAACTAGCTTGTCTAGCGTGAAGGCACCAGGTTAAAACTTTTCTGTTTACGGAAGATGTCTGGTTGAATTTGGGGTTGTTTTATTTTACAGTTGCAGGCTGCCGTCTGCTTTGTACATGTCCTCTACTTATGTATGATTCTTATTGGGCTCGAACTTACCTTTCAAGTGGCAAGTTATGAATAATACCTTTCAACCTTCATTTATAAATATAATATCCCAAGTCATAACTTTTTTTATATTAAAGAACATTCCCTAGTTTTTTTCCAATGAGAATAGCACAAGTAAATCGATGTGGAGAGGGTTAAAGCGCGCGCGCGCGCAAGCGTCTGTGTGTGAAAGACGAAAGAGCAAAGGACATTTGGCTGCCGAAGAGTTTCCCAGCGTTTGCGGGGTGCGGATTTGGTGAGGCCCAGCACCAGACCCTGACTTCTAATTACAGTACCATGAAGAAGAAGAAGAAGAAGAAGAAGAAGAAGAAGAAGAAGAAGAAGAAGAAGAAGAAGAAGAAGAAGAAGAAGAAGAAGAAGA
>NW_015176675.1:5908-13577 GCF_001447785.1 Gekko japonicus
GCACCCACGTCATGGGGCGGGGCACCTGTCAACCCTGTTTGTTGAAAGGGGAGGTATACCCATGATCTTCTCCCAGATTAGAGTCCGCGCACTTCACCACGACACCAAACTGGCTCCCTTGAGAGCGGAGAGCTACGCTGTTTCCGGCTCCTTAGCGCCACACATCAATAATAACCGACAGAGGGTGGCAACGTGACTATCCCTAAATTCTCACGTGATGTCCCTCGCGGCTCACGCCTGACCTCCAGCCCCGTCCTCACGGGATTCCGGGTCGGGAGGGGTGGACCAGACTGCAACACCCTGACGACGAGCCTTCCCCCTCCCCCGGCCTGCTAGAGACGCGCTCTGGAGTCCGCGTGCCTTTTTTGGTTCTGCCCACCCTGGGCCTTTGCACTCAGCCCAGGGGCTCCTACCTCGCGTCGCACGAAGGTGGTTGTCTCGGGAGAGGGAAGCAACGCGCCCAGAATGTTGAGCAGGCACCACCCTGCAGTATGCCCAGCCCCAGGTCTACTGAACGCTGGCGGCGGCCTCAGGGCCAGATAGGTCTCTCCGCCCCACACGTTACCTAGCAACCTCTGCCACGCTGGACGTGACAGCATAGACCAGCAGTGTGTTGCTGTGGAAACCAAGCCACGCCTCCTTGCCGGAATTGGCTTCATTGTTACGTCAGTGTTTGAGAGGGGTGGGTTGGCCAAAGTGTGATGCAATAAGAGTAGCCCCGCGCGACGTGCTGCCGTTTACTTTTATGCCGCCGCAGGTGTGTTAGGTTTGGATCACGTTGACAGCGTGGGAAGGGGAAAAAAGGTGCCCACAGGAGGCTATTTAGCATAGAACCATAGAGTTGGAAAGGGCCATACAGACCATCTAGTCCAACCCCCTGCCCAATGCGGGACCAGCCTAAAGCATCTCTGACAAAAAAGCATCTCTAGTATGTTTTGTTGAATATTTGTAAACCACGTTAAGTCGGAGGAAGTTCAATAAACCAAGAGCCAGTTTGGTGTAGTGGTTAAGTGTGCGGACTCTAATCTGGGAGAACCGGGTTTGATTCCCCACTCCTCCACTTGCACCTGCTGATGTGACCTTGGGTCAGTCACAAGCTCTGGCACAGCTGTCCTTGAAAAAGAGCAGTTTCTGTCAGAGTTCTCTCAGCCCCACCCACCTCACAGGGCATCTGTTGTGGGGAGGGGAAGGGAAAGGAGTTTGTAAGCCGCTCTGAGACATCTTTGGGTAGTGAAGGGCGGGGTATAAATCCAATCTCTTCTTCTCTTCTAAACAGGCAAGGATAGGCTAAGTCAATTGGCTACAGCAGAAGGAGAGGGGAAATATCTTGTGGTAGTTTAAAGACTGGGATTAAAGTGTGGCATAAACTTTCCTCTGTCAATTTAAGCAGCAAAGCTACACAGAGAGGACAGGGAACTTTGTCTGTGTAGGTATGCAAAGGCTTGTGCTGGACGTGGCTATCCTATGATTGACTAAAGCGGCAATAAATCTGTTCATCTTTATGGTGCCAGCAGTCTTGTCAGCAGTTCTGAACTGTTGTTGTTGTCGTCGTTCCACCTTTGTTCCACACAAACTAGGGATACTGATCTGTGATTTTGTCTTTTAATTTATTTAATACATTTTTATCCCATCTGTCTTCCAAGGAGCTTCCTCTCCTCCGATTTATCCTCACACCAACCCAGTGAGGTAAGTTAGACTAAGAGACTGACCAGCTGTGGTCTTGGTCTTCTGGATGCTAACTTAATGCCTGGGTGTTTTGTTGGGGCCCCCAGCCCTGAGATGCCCCACTGTACCTATGGGCCTGATGTTAAGTCTAATGAGAACATTACACCATGCTTCAGGGGTCATTTCCCGCAGGAGCAGAGCTCCGGCAGTAAAGAGCCCAGGGGGTGGGCACATGCAACAAGCCCCACCCCCTGCTCCCGGCAGCCCTCAGTCAGAGCAAGAAGCAGCCAGGTAAGTTGCAGAGCCCCCCATGCCCCCCCTATCCAAAACAGTCCAGTGGCACCTTTATTTTATTCAGGTACAAGCTCTCCCTCCTCTGTGAGGACAGATCTGCACATCCCCCCCCCAATAGCTAGCAACCCAAAACAGTCCAGTGGAGTCTGGGCGATGGGTGTTGCCTTCTGACACACTTCCAGTGATGTCAGGGGGTGTGGCATATGCAAATAAGCTATGCTAATGCGCTAATGAGCTCCTGTACCTCTTTTTCTACGAAATGACCCCTGCTTGTAGCATTATAAATAAACCAGTCTTTTTGCCAGCCACTGAATCATCAGGGCTAACAACTTGTTTCTATCCATGTTTGTTAAAATAATTAGGCTTAATGCCATCCGTCTTCATGTGCATGAGACTGGATCCACATGGCTTCTTTCTGTATGAAACATGGTAGACTGTATGAAACAATGGGATTAAACCTGTCTAAAATCTGTATTAGTATGATACTTTACTCTCCAGTTGATCATTATTATTGTATGGCAGAGTTACACAAAGGAATCATATAATAATATAAAACACATAACCAAACTGATCCGAGTATGCAGACCGATTGGGCAATCCCCCTCAATCCTAATATCTAAATGTTCAATCTACACAACCACAGCTGGGGGAAGAGTTCAAACAGCTCCATCACATCACACTGGAAAGCACGATGCTCACATTCCTGTGACAGATGGAAAACTGTTTGGCAGGCTGCACCACAGTTGATCATGATTGGTTTTATATACCCTTTCCTTTAGAAAGCTCAGAGTGGCATATAAGGGGCTCCCAGTGGTCTCTCCTATCCATGCATGAACATAAGAACATAAGAGACGCCAATGTTGGATCAGGCCAAAGGCCCATCCAGTCCAACACTCTGTGTCACACAGTGGCCAGAAATACCAGTGCCATCAGGAGGTCCACCAGTGGGGCCAGGACATTAGAAGCCCTCCCACTGTTGACCCCCCCAAGCACCAAGAAGACAGAGCATCACTTGCCCCAGAGCCCCTAGCTATACCTTGTGGCTAATAGCCACTGATGGACCTCTGCTCCATATGCTTATCTAATTCCCTTTTGAAGCCATCCATGCTTGTAGCACCCACCACTTCCTGTGGCAGTGAATTCCAAGTGTTAATCACTCTTTGGGTGAAGAAGGACGGTTTACATGCTATGAACACTAACCTAAAGTAGTGTTTAGGATAGTGGCAGAGTATTCTGAGAACGAGAATAACTATTTCCTTCCAGAAATCTCTGTTGTGTAGGTGCCAGAGCCCTCTAAATTTGCTTACACATAAAATAGTTATTCAATATAATAGCTCTCTATAGTCTGATGTGCTTAAAAGATTTATATTCTTATGTTGGTTTTATAATGCATGCATGAGGTGCCAGTAGTAATAAGAGCCAGAGTCTTTCAAAGCTATGTGGTAAGGGATTTAAACCATGCTGTCCAACCAAGGCCCTGTCCATACGTGCCGTTTGGGCCGGGAGGAGGACGGATCAGGGCCGGAGAAAACGGGCGCAATCCCACAGCAACATCTGGGGAACATCGTGCTACCGTCTCCGATCCGCCCCATCCCGCCCATGAAGCGCACCAAAAAAGAGCCACCTGCCTGGGTGGTTCTTTCCAATGGGCCGCAGCAAGTGCGGCCGTGGGATCGCCAGCGCGTCCTTGCGCCGGCGCATCCCCAGCTCCTGGCCGAACTGCGCATGTGTGAGCACGCGCAGTTCGCCAGGCTCCCCTTCCCACTGTCGCTTTCTCCCCGGCGTCTGATCGTGCCGGGGAGCGACGGCGCCGCGGCTCGGGGGATCGGTGAGATCCCGCCGCGCCGTCTCAACTTTGATGCGGCTCAGATTAGCCGCAGTTCGACCGTAGTTTTTCCTGCCATGTGGTAGGGACCCCAGATGCTCAGAAGAGGTTGCCTCTTGTTTAGCCAGAAGCAAATGGGAACACTTTATCATCTGCAGCTGCTTGCAATAGGAGATAATGTATTCCCCTTATTTGCTTATAGAAGACCTGGCTTTTTGATTTCTAGAAGTTCACAACTGCCTTGACTAAATGCAAGTCAAAGAAACTAAAGCACAGGATGAGCATGTTCCTTGCTCCCCAGGTATGCTGATAACATTAGCACTTTTTAACCCTGAAAGCTATGAGCCATTGGATCATCCACATTGCCAGTTGGCAGAACACAGAAACTATCAGGGCTGTTTTAGAACTTAGGGTAATTGTGATAGATGGATAATTGTACTGGCCATTAGCCGTGGCAATTTATAATTTGGTTAGAAGACACATTACTGTGCTAGCCCTTTGCCATGGTGATCGTTTAATGGTGCTGTCTACTAACATAGTTTTATTTTAGTTATTAAAAACAGAGCCACAACACAAGCAACTAATGCCTGATGTTTACTTTCGTAGGCTAACCCTACAGAACGGTTTCTGTTTTCATAGAAGGGATGTCAAAACATCTATACCATGCATTATATTTCTAGAAAATAATTCTATACTAGTTTATTATTCTTTACAAACAGCGTGCACACTGGCTGTTCTTTGCTACTTCCAGACCTTCTTCCATCTTTTAAAATAAAGACATATTTTTAGAACTGCCGGCCAAACTGACCAAAATTGCTTTTGACAAACTTATTCTACTATCACAGGAAAATGAACAGCCTTTCTCCAGAATAAACTTTCTACTCATAAACAAAGCTTGTGAAACGAGAATAGTTGGTAGTTCGTTTTGAGCACTGTGTCCTTCAGAATCAGGACCAGTTTTAAAAACAGTGGTAGCAGTATTAATAATCTCCAGATGATGGCAGCAGAAGATTCTGCTACAAAGGAACAGATGCCTATGTCCTGGCTCTTGAGATAGGTTTTGAAACACATTTTTGACTGGCTGAACTGAAAATTAAATCACAGCAAGAATGGAAGTTAATATTTCCTTTCATAGGTAAAGGTTCCCTTGCTCGAAAGCCAGTCGAATCCGACTCTAGGGTTGCGGTGCTCATCTCCGTTTCAAAGCCGAAGAGCCAGCGCTGTCCGAAGACGTTTCCGTGGTCATGTGGCCGGCATGACTAAACACCAAGGTGCACGGAACGCTGTTACCTTCCCACCAAAGTGGTACCTATTTATCTACTTGCAATTTCTTGCTTTCGAACTGCTAGGTTGGCAGGAGCTGGAACTAGAGACGGGAGCTCACTCCGTCATGCGGCAACTCGGGTCTTGAACTGCTGAACTACCGACCTTCCACAGCCTGCAGATCAGCGTCTTAACAACTTGAGCCACCGCAGCTCCTGACTAATATCTGGCCA
Organism: Gekko japonicus; assembly: GCF_001447785.1. Classification (NCBI taxonomy): domain Eukaryota; kingdom Metazoa; phylum Chordata; class Lepidosauria; order Squamata; family Gekkonidae; genus Gekko; species Gekko japonicus. Next base: position 11,189 of record NW_015176675.1, read on the forward strand.
GCTCCATGTGTAGACCAGGCCTAAACTGGTTTTCCCAAAAGAGTTTTAACCCTATGCTCACAGTTAAATAGGACTGTTGATTTCTTTGCATTTCTATCTGCTGAAATGAAATTGTATCAGATGGGAGAAAGTAAATCTGTGTGGATCACACATCCAGAGTTTCCAGAAAAAACATTATTTGTGACCCAACTGAAAGATAGATAGATATGCAAATTGCAACATGTGAACTCCAAGCAGCAGCACTTTTGAACCTGGACATTAATTAATTGGGAAGAAGTCAAGTAAGCAGTCACAACTGACTGTCACTTGCATTAAAGGGAACACAGCTGAGGAGATAAAAGGAGATCAAACAGAGTGCAAAACAAGCTAGAGAAGTTTAATCTTTTCCTGGGTGGGGGAGTGAATACCTGCAGATGTTGCTTAGTGCATCAGGAAACAAATCCTATCTAAGAGGTTTTTGTTTTTTTAAATGCTATTTCCATACAATGTTGTGTACTTTAAGCATCCTAATTATAATATGAATCAGGAAGATTCCAAGGGAACGATAGCCACCAGCAATGAAGCTCTCCTTTTACCAGAAATCTACCCTTATCAGGAGAAAATGAAGCAAAGCAAAATCCAGAGGCACCATTTCATACTTAAGTGAAGAGCAGTGTTCCCTCTAAGCTGAGTTAGTGTGAGCTAGCTCACAGTTTTTTAGCCTCCAGCTCACACATTTTTGTCTTAGCTCAGGGAGGATGGCTCCAGAGCAAACTGATTTATGCAGTAGCCAAATCGCTCGCTCACAACATCAATGCCAGTAGCTCACAAAGTAGAATTTTTGCTCACAAGACTCCACAGCTTAGAGGGAGCGTTGGTGAAGAGGGGGGTGGGATGCATGCAGATGTTTTCCCTTTTGGTGCAAACAGCAACTTCTGTGGAGTAATTTTTAATCAGGGAAATTATGCAGGGAAAGGGTTAACTCCCATGCTGCTGCACCAATTTGATACAGTCCCTCCAATGGCTGGTTCAGATTAAACATTAAAATGGCAGGTCATAGATTTCCTGTGTAACCGAGTCCCTTTTAAAAGCGATTTCTCTGATGAAAGCTGCATCTTTCAGGTATCACATCATAGGCAACAAGACTGAATTGCAACTTATTCCTGACTAATATCTGGCCATGACCCAGTTGCCTTAGTCTGTGAGTACACTTGGGTTTGCCCAGGGTCCCCCGACACAGACACACATTGTAGGATTTTGTGCTGCACTGGAGACTGATTGGCTCACTTGAGGTTCATGGCAGAGTGGGAGTTTGAACCAGGAACTCCCCAGTTCTTGCTTTTGAACAAGTGCACCACATTGTCTCTTGATGCTGCAAGGACAGGACATGCAACACCTATCAATTTCTCTGATCAGCCACTGTTGTAGACATAGCAGTTCCATTCAAGGCCAGATAAAATCACAATGCCACTCTTGCCTCTTTCTTTACAGATTCAGCTGTACATACCCCTATATATCCCCCCCTTTTTATGTAAAAAAGCTAGACTTTGTTAGCTGCTTGCTATCAATTTGATAGCTGTTTGCCATTGGTCACAGATCATTCCAACCACAGAGGCTGCAGACTCATTCCATGAGATTAAAAAGGTAAAGGTTCCCTCGCTCGAAAGCCAGTCGAGTCCGACTCTAGGGTTGCGGTACTCATCTCCGTTTCAAAGCTGAAGAGCCAGCGCTGTCTGAAGACGTTTCCGTGGTCATGTGGCTGGCATGACTAAACACCAAGGCGCACGGAACGCTGTTACCTTCCCACCGAAGTGGTACCTATTTATCTACTTGCAATTTCTTGCTTTTGAGAACTGTTAGGTTGGCAGGAGCTGGAACTAGAGACGAGATTAGATCCTAACCATGAGATTAGAAGAGATTAAATAGAAGCATAATCAACATGAGTCCTGCATTTAAACCAGGAAAGCACTTTTTGGATCAGCGTTTACAGAGAATGGCATGACTTTGCCACAAGCTGACTATTGTGTGTCATTTCTCTTGCCAGCAGCCCAAGATTTTGCTGATGATCCTAACTCTGGGTGACACAGATTGTTAATTATTCTGACATAAAATTCTTTCTGTCCTTTCTCTTTCAAGCAGAGATGTTAAGTTCAGTTTTTGAGAACTGCCAAACGAATGTGTTTGCCTTCTATGCATTATTGCTGTTTTGAAGGAATTCTTGCTGTTTTGGTCTTGAAAAGACCAAATTTAGATCCTATGAATCTGACCAATTACCGCCCAGTCTCAAATCTTTCATTTCTGGGTAAGGTAATTGAGAGAGTGGCAGCAAAACAGCTCCAACCAACCTTCAAGAGTCTGGGTGTGACCGATGCCGCCCTGTTTATGGAGGTCCAGGTCATGAAGGTTGCCA
>NW_015176676.1:0-2199 GCF_001447785.1 Gekko japonicus
CTTTGCAGAAATGAGGCTGCCGGACTGCATCTACAGGAAGGGGGAAGACAAGCGGGTGGGCTTAACTCCAGCGTAGCCCTCGGCCCGAGCTCTCCGGGGTGCCAGAGGGTTTATTTATGCACCAGCCACTTTGGACTGGTTTCAAGAAACTTTGTTGCTCTTGGGTCTCCTGTTTTTGTTATAAGATTCAAAGGTGATCCTGGGGAGAGAGGAATCCCCTGGGCTCTGGCCAGAAGGAGAATAAATCACCACCATTTTAATAATTACGAACCACTGCGGCAACACCCTGGACTGTCGTCACGGTTCCTTGCGCAGGTGGACGGCTGGAGAAAACATGTTTGCGTGAAGCTTTCGGTGTGTCCCTGGACTCCGAAGGGGGGGGGTGCACTTCAGAAAAGTTGGACTGAACTTCAGGGGAGAATCACCTTCCTGAGGAGGCCAGGAGCCAGACGGGAATGGATGTACAGGAATGATATCCTCCCACAATACGGACCAATGGCATAGTTTGTTTCCATGTACTTTTGAAACGTCTCTGCCGCCTCTCCAGGAAACAGCTTGACGAGGCTCACAAAGTAAAACAGGAATCAAAAAATCATAAAAAGCCACAGCATAAAAACCATCAGTGTTAAACCAAGGGCTTGCGAACATCGCAAAACATCCAGCAGCCTAAACTGCTGCATGTTGTTATACTTCTCTCTTAAAGGTGTAGACCATTAACACTAAAAAGTAAACTCCTATATAATACACACACTATTGATTTATACATATACTTTTAACTGCAATTTTAAATATGCTTTTAAAAAACAACATTATCGTATCTTCTAACTTTATAAGACTTCTTACTCATGAGGAAGATGGGTGAAATGAGTGTAAAAACCGGTGTAGTCAGCAAAGATATGACTATATTGGACTTTGCTTTGCCTATGCCCGAATTCTTTTACCACATTGTAAGATTAATAGCTTCACAAATTGATGCTCATAGAATTATTAAATGTGTCATTGTTAATTTTACCACAGTGGTTTTTGGTCTGTTGGCATGTAGCTATAAGGCAGGGCTGTCTCAAGTCATTTTGCTGCTCCCGGTAGAATGGGAAGACAGCCTCATGGTAACAGGTATGGTTCCCTCCACCCCTGACTTATGTTGATTTGGGGATATGCAGTGGCAGCTAAGGTAGAAAAGCACCTCCTCCTATGGCATGTCTTCTGGGTTCCAAGGGTCTGGAAAGCGGGTACATAGCCAGTTACAAGGTTGCCAACTCTGGGCTGGGAAATATCTGTAGATCTGAGGGGTAGAGCCTGGGAAGGCAGGGTCTGGGGTGTGGATGGACCTCAGCAGGGTATAATTACATCGCTTTTGCTGCCCAAAGCAGCCATTTTCTCTAGGAGAACCGACCTTGGAGATCTCCAGGTGCTGCGTAGAGGCTGGCAATACTAAGGTATTGTGTAGTGGGTTGCCGCATGGATGGACGACAGACAACGACGTGGTGCATAGCACACTTTATTAGGCACACAACAAGACTGATCACAAACGGCCGGCAGGCCAACTATATACACAGCCAGGGGGCCACTCCTGGTCCCATTGGCGGGCTTGAACTTCCCGCCACGGTCCCATTGGTCCCCCCTGTGGAGGGACTAGAATCCTCGTCCCCATTGTGGTCCGAGGCTGAGCTCAGGTGTGTGCGCTGACCTCCAGTGGCGGTCAGCGGACACTACATCCCTCCCCCCATAGTCTGGACCCTCCCCTAGGTGACATAGTCTTTAAGGTACGGTGGGGGCCGTCGTACCCTTGTGGATCGTCTGGGGGTCTGTGCGGGTATCTCTGGGGTTCCGGCCTCCGAGCCGGAATTCGGGAGTGGTGCTGGGGCCTCTGCTGCAGCCGCCTCTGGTTCCGGGGTCGCGTCCCTGGCTGCCGGGGGCTGGTCGTCTCTGAGTGGGTGCTCTGGTGCAGGTGCAGCTTCCTCTGGAGCAACGGTGGGGTCTTCCTCTATGACTGCCCGCTGTCTCGGTCCTTCCTCTGTGGTGTGTTCGGGAAGCCTTCTCCGCCTAAGCTGGTCGATATGCCTCCTGAGGACCTGCCCGCATTCCGTGGACACCTCATACATCACCCTGCCCAAGGGTCGGATGATGCGGCCCACTAGCCACGCTGGCCCCCTGCTGAAGTTCTTGGCGAACACCGGGTCTTCAGGGAAAAACCCGCAA
>NW_015176676.1:2425-2582 GCF_001447785.1 Gekko japonicus
CGCTTGGCCGTTGGTCACGGGGTGGAAAGGCGCTGACCTGATGTGCTTGATCAAGTTGCCTCTGAGGAAACGCTGGAACTCCTCCGACGTGAACGCCGTTCCATTGTCTGAGACGATGGAGTCGGGCAGGCCGTGGGTGGTGAAGATCTGTCGGAGT
>NW_015176676.1:3173-5391 GCF_001447785.1 Gekko japonicus
GCGGTCTCTCTGCCCAGTTGGTTGCGGGTGTAGAAGGTTACCCTGCAAGTCAGCTCGGTGGGCTTGGGTGCGAAGTGGTTCTGCACCGCGTTGACGATCTGCTCGAAGGTGCAGTCGCCGAGGTCTGTGGGGGAGAGTAGCCGTCCGGCCAGGGACACCACGGCGGTGCCGCAGGAGGCCAGGAGGAATCCCCTCTTCTTGCCCTCGTCGGTGACATCAAAAAACTCCAGTGCGGACTGGGAGCCTCTGACCCAGGAGGGCCAGTCCTGCGGGCGGGCTATGTCGAAGGGCGGAAGCAGCCCTAGCCCAGGAGTGGTTGCCATCGTGCGCATCGGAGGGGTTGCGGGAGAAGCGGTCTCGCTGGCAGGATTGCTCATCGGATCGGCTGCTTCGCGTTCTCCTGGTCCCTCGCTACGGCCCGGCTCAGATGCGGCGGAATCCCATCCTCGTCGCCACTATTGTGTAGTGGGTTGCCGCATGGATGGACGACAGACAACGACGTGGTGCATAGCACACTTTATTAGGCACACAACAAGACTGACCACAAACGGCCGGCAGGCCAACTATATACACGGCCAGGGGGCCACCCCTGGTCCCATTGGCGGGTTTGAATTTCCCGCCACAGTCCCATTGGCCCCTGTGGAGGGACTAGAATCCTAGTCCCCATTGTTGTCCGAGGCTGAGCTCAGGTGTGTGCGCTGACCTCCGGTGGTGGTCAGCGGACACTACATAAGGGGAGGGCCAGACCTGTAGATTTGAGGGGTAGAGCCTGGGGAAGGCAGGGTTTGGAGTGCAGAGGGACCTCAGCAGGGTATAATGCCGTAGAGTCCACTGCCCAAAGCGGCCATTGTAATAGCTGGGAAATTTTCTGTAGGGGAAATGATGTGCTGTGGTCGGGGAACACGGTGAATTCTGGGAGATCTCCAGGCCCCACAGAGAGACTGGCCATTCCAGTGACCATTTAAGGGAAGATTGGGATATGTATTTTGGCAAATCCAGTGACCGTTTATGGGGAAATTGGGATATGTATTTTTCCCAGGACACATTCAATAACTCCCAGCAGCAACAACAAACTGTTTAAAATGTTAGAGGCAAAGGCCAATCAGGCCACATATGCAAATGACCTCTGTGTTCCGACTGGCTATTGGGGGGAGAGGAACAGCAAACTGTTTAGAATGTTGGAGGCAAGACTCGGGCAATGCAGCCAATGAATAGGGACAGCTTCTGAGTGACAGATCTGGGAGCCAACTGATTTGGGCGCATGTGGAATGTTCAGGAGAGTCCATGACCAAAACAGAATTATTTTATAGAGAGATGTGGTTATCTGAGGCTCTGACCTGCCCCATATGGTGCTGCTTTTTGAATCTGCTGTTTCGTTGCTCTTGATGATAACATTTAAAGATGTTTTAGTCTGATTTTGTTTTTTATTCATTTGGTCAGCTTCTTCTAGCAGAATATATGGTGAAACAGGAAATAAATAACTTAAATGAAAGAAATACCAGTCCCAAAATATCCCTTCCCTCCCTCCCTCCTTCCATTGCTCTTTCTTTTGTGAAGTTAAATTTTTATCGCCTTTCTACGCCTCACAAGCAGGACATTTTAAAAATGCCTGCTCATGTATGAGCGGCAGAAGCAGCTCTTTGGACAGGGTATGCCAAACGGGGGAGTGTGTCGAGGGCACATCAACTGCTGGTGGGGGTGGGGGGAATGGTGCAGAACTGATCTGGAAACACACACACACACACACCGCTGCTGCCCAGATCTGACATGGCGGCATCAAGTCGCAAAGTGACAATTAGAAACATTCAGACAAACCTGATTGCAACCGGACTGCAATCAAGCGAGAGATGTAAAGCACTGAAACAAAATGGCCTCTCGGAGTGACAGGTGTTTGTTCAGTCTCACGATTCGTGGAACATGTCCGGAGGTGGGCAATGAAGACGGTGAGGGGCCTGGGCCTGGAGAGAAGACGACTGCGCTGTGATCTGATGGCCATTGTCAAGTACTCGAAGGGCTGTCGTACGGAAGATGGAGCAGAGTTGTTTTCTGCTGCCCCAGAAGGCCGGACCAGAACCAATAGACTGAAATTAAATCAAGAGTATTTGGCTAAGCATTAGGAAGAACTTCCTGGCAGTTTGGACGGCTACTCAGGGGAACAGGCTTCCTTGGGAGGTGGCGGGCTCTCCTTCTTGGGAGGGTTCTAAGCAGAGGCTAGGCG
>NW_015176676.1:5841-9750 GCF_001447785.1 Gekko japonicus
AGGGTATAATGCCATAGAGTCCATTGCCCAAAGCAGCCATTCTCTCCAGGAGAACTGATCTTGGAGATCTCCAGGTGCTGCCTGGAGGCTGGCAATACTAAGGAGAGGGCCAGACCTGTAGGTTTGAGGGGTAGAGCCTGGGGAGGGCAGGGTTTGGGGTGTGGAGGGACCTCAGACGGATATAATTACATAGAGTCCATTGCCCAAAGCAGCCATTCTCTCCAGGAGAACTGATCTTGGAGATCTCCAGGTGCTACCTGGAGGTTGGCATTACTAAGGGGAGGGCCAGACCTGTAGATTTGAGGGGTAGAGCCTGGGGAAGGCAGGGTTTGGAGTGCAGAGGGACCTCAGCAGGGTATAATGCCGTAGAGTCCACTGCCCAAAGCGGCCATTGTAATAGCTGGGAAATTTTCTGTAGGGGAAATGATGTGCTGTGGTCGGGGAACACGGTGAATTCTGGGAGATCTCCAGGCCCCACAGAGAGACTGGCCATTCCAGTGACCATTTAAGGGAAGATTGGGATATGTATTTTGGCAAATCCAGTGACCGTTTATGGGGAAATTGGGATATGTATTTTTCCCAGGACACATTCAATAACTCCCAGCAGCAACAACAAACTGTTTAAAATGTTAGAGGCAAAGGCCAATCAGGCCACATATGCAAATGACCTCTGTGTTCCGACTGGCTATTGGGGGGAGAGGAACAGCAAACTGTTTAGAATGTTGGAGGCAAGACTCGGGCAATGCAGCCAATGAATAGGGACAGCTTCTGAGTGACAGATCTGGGAGCCAACTGATTTGGGCGCATGTGGAATGTTCAGGAGAGTCCATGACCAAAACAGAATTATTTTATAGAGAGATGTGGTTATCTGAGGCTCTGACCTGCCCCATATGGTGCTGCTTTTTGAATCTGCTGTTTCGTTGCTCTTGATGATAACATTTAAAGATGTTTTAGTCTGATTTTGTTTTTTATTCATTTGGTCAGCTTCTTCTAGCAGAATATATGGTGAAACAGGAAATAAATAACTTAAATGAAAGAAATACCAGTCCCAAAATATCCCTTCCCTCCCTCCCTCCTTCCATTGCTCTTTCTTTTGTGAAGTTAAATTTTTATCGCCTTTCTACGCCTCACAAGCAGGACATTTTAAAAATGCCTGCTCATGTATGAGCAGCAGAAGCAGCTCTTTGGACAGGGTATGCCAAACGGGGGAGTGTGTCGAGGGCACATCAACTGCTGGTGGGGGTGGGGGGAATGGTGCAGAACTGATCTGGAAACACACACACACACACACCGCTGCTGCCCAAATCTGACATGGCGGCATCAAGTCGCAAAGTGACAATTAGAAACATTCAGACAAACCTGATTGCAACCGGACTGCAATCAAGCGAGAGATGTAAAGCACTGAAACAAAATGGCCTCTCGGAGTGACAGGTGTTTGTTCAGTCTCACGATTCGTGGAACATGTCCGGAGGTGGGCAATGAAGACGGTGAGGGGCCTGGGCCTGGAGAGAAGACGACTGCGCTGTGATCTGATGGCCATTGTCAAGTACTCGAAGGGCTGTCGTACGGAAGATGGAGCAGAGTTGTTTTCTGCTGCCCCAGAAGGCCGGACCAGAACCAATAGACTGAAATTAAATCAAGAGTATTTGGCTAAGCATTAGGAAGAACTTCCTGGCAGTTAGGACGGCTCCTCAGGGGAACAGGCTTCCTCGGAGGTGGCGGGCTTTCCTGCTTGGGAGGTTTCTAAGCAGAGGCTAGGCGGCCACCTGGCACGAATGCTGACTCTGAGATAGGGTTGCCAAGTCCATCTTCCACCCCCAGCGGGGGACTTTGGTGGCAGTGCAAATTCCTGGAGGGGGTGGGGCAGACATCACGTCGGGGACATCCAACGCCGCCCCCGCGCGCCGGTTTTCCAGAAATGGCAGTTTCCTGCACTTAAAAAAGCCGGCGTTTCCCTTTTAAATGCACGAAGCTGGCATTTCCCTGCAAGCCTGATCTCAAGTGGAGATTGGGCTCGGGAGGGAACACGGGTTCCACACGCTTAAAGGGCGAGAGATGGGTGGCTGTGGGTGTTGGGGGCGGGGCGGGGGTAGAACCCCCCCAAAATGGGGGACCCCTGGCAAACCGGAGGGGTTGGCAACCCTACTCTGAGAGGGGGAGGGCAGGAAGGGATGAGCCAGTGCTCCGCTCTCGCACCCCTTTCTTACACGCCCAGGGAAATGCTGATGGCCACTTTGGGGTCAGGAAGGTAATATCCTCCGAGTCAGATTGGGATCTTGGAGGTTTTTTGCCTTCCTCTGGGCACAAGAAAAGGGGTCCCCAGGAGAGTTGGGGGGAGGCAGTTGTGAGTTCCCTGTGTTGTGCAGGAGTTGGACTAGACCAGGGGTGGCCAAAGTGCAGCTCGGGGGCCACATGCGGCTCTTTCACACATATAGTGTGGCTCTCAGCAGGGTGGCTGGGGAAGCGAAGGTCTTCCCTTCCCCAGCCAGTGTTCCCCTCCTAGGGTAGGTTTAAAATGGGGGGAGCAGAGAAAGAAAGCAACTTTAAATGCATTCTCAAAGCCTCCCCCCACTGAAGAAGAAGAAGAGAAGAGATTGGATTTATACCCCACCCTTCACTTCTGTAGTGTATGCTGACCACCACCGGGGCCAGCGAACCAGCCAGAGCTTGGCTCTGGGAGAACAATAGGGACTAGGCTCCTAGTCCCTCCACTGGGGAACCAATGGGAACCATGGCGGGAGATTCAAACCCACCAATGGTGACCAGGGGTGTGTCCCCAGGTATGTATATAGTTGCCCTGCCGGCCGTTTCTTCTTATCTTTGTTGTGTACCTAATAAAGCATGCCATGCACCACGTCGTCGTCTGTCGTTTATCCATGCGGCAACCCACTACATAACAGTGGCGACGAAGGTGGGATGCCGCTGAGTCTGGCCTGGCTTGCACCAGCGCACGCTAAGCTTTTGTTCCTGCTACGCCGTGCCCCGCATCGCGCACCAGCCGCACCGCACCACGCACCGCTACAGGGAACCTAAGCCCTGCGCTACCGCTACACCATGGCCTCCAACCGAGGGAACCTGGAGATCTTCGATCCCGCCCAACCCGAACTCTGGGACTCATGGACCAACCAGCTGACATGCCACCTCGAGTACAATGAGGTCACCGACGCCGGCAAAAGACGGGCGCTGCTCCTGAGCTCCTGCGGGGTGACGCCGGTCCGTCTCGCCAAAAGCCTCCTCGCGCCCCGGTCCATCCTGGAATGTACCTACGAGGAGATCATCGACGCCCTCACCAGGTACCTCACGCCACGGCCGACAACGCTAGCAAGGCGGCTGGCTTTTCAGGCCCGCGTGCAGAAATCAGGCGAGTCGGCCGCAGCCTTTATGGCCGCCCTGCGCCAGCTGGCGATGGACTGCTCCTTCACCAAGGTGGAGGAGAACCTGCTCACGCAGTTTGCGTGGGGCCTCAGCGACCTCAAACTGAAGCCTTTATGGCCGCCCTGCGCCAGCTGGCGATGGACTGCTCCTTCACCAAGGTGGAGGAGAACCTGCTCACGCAGTTTGCGTGGGGCCTCAGCGACCTCAAACTGTGGAGGAAGATGGTAGGGACCGCCAACATCAAACTAGAGGCGGCCCTTCAACTCGCCATCGCGCACGAGGACTCCCATCGCCAAACCTCGGCAGCACACCAAGTACTCCCCGACGGAGACTCAGAGGAAGAAGACATCCACCGGGCCTACGGAGGGGCCCAGCAGCGCACTCAAGCACTGCAACGCACCCAAGCACCGCACCGCACTCAAGCGCCGCACCCGAGCACCGGCCGCCAGCTTCCCAGCACGTCCGTGTGTGCCAGCTGCGGGGACCCGCACGACTGCAAGACCTGCAGGTTCCGCAACGCCACATGCCACAACT
>NW_015176676.1:12489-14043 GCF_001447785.1 Gekko japonicus
ATGGCTGGCCGGCCGCGTCATCCGGCCCCTGGGAACCCATATGTACGAAGTGTCGACTGAGTGCGGGCAAGTACTACGGAGACATGTCGATCAGCTCCAGTGGCGCATGCTCCCGGAACATACCAGCACGGGAAGCCCAGAACCACAGCCGGCACTCAGGGAGGATGCACAGCCACCCCTAGAGCCGGTCTCTGCCCCAGGTGAACAGCCGATCCTGACACCGAGTCCACCCGTGATCGCGGGAAAGGGCCCAGCTGCAGGAGTTGCAGAACCCGAGGGGCCTCCACAGGTAACACACCCCGACACAGCTGACAGGGCCCCCGAGGCCCCAGTACCAACCCCCCAACGGTCCACAAGAGAGCGACGGTCCCCATCGTATTTGAAGGACTACGTCACCTAGGGTGGGTCCGAACTATGGGGGGAGGGATGTAGTGTATGCTGACCACCACCGGGGGCCAGCGAACAGCCAGAGCTTGGCTCTGGAAGAACAATAGGGACTAGGCTCCTAGTCCCTCCACTGGGGAACCAATGGGAACCATGGCGGGAGATTCAAACCCACCAATGGTGACCAGGGGTGTGTCCCCAGGTATGTATATAGTTGGCCTGCCGGCCGTTTGTTCCTCGCTGGCCATTTCTTCTTGTCTTTGTTGTGTACCTAATAAAGCGTGCCATGCACCACGTCATCGTCTGTCGTTTATCCATGCGGCAACCCACTACATAACAACTTCCGAAAGGTGTCTCAGAGCGGCTCACAAACTCCTTCCCCTCCCCACAACAAACACCCTGTGAGGTGGGTGGAGTTGAGAGAGCTCTGACAGAAACTGCGCTTTTTCAAGGACAGCTCTTATCAGAACTACGGCTTGCCCAAGGTCATCCAGCCAGGTGCAAGTGGAGGAGTGGGGATTCAAACCCGGTTCTCCCAGACTGGAGTCCATGCACTTTACTACTACACCAAACTGGCTCTCTGGTCAGCTCAGTGGTCGGCTTGGAGAAGGCATTTGTCTCTTTAAATCTCTTGTCCAAGCCAAGCCAACTAGCTTGGGGGTGAGCTTGGAGGATGCATTTAAAGTTAAAGTTGCTTTCTTTCCATCTCTCCCTCCCTCCCCCCATCTATTTGCTCTCTTTCTCTCTCCCTCTCTCTCCACCTTTCATTCTTTCCACCTCTCTATTTCTCTTTATATAGAGAGAAATAACATCATTAGCAAACAAATAAATATCATTGGACAAATAAATATCTTCATCAATATGTATTTTTACCCCTTTTGTATTTATTTTGGCAGTCTCATTTAATGTTAATAAAAAGCAAACGAAGCCTGAAGTTGCAGAATAAGTATGGGAAAGTATATTATAAAAGATGGGTTAAGGTGTACAAGTGGATTGAGACACTGTATGTATAAGACTCTACAGTATATGTTACTTATAGATTGGATTGTTAAATATTGTAAAACCAAATAAAAACATTAAAAAAAGCAAACTTGCATATTTTCCAATAAAAGCATGCATGTAATAGTTGTTCACATCTTATGGCTCTCAAACTTCTGACATTTCTTCTGT
>NW_015176677.1:0-4248 GCF_001447785.1 Gekko japonicus
CTTCTGAAATGGTTTGTTAAATCTTGAGTATTAAACACTTATGGTGGGCTTCAAAATGTGGCAAGAATTGCAGCAACGTTGAAGCTGAGATCTTTTGGGGGAAAACTGAGTTGGGAGATCCATGAGTAAGATTTCTATGACTTTTTAAAGGTTAAATGCACAGGATGACATGGATTGAATCAATAAAGGAATGCAGGGCCCTCAGCTTGCAAGACCTCAGTGAAGCTGTTAACAATAGGCCATTTCAGAGGTAATTTGATCAAGGTCGGCAGCCGTGTTGGTCTGAAGCAACAGAACAGAGTCCAGTGACACCTTTAAGACCAACAAAGTTTTATTCAAGGTGTGAGCTTTTGTGTGCATGCACACTTCATCAGATGATGAAATGGAATTACATATCATAGTTGTATATATAGGGGTGTCTTGTTAAATTAGCATGCAGAATAGTGAAGATATTTTTTTAACAGATCAAGAGTGACAAGCTGGGTTTCTGGTTATCATCTGAGTTCAGCTGGGGGGGAACAACATAGGTCAGAACGGGAGACTGATATGCCCTAAATTGTGAGAATCCTGTCAGACCCTATCCATCTCCTTTCTAGCATGGAGGCTAACTTTTCAGCATCTTGGTTGTGTAGAGCCAAAGTGAAGAGTCCTTGTCCCCAAAACAGAGAACTGGTCACCATAAGTGGGAAACAACTTAGCCACCCTGAGTCCGTTCGCGAGGAGGGCAGGGTATAAATGTAATAAAATAAATAAATAAATAACAAGCAGATGCTGAGGAATTCAGATTGGAATTGTGATAGAGGAGGAGTGGTTTAACAGGTTCACCCTGTGCTGTTTTCTCAGTGCAAATTCTGACCACTTTCTATCAGGTGCTATTTGCCCCAATAAGAAGAAGACACATGCACCCACATGGAGCCTGTATGCTCTCCCCCACAGAGCTCTCTGCCACTTTGGTGGGGATGGGTATGACTGAAATTAGGGAAATTGTATGATAAGAAGAGTTAAACCCATCCTAACCCCAATTCCCTCACCTTGACTTAAAAACAAAACAAACAAGCCTCTGCAGGACAGTCTAACCATGAATCACTCAGGTCATAACTAAGTGGGGAGAGGGGTTGGGGGGTTGATTTGTGAGTTATTAGGGGAAACATATATTTTCAATATATTTTACAGGAGTTATCACATTTAAGGAGACAGCTCATCACTCAGTAGTAGAGCATCTGATTAGTATGCAGAAGGTTCCAGGATCAATCCCTGGTATCTCCCGTTAAAAGGATCAAGTAGAAAGTGAAGTGAAAGACATTTGCCTGAAATCCTGGAGAGCTGCTGCCAGTCTGAATAGACAATGCTTAGTCTGAGGGACCAATTGTGAGATTCAGACTAAAAGGTCTTCATATGTGTACATGTTGGTGCCAAGATTTTCAAGATTCAAAGGGTTCTTTTAGACGTGAGAAAGTTCTCATGCCCCATAGACATGAACAGGATAATTTCAGGCCCCTGTCCCAAAATGTCTGAAACTGGAACATATGTATAAAATGGACCACAAAAGTGTGAAAACAGCCAAGTCTTTCCAAAAATATCTCATCCCTTGGTGGGTTCCCATTGAGATCATCAGGAACATGCTTGGTTCAGCTGCTACATAACTGTTGCACAGATGGTGTCCATGAACCCCCCTCTCTCTCTCCCCCCCCCCCCAATGATTCCAATACACACAGGAGTGAGTCCTGCTACAGAGAATAACAGGTCTGGAGACTTCCAGGCCCACATCATTGGACATATGTCAAGGTAAAGCTATTATGCTTCTCCAGGTACAGATTAGAAACTTCCCTAGGAAGATATCAAAAAGGAATTGATCCACATTATGGGGGACACAAGTTCTAAGGCCTCTCCATATAATTTTTGGTTGGATTGGAAGATGCAAGATGAACTGGTAAAACCCTCAATGATTCCTTGGGCTAGAGATATAGATAACGAATTGACTTTTGAACAATGGGAAAAGGTCTGGAAGAAGGACATTAAAATGGTTAGATCAAGTGCCTTTAAAGAGAACGTTACTAAAATGTTCTATAGGTGGCATATGTCCCCGACAAGATTAAACAAATTTGATAAGAAGATTAGTAAGAATTGCTGGAAGTGCAAATATTATGACGGAACATTCTTTCACCTATGGTGGGTATGTAATAAAGCCAGAAAATTCTGGAAGATGGTAAAAGAAATGACGGACGAGATAATGAATAAGACTATACCGCTAACACCTGAATGTTTATTACTAAATTTTATACCTGCTACGTTTAAGAAAAATGAAGTCTATTTAGTGATGCAGATCATAACAGCAGCCAGAATTTCGTATGCTAGTAAGTGGAAAAATGAGGAAACCCCTACTAGAGAAGATGTGATTTTTAAAATTTTGGATGTAGCGGAAATGGAAAAATTAACATTTATCTTACAAGATAAAGGATATGAAAAATTTGATAAATATTGGTATAATTTCCATAGATGGTTGAAAGAGAGGAAAGAGCTCAGTTTAGCTTAAAAAGTTTGGACTGTAAAAGAGGAGAAAATTGTCAAGTTAGGAATCAATGCGTATGTATTGGAGATGGCAAGCATGGTGTACTAGAAGGATGTATAGTTTATAAGAAATTTGGGAACAAGTCTGCAATTAGATATTGTTAACGAAGTGGGAACATCCTATGTGAGTCTTGTAATTGTTTTGTTTGTCTTTTGTGTGAGTAAGTATAAATAAAGGGGGAAAATGTTAAAAAAAAAGTTCTAAGGTCTCTAGATTCCACATGACACATTGATACCACTGAGTGTGTATTACAGTTTCAGTCATGATCTCAGATGGGAATTTCATATTAAGCAGTAGGACCATACAGATGTGTGGCTGTCACAAAAATTTGCGGTCCTTCATTTCCGTGAGATGTAAGGGAATAAAACAAACAACATGGCATCATTGCACTTCACATTTCCCTGCCCAACCACAAACAGCAATCAATCAAATAAGCGTAAGGAAACAGAAAGGGCAAAGGTCACCTGTTTTCATATCACAGGATCTGCTAAATTAAACATTATGCAGGAGAGGTGAAAAAGCAGGACTACTTCATGCTTTGAGATGTAGTCATGCATACACCATAAAATATCATTCTTATAGCACCTCAGCTGGATTCATTATAATTTTTTGCTCTTGTGACATGCCAACTCAACAGTTTCTCACTCAGTAGAGTGTGGGATAACATTTATCGTATCAGTAGCATTATTTCAGAAAAAACATGCAGAGAAACGCGTCAGGTCATGTATATTGGCCCTTGTGTTGAGGCTATACTTTTTTACGAGGCTTTCATTGGGCCCTTATGTATGTTTTTAACTCTTTCTAATAAATACTTGTATTTTTGTATATTATAAGTTTTAACTCAGTTTTTAATATTGGCCCTTCATTAGACTTTCTTCTCACCCTTTAGGTTCTTGATTCCAGTTTTTGGGTTAGGTTTGTTTTCCCCTCCCTGTGTTTTACTCGCAAGGCCACCCTGCCTAGATGGTTTTATGGGGTAAAAAAATTCAGCAGTCACTCTCTACTGAAAGTGTCTAATGTATTTAGGCTGAACAATAAGATCAGCAACAAAATGGTTTCCATTGTTATGCCTTTTCACAGAAAATATCTCATTAACCCCTATGGATCCACATCTATTTTTCAAACAAAATGTACAGATCACAGTCACCAGTGACCCACATAACCAGTGAATAGTAACCATAGACCATGGCATGGGATCGGTCCCCATAGTATAGCTTTGCAGTATTGCTTAGCAACAGTCATCTCAACACCCCAATGTGATGGTGGACTGCAGTGACTTGCAGAGAGTTATCCAGAAGCAGTAATTTGCATCCAGAATATTAATGCTCATTCCAATTAGGAGCAGCACCTCATCTGCCAGTTTATTTATTAAAATGCTGTACCATGTGGAATGAAGAAAAAAAGCTCAAGGAAAGAAACTGTAGGAGACAAAGGGCTGATCACCCTGAGAACCATAATGGACACAATCACTGATCTATGGCTGTTTATAATTATAAAGGAGAGAAAAGGATTAACTGTTGGAAACAGAATACATGACAGTGATCAAAAGAAATGATATGATGACTGTAAGAGATAAATGCCATTTTCCTACAAGGTGTATTTTTTTCTACCTATAATGCTAGCAAAGGCAACCAGATCTATTGCACTGAAAAATGAAACATTCTTTTTAATTGGTAAAA
>NW_015176677.1:4376-4581 GCF_001447785.1 Gekko japonicus
TGGTTTCAGATTCCCCCACAGCAGCTGTGAGAATAGTTAATGCATCCATTCTGCTTTCTGAATGCAGAAAATCAACTGCAAAAAGTGACGAAAATATGCAATTTCTGTTCCAACGTGGTTTTGGTAAAACAGCGGAGCAAATGCTAGATGCAGAACGGGCCTAGAATGAAGTGAGCCAGATCTGCATGGACACAAAAGTTTGAGT
>NW_015176677.1:9279-13792 GCF_001447785.1 Gekko japonicus
AAAAGCACTGGACCCAGTACTGATCCCTGCGGTATCCCACTCCTTACCACCCTCAACTGAGAAAATTGCCCATTTATACTCACTCTCTGTTTCCTATTAATTAGCCAGTTTTTGATCCACAAAAGGACTTGTCCTTTTATCCCGTGATTTTTGAGCTTACTTAGGAGCCTTTGATGAGGAACTTTATCAAAAGTTTTCTGGAAGTCAAGGTAAACAACATCTATTGGGTCCCCCTTGTCCACATGTTTGTTCACCCCCTCAAAGAACACTAACAGGTTAGTGAGACAAGATCTTCCCTTACAGAACCCATGCTGAGTCTGCCTCAATAGGTTTTGTTCATCTATGTGCCTACTAATTCTTTCCTTAATAACAGTTTCCACCAATTTACTTGCAGTCTTTCCATTCCCACTGTGCACTTTTCTGTGAACACTTTGCCAGTTGGTTAACTCTGATGTGCCAGGATCTCTGGGGAACCTGGCCCTAATAATTGCCTCCATGTGCTGTGCCTTATGACTAGCACACATGGAGGTCAAACACCTTGTCACGTATTGTCAGGGCACAACTCGTGGTGCTTGTTCATGGAAAGGTAATTACTGCTTGGAACATTGTCTTTGTAATGTACTGCAACTGTTTGGCACAACCTGGCTCCAAGGGCAGCTTAAAAGTGGCACCAGTTGTCCAGGAAAGTACTTCAATATAAACCCATTTATGATGTTATGACCCCTGAGGGAAACAATGTCTGCTTGGACTGGAACTGCTTAAATTCCTAAAATTGATAAGGGAATATGTAGTTTCTCACAATATCCTGATTTGAACACATCAATAAAATGCACTCTGGATTTTAGATCTGAATTGTTTAATTTATTCTCTGTGTATTAGCTATGGATACACATGTGCACACTGCTAAAACCACGAATCTTGTGGTTTTTAAGCACTGGGGTCCCACAATCATCAGTGTTTGCACAGTACAATTTAATGTGTTTATAAATTATCTGGAGTTAGGGATGAGTAGTATAGTTGCCAAGCTTGCAGATGACACAAAATTATTTAGGATGGTGAAAATTAAAGATGGCTATGAAGAGCTCCAGGGGGATCTCCACAAATTGCATGAGTGGGCAACAATGTAGCAAATGAACTTCAGTGCTGATAAGCATAAAGTGATGCACATTGGGACAAAAATCCCATCTCCGAGGACTTGCTGAGATAGAGAGGGGAAAAGATCTTGGGGTTATAGTAGATAACTCGATGAAAGTACCAACCAAGTGTGCTGCAGTGGTGAAAAAGGCAAACTCTGTGTTAGGGATTATTAGGGGAGGGACTGAAAATAAAACAGACAATATTATAATGCCCCTGTACAGATCTATGATGCTGCCTCATTTGGAATACTGTGTAGTTCTGGTCAACCTATCTCAAAAAGGACATTGCAAAGCTGGAAAACATACAGAAGAGGGCAACCAAGATGATTAGGAGGTTAGAGAACCTTCCCTATGAGGAAAGGCTGAATTGTATGGGACTTTTCAGTTTAGAAACGAGATGACTAAAGGGAGACATGACAGAGCCTTATAAAATTATGCACATAGTGGAGAGAGTTGACAAAGAGGACTTTTTACCCTCTCCCAAATACTAGAATTCGAGGGCATCCAGTGAAGCTGATGGGCAGTAGATTCAAGATGGACAAAAGAAATATTTCTTTAAACAACAAGTGATTAAAATGTGAAATTTGCTGCCAGAGGATGTAGTGATGGCCGCAGGTATAGACTGATTCCTATACTCTGGAGAGCAGATGTAATTCTAGTAGATCTCCACACCCCACTGACGGTTGGCAACCTTAGCCTTATATAGGGAGAGGTGATCCTTCGGATAGGAAGGAAGAACCTGGATGTGATGTCATTCCGTGGTATTACAAAAGAGATTCTAAAGTACTGACTGACATGCTAATGTCATGTCCAGGTTTTTGCCTGGACATGACATTGCCACATAGTGCAAAACATCGACCTCTTGCCCTGCCCCTATAGCACCCAAAGGCGTGGCATGCCTATCTCAGGAAGAGGACTACAGCTGATCCCAGGGAGGCTGTAGAAACCCTGAACAGTGTCTGGAGGCAGTTTTGGAGTGGATGAAAGCTAATAACCTGAAGCTTAATCCTGACAAAATGGAAGTCCTACTGTTGGGCGGAAGGTCTGCCAGGGATTTGATTCTAGATGGGGTTGCACTCCCCTTGAAGGATCAGGCCTGTAGCAGGCCTGTAGCTATGGTGAGACCTCTTGGGGCCCACCCCCCAACTTCCTGCCAAGGCTCCCCGACTTCCTGTTCAGTTCCAGCTCCCCAACTTCCCATTTTTTCAGCTCTGGTCCTCCTGCACCACATTCTCCAGCCGGGTAGTCTGCACCTGCTTGCCTTCTTCAGCCTGCCTTCTCTCAGCCCAGAAGAAAGGGGTTGCTGCTGTTGCAGTTGGCCGGGTGGTGGGAGGGGAGCTGAGCAGTGGGTGGGCAGCCATCTCAGTGGGTGGCTTCCCACACCTCTCCCCCATTTCCCCTTTTGGTGGGAATTGATGCAGGGGGGCACTGAGCCAGGAGGGCTTAGGTCAGCCACTCGGACACCTGGTGGAGGGCAGAACATAAGAACATAAGAGATGCCAATGTTGGATCAGGCCAAAGGCCCATCCAGTCCAACACTCTGTATCCCACAGTGGCCAGAAATACCAGTGCCATCAGGAGGTCCACCAGTGGGGCCAGGACATTAGAAGCCATCCCACTGTTGACCCCCCCAAGCACCAAGATGACAGAGCATCACTTGCCCCAGAGTCCCTATCTATACCTTGTGGCTAATAGCCACTGATGGACCTCTGCTCCATATGCAGTGAGGAGTCAGCAGGAGAGAGGAGAGAGAGACCATGGTGTCCTGCTGAGATGGTGCTGTTTGGTCATGGCATGTGTGGGAGGCAATGGATGCTCAGTCCTAGAAGGATGGTGCCATGGACACCTGCCTGCCCTGCCCTGCCCTGCACCCCATGACCGCACCAATCCATTCACACTCAGGGAAAGCCATGGGGCAGCTGCATGTGCCAAATTGCATTCAAGACTCCACCAGAGCTGTGCCCACTACAATGTGCTGTTGCCTCCTTCTCCTGGCCCACTTGACAGGGCAGGCAAAGAACGGGGAAGTGAGTATTTTTTGTCTTCTTTGTATTTTTATTTTAAATTTTTATTTTTAACTTTGTCAGCCCCCACCCAGTTCCCCCAGTGCCCCCCAACTGGAAAAATCCTGGCTATGGCCCTAGTCTGTAGTCTGGGGGTGCTCTTGGACCCAGGCCTACTTCTGGATAAGCAGGTGTAGCTGTGGCCAAGAGTGTCTTTTACCAGCTTCGACTGGTTAGCCAGCTGCAGCCTTTTGTGGGCAGAAAAGCTGTGGCCACTATGTTGCATCCCCTGGTTATATCTAGATTAGATTGCTACAATGCAATCAACATGGGGCAGCCCTTGAAAAGTGTTTGCAAACTTCAGTTGGTACAGAATGCTGCAGTCAGGGTGTCGACTAGAATGAATCATAGGGACCATATCACTCCAGTCTTGGCCCATCTACACTGGCTTCCAATTCATTTCTGGACACAATTTAAGGTGCTGTCATTGACCTTCAAAGCCTATATGGTTTGGGACCAATGTACCTGAAGGACTGCCTAATCCCTTCTGAACCCACCTGACCATTATGGCCATCTTTAGAGGCCCTGCTTTGGGTCACCTCACCTTCTGAGATTAGGCAGGTGGTAACCAGGGAGATAGCCTTCTAGTGCTTGGGCTCTGGCCCACTGCTCTATGTGTATGAGCAAAGAAGGATCACAGAATCATAGCATCCGAGGCCATCTTGTCCAACCTCCTGCCCAAAGTAGGAACTTCATAAATGGCTCCCCCTTCACACCCCCAGTGACTGCTGTTCCATGCACAGAAGAGTTTTTGCAGCAAAAGCTCTGTAGTGGTGGATAACCTTTAGGGACACTTGCCACCATTATTTATCTTCTCATTGAAGAACCTGTGATAAACGTCTGAACCATGGGATCCCAAACAACTTTGAAGGCCACTAAATAGAGGATATTGACCAACTATTTCGATCCACTAAAACAGGACTGATCATATATTCTTATAAGTGAGTTTATACTATGATTGCTTGGCTCTTCTCAATAGCAAAGGCACAAAAATGCCAAAATGAGCAGAGGAGTGACTTCTTCCCCAAGGAATAAGTAGTCAACCTGGGAATGATGCCACTGATTTCATCCTGGTGTAATAGAAACATGACTCAGACCTGAATTAGCTGAGAAGCCACCAATAAATTCTTCCCACTCTCTTGCAGAGTACATGGGTATGATTTGTTGTTCAGTCGCATAGTTGAATCGATTAGTGTCTATGATATCACCCAGATGGAGGTGTGTAGGACATGCAATTGCACTGAGTCATTGGCACTGCCGATGACGTTGTATTTTTTATGTCACTGGAGCCAGTGGTTTATAAACTCAACTTCT
>NW_015176678.1:0-748 GCF_001447785.1 Gekko japonicus
TTGAAAAGTATATAGCCAAAAAGGGACATCTCGCTTCTCACTAGGGGCGACAGCCTCCAGATGGGAGAAGCCAAAAATGAAAGATCACAGAAGGAAGTGGTATACCAGAAACAACATCCGTGACAAAAACAACAGAGTCAATAAAGATAAGTTGCAAAGACATTCACTGTAGTAATTCTGTAGAAAACTTTCTTCTATAATCGCTCACACACAACGAATACTGCGCACTGAAAACAATTTGTTTCACAATATTTGCTTTATCTGAGCGTGTCGCAATCCCAGTTCTTAACGATGTGAAGACCTTGGGTTCTGTTATTAGACAGTCAACAGGGGATGTTTCCTTCGAGAGTTGATAAGTAGTAATTGTTAAGAATTGGGATTTCGGTTTGCTCAGATAAAGCAGATATTGTGAAACGAATTGTTTTCAGTGCGCAGTATTCGTTGCACGGGAGCGATTATAGAAGAGAATTTTCTACAGGATTACTACAGTGAACGTTTTTGCAACTTATCTTTATTTATTTATTTATTTATTTGGGATTTGTATCCCGCCCTACCCAAATGGCTCAGGGCGGCTGACAAGCGGCAATACCGAATAAAAACAATAAAACAATGTTATATACATAATAAAATTCGGTGCTCTACTATTCTACATTAAATCCCCCAAGATATGCAACATCCCACATTGACGGCCAGTTTTATTAAATGGCGTGAGCGCCAGGAGTGATATTTTTCCCATCTCTGCCAGGGC
>NW_015176678.1:1004-5180 GCF_001447785.1 Gekko japonicus
ATAAGATGGTATCTCAGTGGTGGAATAGTGGCGGCGGCAGCTCCTACTCAAAAGCCTGGTGGAAGAGCTCCGTCTCACAGGCCCTGCGGAACTGTATAAGGTCCCGCAGGGCCCGGATCTTCTCTTCGTAATTTTTGTCACAGATGTTGTTTTTGGTATTCCTCAGCCTCCAGATGGGACCTGAGGATCCCCTGGAATTACACCTCTTCTCCAGACGACATAGATCCCTGGAGAAAATGGCTGCTTAGGAGGGTGGACTCTGTGGCATCGTACCGCACTGAGGTCCCTGTCCTCCCCAGGCTCCATCCCCCAAATCTCCAGGAGTTTCCCCACCCAGAGGGGGCACACCTATCCCTCCACGTTCCCGCTGGTGGCCGGTGGGGGACCTGGCGACCCCACTTCTCACCTTCACTAAAAGGTCTCTCGCGTTTGTGTCGAGCCAGCGTGGGTAGAAGGGGTTGTCCATGCGGATCGACTGGAAGAGCTCCTCTTCGTCCTGGCCGTGGAATGGAGACTGGCCAATCAACATTTCATATAAGAGGACGCCGAAGGACCACCAGTCTACAGACACGTTGTATTTCTGTCCCAGGAGGATCTGTCATTGAAGGAAGTCGGAGATTGGAGAAGGAAGACCTGAAGGCATGAAGCTGCTTTACATTGAGCGGCTAGTAATGTCTCTTGCAGCGATCCCCAACGTGGTGCCCAGAGGGTGCTATAGTGTCCACCCAGTGTGTTTTCTGGTGTCAGGCCTGTAGTCATGGTGGGGCTTTGGGGGGCTCTGCCCCCTTTCTTAAAGGCATAACCCCACAAGACTTTTTCCTGTAAATGCTTTTTTCAATCACTTTTAAATGCTTTTTTTAAAAAAAGGAGTATGCTCCTTTAAGCAGAGTGGGGTGCTGCAGTTGACTGATTCCTGCATTGAGCAAGGGGGTTGGAGTAGGTGACCTTTAGGATCCCTTCTAACTCTGTGTCAAGAAACTGGTCTCCTTTAAGACGGTTTTTCTGCCTAAATGTTGGCTTTCTTGACTACAGAAGTCATCACCGCCGCCTGCTGGCTTGTTACCAATGTTCCCTCTAAGCTGTGGAGTCTTGTGAGCAAAAATTCCACTTTGTGAGCTACTGGCATTAAAGCTGTGAGCGAGCAATTTGGCTACTGCATAAATTAGTTTGCTCTGGAGCCCTCCTTCCTGAGCGAAGACAAAAGTGTGTGAGCCAGAGGCTAAAAAACTGTGAGCTAGCTCACACGAACTCAGCTTAGAGGGAACACTGCCTGTTACCAGAACTGTTGTTTAGGCTGGCAGAAGTGATTAACTTGCAGCAGCTGAGAACTGTCCTCTAAAGTGGTTGGCAGCTTGCAGTTTAGAGATCTATCCTGATAACAGCTTTCTATTGGCTAAATGGTTAATAGGCTAAGGATGATTGCTAGCATAAGAACACCTATGTAGAAGAGACATCTTGAGAAGACAGAGAAACTAGTAGTTGAGTCATAAATCCTCAGAATTCCGGCTCTATGAAAGGCTAGCCGTGATCCCGATGACTCACCTTCTACCTGATTGGGCCAGCCTTTCAAGATCATTTGCATATGCAGGCTGATTGGGCCTCGCTCTATTCCACACGCCATCCTCTCCCTTTCTCAATTGGGGCTCATAGCTGCTGATCAGGGCTCTTTTTGTAGAAAAAGCCCAGCAGGAACTCATTAGCATAATAGGCCACACCCAACACCAGAAACTAATTAGCGTATTAGGCCACACCCCTGACAGCACAGCTCATTAGCACATTAGGACACACCCCCATGTTACCAGAAGTGTGGCTATCCAGCCACACCCACCTTTTGCTTGTTATTCTGTTTACCTTGTTTGTTGTCAAAACCCAGGGCTTTTTTTGTAGCAGGAACTCCTTTGCATGTTAGGCCACACACCCCTAATGCAGCCAATCCTAATGCGTTTCTGCTGTTGGGTGGGGTCTATTATGCTAATGAGTTCCTGCTGGGCGTGGCCAACTCCGGAGCCAGCCGGAACTCCGTTCCTGTGCGTTCCTGCCCAAAAATAGCCCTGCTGCTGATAGACATCATGAGCGACAGGGTGAGGACGCCTACCTACCTCTGGCGCAATATAGTCGGGGGTCCCGCAGAAGGTGCTTGTCTTGTCATCCCCGAACATGTTCTCTTTGCACATCCCGAAGTCGGCGATCTTGATGTGGCCGTCCTTGTCTAACAGAACATTGTCCAGCTTCAGGTCTCTGCAAAGATAGAAGTGGGTGAGGCCCTTTCTCTGGATAGGCTACCGAGCGGAAGGGGCTTCATGACCCAGTGGGCCATGGGGTTGCCACCCTCCAGGTGGGGCCTGGAGGCCTCCTGGAATCACACCTGATTTCCATACTACAGCAATCAGTCCCCCTAGGGAAAAAGGGCTGCTTTGGAGGGTGGGCTCTGTGGTGTTGTGCCCCACTGAGGTCCCTGTCCTCCCCAGGCTGGAAGTGACATAGGCATGGAGGCGACGCTCTAGTTTTTGGGCAAAACTCTATGACTTGAGGTTGATTTTACCGTAGAGTTTTGCCCCCAAGGGCTGCGGTGGCTCAAGGGGTTAAGACGCTGAACTGCAGACAGGAAGGTCGGTAGTTCAGCAGTGCGAGACCAGTGTTCCCTTTAAGCTGAGTTAGTGTGAGCTAGCTCACAGTTTTTTAGCCTCCAGCTCACAGATTTTTGTCTTAGCTCAGGAAGGACGGCTCCAGAGCAAACTAATTGATGCAGTAGCCAAATCGCTGTCTCACAGCTTTAATGCCAGTTGCTCACAAAGTAGAAGTTTTGCACACGAGACTCCACAGCTTAGAGGGAACAATCGAGACCCGAGTGTGCCGCATGACGGAGTGACCTCCCGTCTCTGGCCCCGGCTCCTGCCAACCTAGCAGTCCGAAAGCAAGAAATTGCGAGTAGATAAATAGGTACCGATTCGGTGGGAAAGGGAACAGCGTTCCGTGCGTCTCGGCATCTAGTCATGCCGGCCACATGACCACGGAAATGTCTTCGGACAGCGCCGGCTCTTTGGCTTGGAAACAGAGATGAGCACCGCAACCCTGGAGTCGGAGTCGACAGGCTTTCGAGCAAGGGGAAACCTTTACCTTTACTTTGCCCCCAAACAGGAGCGTTGCCCCGACGTGCCTACATCCCCCGGAAGTGATGTGGGCATGGTGACACTTCTGGCTCCCCGCGCATCGGGGGTGACACTTCTGGCTTCCGGAGTGTCCCCCCATTCCCCCGCCTGCGTCTCGAAGGGTCCTGGCAACCCGATCTGGAGCTCGCAAACCTAGCCTAGGATTGCTAGCTCTGGGTTGGGAACTTCCTGGAGCCTGGGGACAGAGGGGTTCAGGGAGGGGTGGGATCTCAGCAGGGTATAATGCCAGGACTTTACTATAGATTTTTACAATAGCGGAGGCTGGACGACCGTCTTCTGGGTATGTTGTAGGGCTGTCTTTCGGCTGTGCTCCTGGGGGGTTGGACTAGGTGACCTGCAAGGTCCCTTCCAAGTCTTAACATTCTATGATTCTATGATTTTCAGGTGCTTTCACAGAGATTTCTGGCAATTCCTAGAGTAATAATAATAATAATAATAATACCTTTCGATTTATTGATCGCTCAATCGTGCAGAGCTGCTGGCTCTGAGCGATTTACAGTTACACAGGTTTTCACAAGGGACTAACAATGATAGGGGTAAGGGAGGACAACATATCATTCTTTAAATCGCACACGTTTGCAGCCGACGGGGATTTTGTTCAGCTGTAGGCTTCAGTCATGTTCCGGGCGGCATTCATTTTCGGCTTGGCTTGATGACGTTAGTTCTTCCTGGGCTGCTTTGAGTCGTAGCGCCGCACTGCCACCGCCTGGCCGGATTGGCCCATTACAGGCTTCTTGATGCCGAAGAGGTCTTTTCCAGGCTTCGGAGCTTCCGAGCTGGACTTTCCATTTGCTGGCTAACACCTCCCCTACGGGGGTTTAGTGTGCCCACCCTCTCTAAGGGGTGGTGCCCATTTTATCTACTCGCCGAAGCTTTCGAACCGCTGGGTGGACGGCGAGCTGGGGACAAGGCAGGTAGCTCACACCAGCGCGAGCTAGAACTGACAGCAACTCTGTTCAGTTCAGATGTTAACCAGAGGATAAATCCTCTGTGCCACCGCTCCCCT
>NW_015176678.1:5906-13635 GCF_001447785.1 Gekko japonicus
AGAAGGAACTGCAAGGCACAAATAATTTCACCAGCGTAGAACCTGAAAAAGTCAGCGTTTTGATTTAATTTATTTATTTAATTATTTAATTAAATTTATATCCTGCCCTCCCCGCGAACAGGCTCAGGGCGGATTACATTGGTTGGTCCGCAATGACCATTAAAATAATTTAAATAGTTCAATTACAGATAAAATCATACAATCATAAAATTATAAAGTGCTGGACAAAGACAATAATTGGTTAAGATGGCGTAGTAAAGTGTGTACATACATACGACACACAGTTTTTCAGTTCAGTAATCTTCCTGAGTTGTGCAACGGCACAGGTCAGATGTTAACATTAAGGGCCAGGATTGGTACTACGATTGTTGGTGGTAGTAGTGAGTGAGACGGCTCCTTAGTTGAAGGCCTGGTGGAAAAGCTCCGTCTTGCAGGCCCTGATCTCCTCCAGGAGCTCATTCCACCAGTATGGAGCCACCACTGAGAAGGCCCTGGTGGTAGCAAGCCTGGCATCCTTGGGGCCCGGGAGGGTCAATCGGTTTTGAGATCCCAACCGTAGTGCTCTCTGGGGTATATACGGGGAAAGGCGGTCCCTCAGGTATGCCAGACCCTGGCAATATAGGGCTTTAAAGGTAAGAACCAGCACCTTGAAGCGGATTCGGTATGCTATTGGCAGCCAGTGCAATGCCTTCAGGGCAGGCCGGATGTGCTCCCATCTGGGAAGGCCCATCAGGAGCCTGGCCGCAGCATTCTGCACCAGCTGCAGCTTCCGAATTTGCGACAAGGGCAGCCCCACTATTCAGGGCTCTTTTTGTAGCAGGAACTCCTTTGCATATTAGGCGACACCCCCCCTAATGTAGCCAATCCTCCAAGAGCTTACAGAACTCTCCTTACAGGGGCTACTGTAAGCTCTTGGAGGATTGGCTACATCAGGGTGTGTGTCGCCTAATAGGCAAAGGAGTTCCTGCTACAGAAAGAGCCCTGCGTTCTCGTAGAAATGAATTGTCTTTCTGCAAACACCCACGGAGGAAGAAATCCACAAGAAGCAACTAAAAAAAGAAACTTAAAATAAAATCTTAAAGCAAATCTTAAAGCAACTAAAAAAAACCCACACAGCATTAGCTACCCAAATAAGGACTTTTCCGCAATCTTATTTCCCTCCCTTGTGAGTTCCTGTTTCTTCAGGGTTCTTTTTGTGTCCCACGTGTGCTTTGCCCCCTCTAGTGGGCAGTTCGATATTACACCGGTTTATGTCCCGCATAAAACCTGCCATTAAAATGAGCAGGAGACATGCTGGACATAAACTGGTGTAATATTGAATCGGCCACTAGAGGGAGCCAGACACGTGTGGAACAAAAAACCCACCCCTTGAAGAAACAGGAACGTACAAGAGAGGGAAATGCGAATGTAGAAATGCCAAGTGCTGGGAAACTAAGAGGCTGAAAAGAAAACAGAAAAGTTTTAACTGGCACCTAAGGGCCAGAGCAAAGGAGATACATCTGTCACTCGATATGAATGAGGAAACATGAGCTGCACGAGGTCCTGATTTGGATCAGGTCCATGGCTCTGGTTGGGTTTAACCCTTTCATCTTCAGCTGTTGGTTTCAGATTCTAGGATCACCATTCTTTTTTGAGAACAACTCTCTTAAAAACTTTCCAGACTTGGGATGGAATGAGCCTGGGGGCTCACTGGGGTTGCAAGCACATGGCAGGGAGTCATGTGACAGGAAGGGAGCCAGAATGATGAACTCACTCGCGTCAGGCGCAGAACCGTGAGCGACAGACCAAAAGAGCTGGAGAAAAGACAGGACAACGAGCAGAAAGGGAGGCCAGGGGTCCCGTTTCAGTGAGAAATCTCCTGCCCCCTGATGGCTGCTCCCGACACCACTCAGTTGGGCAGTGGTAGTAGTGGCAGCTCCGGGATGGGAAATTCCGGGAGATTTTTGGGGGTGGAGCCTGGGGAGGGCAGGATTTGGGGAGGGGAGGGGCCTCAGCAGGGTACAATGCCATGGAGTCCACCCTGTCAAGGCAGCCCTCAAGGTGAACTGATCTCTGTCGTCTGGAGATCTGTTGCAATACCAGGAGATCTCCAGGCCCCACCTGCAGGCTGGCAACCCTAGCAGTGGGGGGGGCGGGGAATGCTGGGGCCAATGGATCGGCATCACACCACACCATGACGTCACTTCCAGCACAACCTGGATGTGACATCATTGCATCAGGTGACACTCTAGCATTCGTCCCATAATCTCTGATTAAACCACAGTGTTTTGGACGGACGCTAGAGTGCTGTCCCAATAATAATAATAATAACAACAACAAAAACAACAATAATAATACCTTTTGATTTATTGATCGCTCAGTCCAGCAGAGCTGCTGGCTCTGAGCGATTTACAGTTACATGGTTTCACACAAGGGACTAACAATTTCATAGGGGTAAGGGAGGACAACGTATAATTCTTTAAATCACACACATTTTGCAGCCGACGGGGATTTTTGTTCAGCTGAAGGCTTCAGACGTGTTCTGGAGGCATTCACTTTTCGGCTTGGCTTGATAACGCTGGTTCTTCCTGGGCTGCTTTGAATCGTAGCGCCGCACTGCCACCGCCTGGCAGGATTGGCCCATTGCAGGCTTCTTAATGCTGAAGAGGTCTTTTTATCAGGCTTCCGAGCTGGACATTCCATTCGCCGGCTAACACCTCCCCTACGGGGGTTTAGTGTGCCCACCCTCTCTAAGGAGTAGTACCCATTTTATCTACTCGCTGAAGCTTTCGAACAGATGGGTGGACGGCGAGCTGGGGACAAGGCTGGTAGCTCCCACCAGCGCGGGCTAGAACTGACAGCAACTCTGTTCAGTTCATATGTTAACCAGAGGATAAATCCTCTGTGCCACCGCTCCCCTTGTGATGATGTCACTTGCAGGTTGCACCAGAAGTGACGTCACTGCGTCACTGCCCCTGGGTAAGTCACCCTAGCAGCAGATCTACCATAGCGCGAAACAAGCCAAGGGTCAGAGCCATGGAGGAATTTTTATTGATTGGTTGATTTTTACCCCGCCCTCCCCGCCGAGGCAGGCTCAGGGCAGCTTACGTAAGAAGTGATAAATAACACAACAATATCAACATCAATAGGAAATACACAAAAATGGTTAAAACCGTTAACATAGCGATGGTGGTATAACGGTGGTAAAGTGCATTCAGCGGTCCATCCAGGCGCAGGGAGTAGATGATAACACAGCTCCTTACCTAAATGCCTGGCGAAAGAGCTCCGTTTTCGCGCCCCTGCGGAACTGCGGAAGGTCCCGCGGGGCCCTGATCTTGTCCGGAAGCTCATCCCAGTAAATCGGAGCTGCCACAGAAAAGGCCTTGGTCCTGGCGGGTACCAGCCTGGCGTCCTTAGGACCAGGGGTGGTTAAGAGCAGGGACTCTAACCTGGGAGGACCAGGTTTGATTCCACACTTCTCCACATGCAGCTGCTGGTGTGACCTTGGGTCCGTCACAAGATCGCTCAGAGCAGTTCTCTCAAGAGCTCTCTCGGCCCCACCTGCCTCCCAGGGTGTCTGTTGTCGGGAGGGGAAGGGAAAGGAGATTGTAAGCCGCTCTGAGACTCCTTTGGGTGGTGAAGGGTGGGGGATAAAACCAGTCTCTTCTTCTTCTCTTTTTCACCACCAAGTGTCTTCACCTTGTGGCTCTGATGAGCTTCTCGTGTCGTGGAGAAAGCATCAGCTTTCAAACCAAGGATTACCCCCCCCCACATTCCAAGGTGGTACTTTCCCGCCTAGGACTGTACCAAATCAGAAAGGTTATCGCTGGACAATCTCTCCGAATGTGCAGCGGAACAGGTAACTTCTTACCTCGCCCTGCCCATGTCGAACTTGTGGCAGATTTGAATATGAAACATCAGGTCTCCCCCGTTGAGGTATTCCATTACAAAGAAGAGGTTTTCCTAGCAAACAAAGGCAAATAACGGTATTGTTTAGCAGGAATTCATTAGCATAATAGGCCACAGCCAACAGCAGACAGTCATTAGCATATTAGGCCACACCCTTGACAGCACAGCACATTAGCATATTAGGCCGCACCTCCATGTTACCAGAAGTGTGGTCATCCAGCCACACCCACCTTTTGCTTCTTATTCTGTTTACCTTGTTGTCAAAACCCAGGGCCTTTTTTTGTAGCAGGAACTCCTTTGCATGTTAGGCCACACACCCCCTAATGTAGCCAATTCTAATGAGTTTCTGCTGTTGGGTGTGGCCTGTTATGCTAATGAGTTCCTGGTGGGCGTGGCCAACTCGGGAGCCAGCTGGAACTCCATTCCTGTGCGTTCTTGCCCCAAAATAGCCCTGGCCCATTTTGCAGATGGGCAAATGAGGCATTCTCAGCACCGTCAGTGAGTCCAAGGTTAAATAGGTACAGTTCTGCATACTCGTAGAAACAGTCTCCCTCGATGCCAACTCTCCTAATTATCACCTCTGCATCTTCCCTCTCCCTTATCTCCAAGCAAACTGTGTCGTCGACGAACATCTGTGCGTAGATTGCATTTCTGCACCACAAAGTGCTCTTTTGCACCCCGTGTTCAAGTGCTCTGTGACCTGCCATCCAAATCCAAAAGATCTCTCTCAACCTGGGCAAGACCTCTGGCACAAATGGGACCGTGGGCATTGCTGTGGAACAACCCTGCCACTGCTCTGCGTCCACGCTCGCCCACGTTCTCGTGGAAGCAACTGCGGGATAGCCCCAGTGTTCTTTCACAAGAAGTTACATAAGACGGGGTGCTGCCTCTCGCACAAACAGAATCAGGAGATCTGCTACGGAACTCACTTCTTGTGTGCTTTTGCACTACGGCTGGTAGAAGCGTAGAATCATAGAGTTGGAAGGGACCTCCAGGATCACGTAGTCCAACCCCCGGCACAATGCAGGAAATGCACAAATACGTCCTCCCCCACACACCCCAGTGACCCCTGTTCCATGCCCAGAAGATGATAAAAAACCTCCAGGATCCCCGGCCAAACTGGTCTGGAGAAAAATTGCTTCCTGGCCCCAAAGTGACGATCGGCATTTTCTTGGGTATGGTAGAACTGAGCTAGTCACTAAATGCTCAAGAAAATGTGTGCGACCCCAGCAATGTTCCCTCTAAGCTGTGGAGTCTTGTGAGCAAAAATTCTACTTTGTGAGCTCCTGGCATTAAAGTTGTGAGCGAGCAATTTGGCTGCTGCATAAATGAGTTTGCTCTGGAGCCCTCCTTCCTGAGCTAAGACAAAAATGTGTGAGCTGGAGGCTAAAAAACTGTGAGCTAGCTCACACTCACTCAGCTGAGAGGGAACAATGGACCCCAGAGTTTTGTCATTTACCGATATAGATATTTATTTAGGTATTTATTTATTTATGCCCCGACCTGGATAGCCCAGGCTAGCCCGATCCCATCAGATCTCGGAAGCTAAGCAGGGTCAGCCACGGCTAGTATATGGTAGGGCAAACTTCAAGGTATACCAGGGGCGTGACGCGGAGGCAGGCAATGGCAAACCACCCCTGAAACGCCTCTTGCCTTAAAAACAAGTCTCGCTCACCGCCTAGTGGTGCATAACGCTAAAGAGCTAGAACTTCTTGCTGCCAGACAACCTTAGGCTCTCCGGGCTATACTATATACACTGCCATATGATAATTATCATTTATTATTAGGTATTTATGCCCCACTTTTCTCCCTGATGGGCGCCCAAAGTGGCTTACATCAGTCTCCCGTCCTTTGTTTTACCCTCACAACAACCCTGTGAGGGAGGTTAGGTGCTGAGAGAGTGGCTGGCCCAGGGTCACTCAGAGAGCTTCCATGGCAGAGTGAGGATTTGAACTTGGGTCTCCGGGATCCTAGTCTGACACTGGAACCACTACATCAGGGGTGTCAAACAGGCGGCCTGGGGGCCAGATGAGGCCCCCGGAGGGCTTCTATCAGGCCCGCAGTGGAACTGGCTGTCTTCTTCTTCTTCTTCCAGTTTGGCTGCTGCTGCATCATCGTAGGTTTGCAGCTTACAGAGACACACCTGAACAGCACACTCAGAATAGCAACGGCACAGACATTTAGATGCAATAATTCAGAGCGAGAGGTGTCAGTTATCAGACACTGTTAAGTAAACAAAATGTTGCAAGAGTGCTGATGTTTTAAGCATGTCTTTAAGTTTAAAAAAACACCCTCTGTGTTTGTGTCCTTTATAAAGTTTATATCTCTGCTACCTGGCATTACATTTTATGGCACACATGGCCTGGCCCAACAAGGTCTCATTTATGTCAGATCTGGCCCTCATAACAAATGAGTTCGACACCCCTGCACTACATCACGCTGGCTGGTTCGGCCGCAAATTTATTAGGTCACCAGAGCTATTCTGCTCTGTCTTTTAGCCTCCAAGTACAGATGATAATACTTGCCTGTATTACAAGATAGTTGTAAAGATTACTATTATAAAATTACTGCTTGGAGCATTTTTTGAAAAAGTGATCTAAATACATGTGTACATAAAAAGGTAAAGGTTCCCTTGCTCGAAAGCCAGTCGAGTCCGACTCTAGGGTTGCGGTGCTCATCTCCGTTTCAAAGCCAAAGAGCCAGCGCTGTCCGAAGACGTTTCCGTGGTCATGTGGCCGGCATGACTAAACACCAAAGCGCACGGAACGCTGTTACCTTCCCACCGAAGCGGTACCTATTTATCTACTTGCAATTTCTTGCTTTCGAACTGCTAGGTTGGCAGGAGCTGGAACTAGAGATGGGAGCTCACTCCGTCATGCGGCACCCAGGTCTCGAACTGCTGAACTACTGACCTTCCACAGCCTGCAGTTCAGCGTCTTAACCACTTGAGCCACCACAGCTCATGTGTACGTACCACACCATAAAATCCGAAAGCCGTTTACAAGCACATATCAGTGCAGAGTGAACAAACCACGTCTGTACACCCTGGTCATTAGATTAGGCAAATGAGAGCCGGCGTGGTGTAGGGGTTAAGAGTGACGGACTCTGATCTCGAGAACCGGGTTTGATTCCACACTCCTCCACATGAAGCCAGCTGGGTGACCTTGGGTCAGTCACAGCTCTTTCAGAGCTGTCTCAGCCCAAGAAATAAGTCTAGCTCACCACCTAGTGGTGCATAACGCTAAAGAGCTAGAACTTAAGGCTGCCAGACAATCCTAGGATCTCCTGGCTATACTACACACAATGTCATATGCAAATAATAATAACAACAATAATAATATTATTAGATTAGGCAGAAGGAGAAGCTTAGTAGGGTGACCTTGCCGAAGAATGGGTGGGTGGGGGAACTGTCTAGGACTCTTGTTCATACTGGTTAGGGTGTTGGACAAGGATCTATGAGACCCAGTTTCTAATCCAAACTCTGGCATGGAGGCTCACTGGGTGACTTTAGACCAATCACATACTCTCGACCTAACCTACCTCCCAGGGTTGTTGTGAGGATAAATGGAAGAGAGAATGACGTACGCCACTTTGACGTCCCATTGGGTTATACATGGCGTAAACAAACAAACAAGTACATGTCGCCTCATGTTCTTTAATGGGGCCAGTCCATGCAAAATTGCCAGAGGCTACTAGGCTGTTAAAAAAATTACCTTCCACAGCATAAAACTCACCTCAGAATAAACCAATGGCATCTTTTTGTTCCATCTTTCCCTCTCAGGAGCTTAGAGTACAACAGCTCTTTTTTAACTACACAACAACCCTGGGAGGTAGGTTAGGC
>NW_015176679.1:0-938 GCF_001447785.1 Gekko japonicus
CCAACCAATTCCTGAGCGTCTGGAATGTTTTAAAGAAGTGCCACCACTATTCGGCTTTTATTTATAAGGGAGATGCCATTTTTACTCTGTCATTCTCCCTTGGAATCAAGGCAGATGACACAAAGTGAGTCAATGCAATCAACAAGATGGGGGCATTCAAGTAACAACACAATAGGATCAGGGTTGTTGAACCAATTAGAAATCGAAAAATAGGACTGCAGCAAAGCATAAGCCTTAACATGAGACACTTAATAAGACACAGATTACATATTTGAATAACTCAGTTTTTCATAGTCTGCAGAAAGCCAGGAGAGTGGGAGCAGTCCTGATTTCCTCAGGTAGGGCGTTCCTTAAGGCGGGGGCCACAGCAGAGAAGGCAGTTGATTTTTGCCCATTTGCAGGTTGGTACTTGCAGGAGGACTCGCTCAGATGAGTGAAGCTGTTGTGGTGGCACATGGGCAGTCTGGCAAATAGGAGGGTCCAAGGCCATGAAGGGCTTTCTATGCAAGAGCCAACACTTCAAATGGAGCCCCGTAACTGACGGGCAGCCAGTGGAGTGACTGGGATGGGAATCATCTGCACGCTCCATCTGGCTACCGATAGTAGCTGATTAAGGCGAAGTTTTATCCTGGGTATAAATTTTCGTGTGCGCACAAACGTCTTCTACCCGAACAAGAGCTTATACCCAGAATAAAGCTTTGTTGGTCTTAAAGGTGCCACTGGACTCAATATTTGTTCTGCTGCTCGGGATAAACAGGGCAGCCCACCTGAATCTACGGACAGCACGTTACAACAGTCTGTTCTGTATGACACTGTGGCATCGATCCAGGTGGCCACAGATCAGCCGGATCAAGACAAGGGGCCATCTTCTGGGCAGGGCCGAGTTGGGAGGCAGCATCATTTGCAGCTGGGTGAACTTGCTTCTGCAGCAATAATGT
>NW_015176679.1:1278-4306 GCF_001447785.1 Gekko japonicus
GGCATGTTGCTTTGGTCCTCGTTGAGGAGAAAGACAGGGTATTAAGGAATTAAATCTATATATATAAAATAAAGTCCCCTCACCATAAAACCAACACCCAGGCCAAACCGCTGGACCTAGAGACACCAAATTCGAGGAGAGGACTCCTACCTTGGCGTAGGTGCTCACTAAGAAGGGATTTTTAGAAATCCAACCCCTAAGTGGGTCAAAAGGGTCAAAATGTGCTCCCCCCATTGATTCCTATGTGGCTGCCAGACAGCTGCCTCCCTGCACCCGCCACTCTCTGATAGGTCAGCTGCAGAGCTCAGTGTTCTGAGGTTAAAAAAAAACAGTTACAGGAGACTGCATAGAGCTAATGACAGCTGGGGAAATCAGGAATGGCCAACAACCACCTGTGATGTGAAGCAGAGCTGCTGGCTCAGCCTCTCTGATGGCTTCCAACACACTCCCCCCACCTCCTACAACTAACAGGCAGTTGTCCATCAGGTGCAGCAGCGGTTGCAGGGTGCTTAAAACCACGAGGGAGTCCACCCCAACTGTAAAGTCTTAATGATCCTGCTGACCCTGCCTCCACAGTGGCTTCTAATACTCCCCCCTGCTACACGGGACAGGCAGCTGCCTGTCAGGTGTAGGAGCAGAGGTGGGATGCTTAGAGCTGCCGGGGAGGTTTGGTCAGCAGGATTGTCTTAGCAGTGCTGCTGGCCCAGCCTGCCCGATACCTTTAAATACAATCCCCCCAACACCAGACAGGCTGATGTCTGTCAGGTGTAGGAGCAGAGCCAGGGTATGAATGTTTATGGGGTGACAGTAAAGGACATTTCTAGGAGCCATTTCGATGTCTGCCTCCCTCATGAACCTGAAGAAATGTCCACCACATCACCACTCCCTCACACCAAGTCCCCCTCACACCTCTCACTACCCCCAAGTTGTCTTGACTGTTGGCAAACGTCAAGCCAGATACACCAATGCTACAAGGAGGAGGCAACTTAGGAATGCAGCAAAGTCATTTGCACATAGTACTCCTGCAGTGCACTGAGCTGCACAGGCCAAGTACCAGCAAGATCACCCTGAGGTGCTCAGAACAACACAGTTGCCATATGAGCGAAACAATCCAGGAACACACATAGAGAGGCCATCACTTTCGTGGAAGGTAGCAGGAGTTGACTTAACAGACAACTGCTTCTTAAATGGACAGTTCTATGTGGCCTGCTCCAGAGTGAGCTCACAAAACAGCCTGGTGATCCTAGCACCTGAGGGCAGAAACACCAATATGGTCAAGAGAGAGGTCCTTCAATAGAGAGGAAAAAGAACGTACGTCTCACTTCATTTCTTACGCTACAATCTCTCCATTAGAATTCCTACAACAAATGTCACATTTCAAATTTCACATCATCAGTATTATAACTGTATTTACGGAACTTAAACACCGTAGCGAAGCATGTGTATCAGGCTTTAAATAATAAATAAAGCACAAGATGGGGAGGTGATAACCAGAAAGTTGGTGAAAGGCTGAGAAGGCGAGAATGAGGAAGGGAAAGGGGAGAAGATACGGGGGATGCCCCCCCCCCAGTCCTTGAGGGTTCCCTACTATGCAGGTTGGCTTGGCCCAGTAGACGGCACACAGAACTGGGCCATAGCTTTCCTAAATCTAGGTTGGCTGTTGGGTAGGAAGGAGAGAAGGAAGCATGAAACGAGCAGGTGCTATGGAGTCTTTCAGGAAAGGGAAATATGAAATAGTAGGGGAGGGAGATGCTTCCCATAAGTCCTTGCAGGTTCCCATTAGTACATTTTCCCTTTCACCCCAAATTAATCCTATTGCCAGAGTGCTTTGGGTTTCAAATACGTGAGACCCCAAAAAGCTTAGAGCAGGGTATACTGGGGAGGGATTAGGGTTGAGAAATGCCTCCCTACAACTGCTTGTCAGATAAACATGTTTCTGAAGTAAGGATGCCGGCTGGTCACACTCTGGTTATACCAGTAGGAGAGAGGCTGCAGATATCTATTACCTTCCCAACTTGTCTATTCCTTCATAGAATTTGGGAAAGGAACAGTTTTTGCCTATTTTGAAGATGTCAGAGTTATAATGGCAGACAACCTGAAGTAAGAACTTTCACAGAAGAGGGGGAAAACTAAAAAAGTCCTTTCTTTGTGTAACTACCTTCTCAGCCTTTCTGAACTGCCAGCACAGGGACATTTGAAGAACCTGATCAGAACCAGATATGGGAAAGTTTCACCCTTGTATACATTCTCTGAAGAACCTGAAGATCTGATCTGTGCCTCAAGCACTTTCCATGCTCTGAATATTTATAACATTTCTTTCCTGTTAGCATAACGTCTCTGTGCTGATTCAAGATTCTTACAGCAGTTTATATTTTTTCAGTGCTTTGAATGGTGTGGGGTTGTCTTTTAGGTTTGAAATAGGAGAAAAGCTCTTTTCACGGCTAAGAAGTTACATAGTTTCTCCTCGTGTGGGTTCTTCATTACAGTAGAAGAGTGTCACTCTCTTTCCATGCTTGGAACACTCAAAAGGTTTCTCCCTCCGTGGGTTCTCTGATGCTGTTGAAGACCGTAACTCCGACTGAATCTGTTTCCACACTCTGATCATTCAAAACGTTTCTCCGCTGTGTGGGTTCTCTGATGCTGGTGAAGATGGCTACTCTGACTGAATCTCTTTCCACACTCTGAGCATTCAGATGGTTTCTCCCCTGTGTGGGTTCTCTGATGCTCTTGAAGATTTCCACTCAGACTGAATCTCTTTCCACACTCTAAGCATTCAAAAGGTTTCTCCCCTGTGTGGGTTCTCTGATGCTCTTGAAGATTTCCACTCAGACTGAATCTCTTTCCACACTCTAAGCATTCAAAAGGTTTCTCCCCTGTGTGGGTTCTCTGATGCTGTTGAACACTGCTACTGTGACTGAATCTCTCTCCACACTCTGAGCATTCAAATGGTTTCTCCCCTGTGTGGGTTCTCTGATGCTCCTGAAGACTGCCACTCCGACTGAATCTCTTTCCACACTCTGAGCATTCA
>NW_015176679.1:5079-13773 GCF_001447785.1 Gekko japonicus
TTCTCTGATGCTGTAGAAGAGTGCCACTCCGACTGAATCTCTTTCCGCACTCTGAGCATTCAAATGGTTTCTCCCCTGTGTGGGTTCTCCGATGCTGTAGAAGATGGCCACTCCCACTGAATCTCTCTCCACACTCTGAGCATTCAAAAGGTTTCTCCCCTGTGTGGGTTCTTTGATGATTCTGAAGACTGTCACTCCGACTGAATCTCTTTCCACACTCTGAGCATTCAAAACGTTTCTCCGCTGTGTGGGTTCTCTGATGCTGTAGAAGAGTGCCACTCTGACTGAATCTCTTTCCACACTCTGAGCATTCAAATGGTTTCTCCCCTGTGTGGGTTCTCCGATGCTGTAGAAGAGTCCCACTCTGACTAAATTTTTTTCCACACTCTAAGCATTCAAAACGTTTCTCCCCTGTGTGGGTTCTCTGATGCTTCTGAAGAGTGCCACTCTCACTGAATCTCTTTCCACACTCTGAGCATTCAAAAGGTTTATCGACTCTGTGTATTCTTTGGTGTACAAAGAGCTGTGATCTATTTCTGAAGTAATTTCCACACTGAATGGATTTACTGGCCTTCATTATCCTGTGCTTTGGAATGTGTACATTACGCTGTCTTCCATCTCTCTTCTCAACCATAGGACCAACTTTCTTTCTCAATGGTCCACCTCGATCCCTGACATTTTCTTTCAAGTCTTCATTTTTAACTTTATCTTTCATTTCCTGATGAACTTCCTCACCTTCTTCATTCCACTTATCATCCTTTGCTGGAATAAAGAGAGAGATCCTATTAGCACCTGGGAGGGCTGGTAATGTCCGAAGACATCTATGTGACTGTAGCAGAAAAGGATTGACGGCCCTTTGGCCTCGTCCAGCTTAGCTGATCGTAACCACCCCTCCACCTTTGCCCAGAATGAGCTTCCGAGCCTCTAGATTTCCAGCCTTCTTTCCTTCCCTAGAATGACTCTATCATTCTTATATTTTTCAAGGCCACTGGCTAATTGTGAGAACCTGATTCCAGTTCTGTAGCCAGGAGGGAGGGGGGAGTAGTAAGGTGCCGAAAGCCCCTGGATCAAGGAAGGCCCTAGATTGGGTCGCTAGGACCACCTGACCCTAGGAGGCGGAAAGTATAATACACATATCCACTAGAGGGAAGCCAGGCTAAATGTATGCTCATGCCATGGATATTTTCTTCCTGCATTATGATGAACAGTTTTCTGTAAAGTAACTTAGGCTACAGGTGGAATATTTATGCTGCAAAAGAGGTGCCATCTATTATCACGTATTTTATGTATTAGATACAACAGTTCGCTTTCCTTGTTTTTCTGTTGCTGAGCTACAGCAACATGGCTATTTAGTGATATTTTAATTTCAAATCCTTAACAAACCTTTATATTTAAAAAGGAGGGGGGTTGCTTTACTTCTGTGCTCCCTTCTCCCGAACCCACTGAACTGGGTACGAAGAGTAGTGACCCAGGGGGACCAAGGCTTCGGTTCTTTTTTTTCTTTTTTTTAATCGTTTATTTTCATTTTTCATAAAACGTAACATAACAAACATAGTATCCTCAAAAAATCCTTTCGGAGTCTTATCCATCTTGTTCTAACCATTCATACAAACGCTTCCATCTTTTTTCAAACACTTTATCATCCTTCCCTTTAAGAGTTAAACTCAACTTATCTATTTCTGCCATTTCCAATAGTTTACACACTAGATCTTCTTTCTTTGGGATATAATCCTGTTTCCAAAACTTAGCTAGCAAGATTCTTGCAGTAGTAAGGATTATCACAATAATGTATTTATCTTTCCACCTGTAGGACTCTGGTAACATATTTAACAACATTATTTCCGGAGTTAGCTGAATTTTTATACTTATTAGTTTCCAGATTATATCCTGTATCATTTTCCAAAAATTTTGCACCTTTGGGCACCTCCACCACATATGAAAGAAGGTGCCCACATTATTATGACATTTCCAACAGTTTTTAGAAAATGCTGGGTTACACTTGGCTATTTTATCTGGCGACCAGTACCATCTGTGACATACTTTGTATATGTTTTCTTTGTAATTGGTACTTCTCACCACCTTTATAGACTTCCAAGTTTTTTTCCATTCCTCTGAATTTATTTCATGCCCTACATCCTTACACCAAGCTTTCATAGTATTAGTAGCCCCTTCCTGTACCCGGTCCTCCAATAACCAATTATACAATTTTTGAATCATTTTATCATTGTTTGATGCCCATATTTTGTCTAACTGCAGTTTGCCATCTTCAAACCCTACTTTTAGATCTTTGGCGTATCTGGACTATAGTTGAAGTGTTTCCCACCAAGATAGCTTTATTTTGTTCTGTGATAGCAACGTCTCTCTGGATTTAAGTGTATTATTCTTCTCCAAGAGGGTGTCATAACTCTCTCTATCCCAGGGATCTATAAGCGTTGGTGTGATAAAGGCTTCTAGCGGCGACACCCATCTCGGTGTCCTTTCATATTGTTTTTCTTTAATTTCATTCCATACCCGAATTAGCGCACCTCTCAGTATGTGATGTTTGAAATTATAATGTATCTTATCCTTTCCATACCATATGTAGGCGTGCCATCTCATTCTTAGATCGTGTCCTTCAAGTTTCAGGTTCCTAATATTATTAAACCGAATCCAATCCTTAACCCAGCTTAAAGCCACTGCCTGATAGTATAGTCTCCAATCCGGGAGTCCAAAACCTCCTTTTTCCTTTCTATCCTGTAGGGTTGCTAGCTTAAATCTAGCTCTTTTGGGGTGCCAGATAAATTTCTTTATGACTTTCTCTAGATCCAAAAAGAATTGCTGATTTCTTAGTACCGGAAGATTCTGTACTAAAAATAGGTATTTAGGTAACACATTCATTTTAACCGCGGCTATTCTGCCCATTAATGATATCTGTAACTTTTCCCAATGCTGAAGCTCTTTTTTGATCTCATCAAGCAACTTATAATAATTATCTTCTATGAGTGTTGTACTTTTACAAGAAATTATTATTCCTAAATATTTAATCTTTTTCACTATTTCCATTCCTGTTCTTTGTTGGATTTCTTTTATCAAATTGGCTGTGCAGTTTTTTGTAATTATTTTTGATTTATTCTGATTAATCTTTAACCCTGCTTGTTCTCCAAATCCCCTTACTAATTCCAGGAGATAATTTATTGTCTCTACAGGATTTTCCAAAATAAATACTATATCATCTGCATATGCTATTACTTTGAATTCTTCACCCTGCACCCTTAGACCGCGTGTTTGTTGGTCTTGAGAGGATCGTTTCCAGATCAGAGACAGAGCGGATGTCTGTGATCCCATTCGGGGTGGAAGGGTGTCTTGTAAAGTTTGGCAACAGTGAAATGAGGATCCGGCCCCTCCCAGAGTCTTTCTGAGGGCCTCTCATCCCTCCCTTTGCCTCGGGCCAGGACACCTTCTCCGGCTTGGGTGATGGCCACAACACTGGCCTCTGTTGCCCCTGGGCAAGAACACACCCAGGAACACATGAAGCTGCCTCCTACTGAATCTGACCCTTCGTCCATTGAAGTCAGGATTGCCTACTCAGTCCGGTAGGGGGTCTCCGGGATCTCAGGCAGAGGTCTTTCACATCACCTCCTACCTGATCCTTTTTACTGGATATACTAAGGATTGAAGGTGAGACTTTCAGCAAGCCAAGCAGATGCTCTGCCAGGGAGCCACAGCGCCCCCTCCCCCCAGGAGTGGGACAGGCCTCAAAACTGTGAATAGCTGTTCAATATTTTGATCCATGCCTCCTCACAATGGCCGCAATTTGCACCTTTGGCACCAAGGAAAGATCCTTACCCAGAAAGGCCACATTCTCGTAGTTCTCCAGCATGACTTCCCTGTACAGAGCTCTTTGTCCCAGATCCAGCAGGGCCCATTCTGCCTCCGTGAAATCGATGGACACCTCCTCAAAGGAAAAGGGACCCTGGAAGAAAAAGCAAATTCCCTTTTCAGAGATCACGCCAGGCAGAGATGGCACCCCGGAAGGGAGTAGTCTGGGAAGGAACAAGATGTCTGGCTTGGGATGGGTGAAGGGAACGGCGTTCAGAGGATCTCTCACCCAGACTCCTCGCAGAAAGTGCAGGAGGAACTGCTCCCCATGAGAAAGGAAGAGGGACTTGGGCCCCCCCATCTCATTGTGGCAGAAAAATCAGCGAGCCTGGGGCATTTCTGTATAACAGCCTGGATTAGCTGAGTCCTCTCGGTTTGGTTTCTCTCCCGTAAGACTTTGCAGGCTTAGCTACTGTCTTCTCTCAAGCCTCTCTCTAGCCTGACAAGGCACCCTGCTCCAAAAAGAATAGTTTTCATTTCTCTAGGTCTACCATGTCGCCCTCACACTCTCTCAAAGACTCCTCGTGAGAAGGTTTGGAGCTTCTGACCAGCAACATACTTGCTGAAGCAGGTGGCTGTGTGCTTCCAATAAGGTCACAATACAGTCTACGGATAACGTTCCTGACTGTCTAACTAGGGTATGAGTTTAAGGTGACTATTGTTCTCTTTAAACCTCACGTCATCCATGTGGGCTGAACTTTGGGTCCTGAGGGTATAAACTGGTGAAGACGTCTTTGCTCTGTGCTGGTCTTCAATAAGCTCTCTGAGAGCTCTTGCTGACTAGACCTGGGCGCTCTGCATCTCACACTAGTGCACTACGGTTGTGTTGAAGTAGTCTATGCGGAATATGGGAAAGTTATGTTTTCACCCTAAAATATCTGTAAGTGCTAAAGGGCTTTCTGTCCTTAAGAAGCTTATATTGTAAATGAACCGGTTTTTCTTTGAGAAATGTGGTCTCTCTCTATGGATTCAGCCACTCCCTTGCCAGTCTCCACCCAACAAATGAAAGAACTAAAGGGGAATGGGAGGGTCCCAGGGAAACAGTCCGGGGGTCCCAGAATACCGCAACACTCACCTCTCCTACCTGGACTGGAGGCACGGCAGCCGTTTCCACACCTCTGAAAAGATGACGGCTCCACACCATCTCTTCACTGCCTGTTCCTGAGACCAAGGAGGAAGGGAGGGTGTTGGCTTGTTTGTTCCCTGCCTCACACAACCCCTTCCCTGTGTACACACAACATATTTTTGAACCCTTTTTACTGACTTCTGGGAGAGGCAGAAGAGAAGTAGATGGTACCCATGAGCCTCAGGGATTATAAATCTGGCCAAGATATTTCAGACTTCTGTGAGACATGTTTGGTCTGCAGGGAGGGAAAGGCGTTGCATGACACCTCACCGTCTCACATTCGGAACCAGACGTGGCTTGAGCACATCTGGAGACTCGAGGTTAATAGGAGTGAGTTTCCAGAGTGTCTCTTGGCGTGCTCACTTCCCAACCAGGTTTCCAGCCAGATGCAACATCAACATGACATCAGATCCATCCCAAGCCCCTCCCCGAAGCTCCTGGGGGTGCCCGGCCACAGCCTGCCACCCAACCCCCAGCACACTGTTTCCCACAGAGGCCTGCCAAAGACCCCTTGGAGCACAGTCACAGAAGCCAAATTTTCCCAATATTATTGTCCCCAAGGAACTGGTTTTCAGAGCTCAGCTGCCCCATAAGGTGGAGGTTCATTTTATCCACCAATCTGAATAGTTTTGCCGAGGTTGATCTACCTTCCACCACCACCACCCCCGGTTAGATATGAACTTTTTAATTAATGTGAGAAATTGCCCTCCAGGAATGTGTCTAATCTCTTTTTGGAGGCATCAGAGTTAGTGGATATTGAGAGCCACAAATTAACTTTGTTCTGTGAAGAACTATTCATTTTTCTCCTGACCTGAACTCTCTACCCGTCACATTCACAGGGTGCCCCAAGTGCCTGGGTCCTTACCAAAGGAGAGGGGATCCTGGGCACGCTCCATGGCCTGCGCCCCCTGCCCTTGCTCCAAGGAAGCTCCTTCCTCTTCAGGGGTTGTAGCTTCCATCTTCACGGATGGTCCCCACATCTGAAACAGCAGTGAGGGAGAGAGATAAGAGATGGAATGGAAAAGAGACCAAGGAAAGGATCCTGCCCCACTCCCAGACTCTGCACCCTCCCGTCAGCAGACCTGCTGAGTTATTTGGAGGGATCAGAAATCCTCTAGTAGAAG
Source organism: Gekko japonicus (assembly GCF_001447785.1). NCBI lineage: Eukaryota > Metazoa > Chordata > Lepidosauria > Squamata > Gekkonidae > Gekko > Gekko japonicus. The sequence continues at coordinate 11,188 of NW_015176679.1, forward strand.
AGGCTGCTGAAGGAGGCCATGAAATGTCCCACTTGGATGATCAAAAGTTGGGCAATTATCTGGTAGGGAACCTTTAGGATTAGGCTGGATGTCATTCCTTGAATTGGAGACACCTGGAGGAAACCCCCTCACCTGCTCTGCCTGCCTCTTCTCCCCTGCCTGACTCAGGAGGAAGCCTTCAGCCAGGGCCACCGCCTGGGAACTGGTCTCAGGCCCACATCCTCTGACCCAGCCCTGCATTTCCTGGGGCAGGAGAGTCAGGAACTGCTCCAGGATCACCAGGTCCAGGATCTGCTTCTTGGTGTGACTCTCTGGCTCCAGCCAGTGGCTGCAAAGTCCATGGAGCTGGCTGCAAACCTCTCGGGGCCCTTCGGCTTCATGGTAGCGGAACAGCTGGAAGCGTTGACGGTGTACCTCTGAGGTCACGGTGTCCTTAGCCAGGACCTCTGGCCCCTCAGCTCTTTCCCAGAATTCAACACCATTTCCTGCTTGGGTGGGATGGGGGCTTTTTCTTGCTCTCTTGCCAGATCCAGGTCCTTCTGGGTCCTGCTCTTCCATCTCTTTCCCCTTCTCTTGGGTCACCTCCGTCTGTGAAAACATGGCTTTACTCGCTTGGCTGTGATGGGGGGGGGGTGTTCTCCCTGAGGGGAGGACAGAGAGAGACAGACAGCAGGATGTCAAAAGGAAAACCCGAAAAGAATGAAAATACACTATTGAACATCAGAAGCCTTCATGGTGAGACTGGCCCTGGTGGAGGAGACCAGAAGTGTCTCTGTTTGGCTCTTTAAGGATGTTGCAGACTCAGCCTCTCATTCCGTTTGGTTCTGTCTGTCCTCGGGGCTAATGCTGAAGGTAGCTCCAAAAGGACAAGAGGGACTGGTGGCCCCTTTGCCCTTTCACGCATCCCTTCGACAGGCCTGGGGGATCAGGCAAGAGCTCTGTCCGAGCACCCAGCGGAGGGGAAGGGTGAGGAATGTGTCCCTGGGAAGAGCAGGGGGTTGGACTAGACGGCCTGTCTGGCCCCTTCCGGCTCTGTGACTCTCTCGAGGATCCTGTGATTTTCAGAACAAGGAGCTGAGGTCAGGAGAGAAAGGCAGACAGGCTCCGGAATGAGATCTGCCTGAAAAAAACGGAGGCACAGCCAGAAACGCTCCCTCGGGGGAGGCTGATGTGGGGCAGTAGTGGGACCTGCGACTCTGCGGGAGTTCCTCTGGCTTCCACCCCTGCTCAGCGCTGCCTCCAAGGTGGACAAACACCACTTTTCGAGGTTAACCTATCAAAGACTCCACCATGTTTGGGAGGGGGCTGGCATGGGGCTGTACCTGGTCCAGGCCCATACTTAGCAATCTAGCCACACATCCCGGAAAACCTACAGCAACTAATATATTAAAACTGTTTAACTCTGAAATCATTTATATTTCCAAAAGCCATCAGCAATGAATCATGTGCTTTTAAAGATGTAATTCCCCCCCCCCCCTTGTAACAGTCTGGTCCTGCGTCAAAGAAAGGAAAAAATGTCAAAAATAAATAAAAAGGGGTGATGAGATCCTTCACTTTAAAAATGTGTGGGATTTCTTCATGCAGGAAAGGAAATACTTCCTCCCCCCTCTCTCTTGTTTTCCCCACAACATAGCCCGGACCGAGGAGAGGCAGCCTGCCTTGTGGCCGAGGGGAGACCCGAACTCTGCCCTCCCCAGTGTGAGACCCCCACTCTTGAACAACAACCCCCCCCCCCACTCCCCGGGAATCCCCGAAGGCGCCTCCGCCTCCGCGATGACAGCCGACCAGCCGGCAGAGATCGGCGCCCCCGGGGGGAGAAAAGGGCTGCATTGCGGGGAGGGGGGGGCAGAGACTCTTCCAGGGCCTGGTTCCCATCTCAGGTCCACCCCCTCCCCAAAATGCCCAGGGATTTGCCATCCGGGAGGTGGCAACCAATGCTCCCTTCTAAGCTGCGGAGTCTTGTGAGCAAAAATCCTGCTTTGTGAGCTGCTCCCGGCATTCAAGTTGCGAGCGGCTGATCTGGCCGGTGCGTCAGTCATTTTGCTCTGGAGCCCTCCCGCCGGCGCGAAGACAAGAACGTCTGAGCCGGAGGCTAAAGAACTGTGAGCCGGCTCACACTCTAACCCAGCTTAGAGGGAACACTGGTGGCAACCCCTGGAGAGCCACGGCCTGGCACGACCCCCGCCTGCCTCCCTGCCCCCCAAGAACTGGACGCTTATTCTCAACCCACACACACACCGTGCACGCCTTACTTCCAAGGAGACCTCCCCGGGGTCCGGCTGCGCTGCTTCTCCCGGCTGCTGCTTCTCCGAAGGACCCCCCCTTCTCCCTCCCAGCTCAGAAGCACCTCCTCAGGACCCACTCCTCTCCGGACACGCATGCGCGCATGCACAGAGGACACAGAGGAGCCCCTCCTCTTTTCCGGAAAACCTCCCCCCCACTCCTTGCTCGGTCTGTCTAGCAAAAGGCTCCGCGGACTTAACCCCCGCAGTGCTGCAGACCCAGGCAAGATGCGTCCTCCGGTCCCCTCCAGGAGGCGCTTGCGACGCCCCCTCCACCTCCCTGGGCCCGCTCGGGCGCCACTCT
>NW_015176680.1:0-2268 GCF_001447785.1 Gekko japonicus
CGTTGGTGCCGACATGCACCACGACCAATTGCATTTGGGTCCTGGTCCTTTGCTCCATTTAAACAACAGGTCTTCACAACTGCCAGAGCCTACTAACCGTCTTCCACATACACTGACTGAAATGAACTCAAAAAAACCACTAAAACACCTCAGCTAGCTATTGGGGGGGGGGAATGTGTAGATCTGCCCTCACAGAGGAGGGAGTGCTGGTACCTGAAGGTGGGCCGGGGGGAGGGCTCTGCAAGTTACCTGGCTGCTTCTTGCTCCTCATGGCCTGACTGAGGGCTGCTGGGCGCAGGGGGCGGGGCTTGTTGCATGTGCCCGCCCCCTGGGCTCCTTACTGCCGGAGTTCTGCTCCTGTGCACTCCTGCAGGAAATGACCCCTGTATACAGGCTAGATTATATTGATTTGTGTGTATTTTTAAAAATGTGTATTCACTGCCCATAGGCTGGGACATGGAATGACATGATGAAATAAACTCAAAGATCAGCAAAACCCCTCACACTGTTCATTTTGTGATTGTTTTTGGCCACACAGATATATACACATATACAGACTGTATTATATTAATTTGTGGCTCTGTTTGTATTCATGCTTTCTACTGTGTATATTCAGTTTTAAACAAAATAAACCACACTGCCGATAGACTGGAATGTAAATATAAATCTTGGCTATATCTGCCTTAGCACTTATCAGGCATACTGCTGAAGTGGTTTACAGAGGTAAAGAAGACGACACTGACAGTAACAAAATGCTGAGGATTACGTTAAAATCAATAATAACTCATTACAAAATACTGTGCCAGGCATATCACATTTTTATCTTATATTTCCTGTAAGGATTTCTTGTTGATGTACTTGGGTAGAGTCAGGGGTCATTTCCTGCAGGAGCGCACAGGAGTGGAACTCCGACAGTAAAGAGCCCAAGGGGCGGGCACATACAACAAGCCCCACCCCCTGCTCCCAGCAGCCCTCAGTCAGAGCAAGAAGCAGCCAGGTAAGGTGCAGACCCCCCCCCCCAGCCCCCCGGTCCAAAACAGTCCAGTGGCACCTTTAAGACCAAGTTTTATTCAGGTACAAGCTCTCCCTCCTCTGTGATGACAGATCTGCACGTTCCCCCCCCCATAGCTAGCAATCCAAAACAGTCCAGTAGAGCGGTGGGTGTTGCCTTCTGACACACTTCCAGTGATGTCGGGGTGTGTAGCATATGCAAATAAGTTATGCTAATGAGCTCCTTCACCTCTTTTTCTACGAAATGACCCCTGGGTAGGGTAACTACTTTTTCCTCACACCAGCTCTGTGAGGTAGATTAGGCAGAGATACAAGAACTGGCCCAAGTCCAACCAGTGAGCTTTTGGCTGAGGAAGAGATTTGAACCCAGGTCTCTCCAGCTGAAGTCCAGTTATTGTCAGCTCGAGACACTGAAGAAACTCAAATGCCTTTTGGGAAAGAGCTGTCTCTACCATTTCTCTAACGGTGGAGCTGGCAAGGTGAGGCTCCCTAGGCAGAGTTCCAGAGCTGCGGTACCACCACTAAGTAGGCCCTTGAATGCCAGGGACACTCTTGGCTTAGAACATATGGGAGGCACCTCAGAGGAGTTAGTTAGTTAGTTTATATACACCCAGGGCTTTTTTTGTAGAATCTGGTTCTCCCCGATCGTTCTCAGCCTGGAGGACCGCATCTTCCCCACATCTTGGGCCAAGCTTGCTCGCTCTCTTCGTCTATCGGGTAAAATTTCACCGCCCGCAATTTAACAGCCTGTTGCTTCAGTCAGGACAACACCCCCCCCAAACATCTCCTGCCACATACTGGTTCCCCTCTTAAAAGTGGACTAGCCAAGATTTTAGTTTATCACCTTAACATGTAATGGGACATCTGATTTCCCAACAAGAACATAAGAACCTAAGAGGAGCCAATATCGGATCAGGCCAGTGGCCCATCCAGTCCAACACTCTGTCACGCAGTGGCCAAGAATACCCGGTGCTATCAGGAGGTCCATCAGTGGGGCCAGGACACTAGAAGCCCTCCCAACTGTTGCCCCCCCCAAGAATACAGAGCATCACCTGCCCCAGCCTGTGAGTTCCTATCTATACCTTGTGGCTAATAGCCACTGATGGACCTCTACTCCATATAAGAACATGAGAGAAGCCAATGTTGGATCAGGCCAATGGCCCATCCAGTCCAACACTCTGCGTCACACAGTGGCCAAAAGTACCAGGTGCCGTCAGGAGGTCCAGCAGTGGGGCCAGGTCACTAGAAGCCCTCCCA
>NW_015176680.1:4805-9253 GCF_001447785.1 Gekko japonicus
TTGGATACACTATATTTTTTAAATGCTAGTTGTGATAATTTCATGCCAAGTAAAATTATCCATAGTCATCTTTTATGTCCCTAAAGTAACAGAATGACTTTCAATCTGGAAAAGAAAAAAGAAGTGCTAATGTAGCATTTTTTCCAATTTTTCCAAAAATTTCCATTTCCCCCCGGAAAAAACCCGGAAAAAACCTGGGTTTTCCCCCGAGCTTCAAAATTTCCGGAAATTTTACATCTCTACCGTTCACTACACAAAGGAGTCTCAGAGTGGCTGACGATCTTCTTTCCCTTTCCCTCCCCACAACAGACACCCTGTGAGCAATGTTCCCTCTAAGCTGTGGCGTCCTTTGAGCAAAAGGCATTAAAGTTGTGAGCAGGCGATTTGGCTACTGTATGAATTCGTTTGCTCTGGGGGCCATCCTTCCTGAGCTAAGGCAAAAATGTGTGAGCCGTAGGCTAAAAAACTGAGCTAGCTCACACTAACTCAGCTTAGAGGGAACACTGCTGAGGTAGGTGGGGCTGAGAGAGCTCTGACAGAAACTGCTCTTTTTCAAGGACAGCTTTTGTCAGAACTATGGCTTGCCCAAGGTCATCCAGCAGGTGCAAGTGGAGGAGTGCGGAATCACACCCGGTTCTCCCAGATTAGAGCCCGCGCACTTATTTAGCAGATCCTTCCGGGCAGGGAAAATATGTTAGAATCTTGTTAAGCTGATGAAAAGGGTTTGCTGTTGTTACTGATGTGGCCTTTCTGTAGCGTTACATTGATTTCACTTGCAGAGAACGGATGGCGACAGAAATACACATGCACACACAGTTTGTATCTTTAAAAAAATGTTTCTTATGTCATTTATAGATTGGTTTCCTTACCAGGACTCAAGGTGGATTACACGGTGTGTGTGTGTGTGTGTGTGTGTGTGTCAATACAATACACCCTATAAACAAGGCAGGAGGATTTAGATTTGTAAAAATCCAGAACCGACCAGGAATCTGAAAAGAGAGCTGAAGCAAAGTGTAATTGTTAACATGATGCTTTAAAATTACATAGGTGGGAGGGGCTGTGGCTCAGTGGCAGAGCCTCTGCTTGGCATGCAGAAGGTCCCAGGTTCAATCCCTAGCATCTCTAGTTAAAAGATCTTGCAGGAGGCGATGTGAAAGACCTCAGCCTGAGACCCTGGAGAGCCGCTTTCAGCCTGAGTAGACAGTACTGACTTTAATGGACTGAGGGTCTGATTCAGTAGAAGGCAGTTTCATGTGTTCATATGTTCAAACACAATGCAAAAATTACATAGCAGTTACGTACTTTTGTTTTTAGTGGTACTAAAAGTTTTAGTGTTGTGGCTAAGTGCGCGGACACCGATCTGGGAGAACCGGGTTTGATTCCCCACTCCTCCACTTGCACCTGCTGGATGACCTTGGGCAAGCCACAGTTCCGGCACAGCTGTTCTTGAAAAAGAGCTGTTTCTGTCAGAGCTCTCTCGGCCCCATCCACCTAACAGGGTGTCTGTTGTGGGGAGGGGAAGGGAGAGGAGTTTGTAAGCCGCTCTGAGTGAAGGGCGGGGTATGAATCCAATCTCTTCTTCTTCTCTTCTAGCTCAGTGTGAAGGACAGGATCTTAAATCTGACATTTAAACAGAAGTAGTGTGATTTAAAGTTTGACCAGTGTGGTCTGTACCCCAACCCTCCACCTGACAGATTTAACCCGTGTGGCTTCTGAATAGAATAAGTTCAGCACCTGTGAAGCTAACAGGAGAAGAAAAGTAACTTTTATTTACTTCCAAGGATAGGGGAACAAGGTGGTTCAGAAAAGAGGATAGATTCTTCTTCTTCTTCTTCTTCTTCTTCTTCTTCTGGTGTTCACTACCTTCTGTGTAAATTCATCTATTAATCAGCCTGTTTTTATGGTGTATATGACAGAAGCAGCTGGAAAAGTTGCTGGGAAGGGGTAAGCGTATGGACCAACAACAGTTTGGTGTAGCGGATAAGAGCAGCAGACTCTAATCTGGGAGAACCGGGTTTGATTCCCCACTCCACCACATGAAGCCAGCTGGGTGACCTTGGGGATGTCATAGGTTCTGACAAGAGCTGTCCTTGAAAAAGAGCAGTTTGTGTCAGAGGTCTCTCAGCCCCACCCACCTCACAGGGTGTCTGTTGTGGGGAGGGGAAGGGAAAGGAGTTTGGAAGCCTCCTTTGGGTAGTGAAGGGCGGGGTATAAATCCAATCTCTTCTCTTCCTCCTCCTCCTCCTCCTCCTCTTCTTCTTCTTCCTCTTCTTCCCCTTCCTCTTCTTCCTCTTCCTCTTCTTCCTCTTCCTCTTCTTCTTCCTCTTCTTCTTCCTCTTCCTCTTCTTTCCCTTCCTCTTCTTCCTCTTCCTCTTCCTCCTCCTCCTCCTCCCTCTGAAAATGCCTGAATGTAGGAATCTTTCCTTCCCGCAGGGGGGAGTGTTTCATCGTAGAAGCGCCCATCTCTGCAATCTCAAAGAGCGCCTTCCAGAAAACGGTTTCACTGTTTCTCTGAGGTCGCCTGTCTGTTCCTTGCTCTGTACCTCTACATATTTCAGTGATCAAAACTGCTGCTCGCACCCCAATACTATCCACTGGGGTTGGATCCAATGTTCCCTCTAAGCTGTGGAGTCTTGTGAGCAAAAATCCCACTTTGTGAGCTCCTGGCATTAAAGTTGTGGGCGAGCCATTTGGCTACTGCCTAAATTAGTTTGCTCAGGAGCCCTCCTTCCTGAGCTGAGACAAAACTGTGTGAGCTGGAGGCTAAAAAAACCGCGAGCTAGCTCACACTAACTCAGCTTAGAGGGAACACTGGTTGGATCTGTTCCACTAAGGGTCGGTATGGTTAAGGATAAGAAGAGGGAGAAAAACAGACACGAAGGACTGGCTACGTTCTTTTGTGACAGACTAGGACCGCAGAGACCCCAGTTCAAATCCCCGCTCATCATGAAAATTACTGGGTGCCCTTGGGCCAGCCGTTCTTTCTTCACCTGAACTGCCTCACAAGGCTGTTGTGATGATGGGAGGGGAGGCAGAGTCATGTATGCTTCTCTAAGCCTCTTGGAGTTAGGTCAGGACTCAAATTTATTGATTTATTTTTATTATGCAGCTTTCTGACCCTATAGGGACCCAAAGCATCTTCTCCTGTCTTCCACCTTGTCCTCATGACAACACCCCTGTGAGGTAGGTTGGGGTGAGAGAAGGTGATGTTGGAAGTGAAGGCGCTGTCCCCCGTCTCGGGCCTCCAGAAGCAAGTGACACGAGAGACTAGACAGCTAGAGAGCCAGTTTGGTGTAGCGGTTAGGAGCGTGGACTCTAATCTGGGAGAACTGGGTTTGATTCCCCACGCCTCCACGTGCAGCTGCTGGTGTGACCTTGGGTCAGTCACAAGTTCTTTCAGAGCTGTTCTCTCGAGGACAGTTCTCGGGAGAGCTCTCTCAGCCCCACCTACCTCACAGGGGAGGGGAAGGGAAAGGAGATTGTAAGCTGCTCTGAGACTCCTTTGGGTAGTGAAGGGTGGGGTATAAATCCAATCTCTTCTCCTTCTTCTTTTACCTCACAGGGTGTCTGTTGTGGGGAGGGGAAGGGAAAGGAGTTTGTAAGCCGCTCTGAGACTCCTTTGGGTAGTGATGGGCGGGGTATAAATCCAATCTCTTCTCCTCCTTCTTTTACCTCACAGGGTGTCTGTTGTGGGGAGGGGAAGGGGAAGGAGTTTGTAAGCCGCTCTGAGACTCCTTCGGGTCGTGAAGGGCGGGGTATAAATCCAATCTCCTCTCTTCTTCTTCTTCTCTTCTAGATAGGCACACTGACCTTTCCTTCCTGTCTTTACTCTTCTGCGCCGTCCCTTCTGAAATGCAGATTGTGTTCTCAGGGACAATGTCCCCTTCCTTCTGCTCTCTCACTCACTTGGAGATAGATGAACTCTCTCCCTGCATGCAGCGAGAGAGAGACAGGCGGTCCTGACCCCAAAGTGGTGATGGCTTCCTGACCCCAAAGGGGTGATCAGCATTTCCTTGGGCTGCCGCCTGATGGCACCTTCCACCACCAATGTTCCATCTCCGTCCAGCGTCCTCTTTCACACAGTAGCTGGCCTTTGGAAGGCCTACAAGCAGGGCACAGAGGCCTAACCCTCCTCTTTTTTTCTGTCACTGGGGGCAGCAATGAACATACAAACACCCTTGATAGAGATCTCCTTGAAATGAACGGATTCACAGACAAGAAACTCATAAGAACATAAGAGAAGCCAGTGCTGGATCAGGCCAATGGCCCATCCAGTCCAACTCTCTGTCACACAGTGGCCAGGTGCCACCAGGTGCCGTCAGGAGGTCCAGCAGTGGGGCCAGGACATTAGAAGCCCTCCCACTGTTGCCTCCCCCAAGAATACAGTGCATCACCTGCCCCAGCCTGAGAGTTCCTATAAGAACGTAAGAGAAGCCAATGTTGGATCA
>NW_015176680.1:10941-12292 GCF_001447785.1 Gekko japonicus
CTTCTTTTACCTCACAGGGTGTCTGTTGTGGGGAGGGGAAGGGAAAGGAGTTTGTCAGCCACTCTGAGACACCTTTGGGTAGTGAAGGGCAGGGTATAAATCCAATCTCTTCTCCTTCTTCTTTTACCTCACAGGGTGTCTGTTGTGGGGAGGGGAAGGGAAAGGAGTTTGTAAGCCACTCTGAGATGTTGTGGGGAGGTGAAGGGAAAGGAGTTTGTAAGCCACTCTGAGACTCCTTTGGGGAGTGAAGGGAGGGGTATAAATCCAATCTCTTCTTCTTCTCATTCTTCTTTTACCTCACAGGGTGTCTGTTGTGGGGAGGGGAAGGGAAAGGAGTTTGGAAGCCGCTCTGAGACACCTTTGGGTAGTGAAGGGCAGGGTATAAATCCAATCTCTTCTCCTTCTTCTTTTACCTCACAGGGTGTCTGTTGTGGGGAGGGGAAGGGAAAGGAGTTTGTAAGGTGCTCTGAGACCCCTTTGGGTAGTGAAGGGCGGGGTATAAATCCAATCTCCTCCTCCTCCTCCTCCTCCTCTTCTTCTTCTTCGCCTGGCTTCAGGGATGGGTTCAGCTGGGTGTAAGCAGAGCCCTGCTGGATCAGACCACTGAGTCCAGTGTCCTAGTTTCAGCAATGGCTAGCCAGACGCTACTGGGACATATTCCAAAAAGTACCAAAGCAACAGATGTGTCCTGTTAGTTTCTCCCTGCATCTAGTATGCCATTTCTGACACTGGAGGTCTCATTGATCTATTGTGGCTCATAGTCATCGCTGGATCCATCCTCTATGAATGTTCTTGATTCTCTAATCTGGGAGAACCGGGTTTGATTCCCCACTCCTCCACTTACACCTGCTGGTGTGACTTCGGGTCAGTCACAAGTTCTCTCAGAGCTGTTCTCTAAAGGGCAGTCCTCGAGAGAGCTCTCTCAGCCCCGCCAACCTCACAGGGTGCCTGTTGTGGGAAGGGAAAGGAGATTGTAAGCCACTCTGAGACTTCCTTGGGTAGTGAAGGGCGGGGTATAAATCCAATCTCCTCCACCTCCTCCTCCTCCTCTTCTTCAAAAGCAACTTTAGGCATCAGCAGATTTCCCCTCATTTTGTCCTTTAAAAGATCTGTAATTTTATTTTATTTATTTACAGAATTTATACCCCACCTTTCTGACCCCTTCAGGGCCACAGAGGTAGCTAATGGACTAAACATACATGATTAAAAACTCATATTTAAAAGAACCCACACAATTAGAAGCAAGCTAAAATATATATACAAAAATCATCCAAACAATGAATGTAATATAATGCAGGAAGGAGGGATCGCTGAGGGAAAGCCAGACAAAACAAAAATATCTTCAGGGGTC
>NW_015176681.1:0-5291 GCF_001447785.1 Gekko japonicus
TTACTACTGTATTTCTAAGGAACTTGATTCCATGTGTGTGTATATCAGTATTGTTTGTATGTGATTTATATTTTCTTAAGTAAAAGACAGTTATTTTGAACAACAACAGCCTCGATTCCTTTTACTGGTAACCCTTGGTGGGAACTGGACCTTGGTAGACACTGGCAAGAACCCATCTAAATTGCCAATTGCTGTAGATAAAGCAATTCAGCTAACAATAAGATCTCTTGTTTTCATTGGCTTCTTATCCAGGGGTCATTTCATAGAAAAAGAGGTGCAGGAGCTCATTAGCATAACTTATTAGCATGACTTATTTGCATATGCAACACCCCCTGACATCACCAGAAGTGTGTCAGAAGGCAACACCCACCGCTCAGGCTCCACTGGACTGTTTTGGATTGCTAGCTATTGGGGGGCGGGGAATGTGCAGATCTGTCCTCGCAGAGGAAGGTGAGCTTGTACCTGAATAAAACTTGGTCTTAAAGGTGTCACTGGACTGTTTTGCATGGCTAGCTATGGGGGAGGGACGTGCAGATCTGCCCTCACAGAGGAGGGAGAGCTTGTATCTGATGGCGGGCCGAGGGGGGGGCTCTGCAACTTACCTGGCTGCTTCTTGCTCCTCGTGGCCCAACTGAGGGCTGCTGGGAGCAGGGGGTGGGGCTTGCTGCATGTGCCCGCCCCTTGGGCTCCTTACTGCTGGAGCTCTACTCTGTGCAATCCCGCAGGAAATGACCCCTGTAACCTTATCCATACAAGCTCACATCGTCTGTCTTAGTTTTGGGTGAGTAGCTATCTTGGCCTGAGCAACAGAACAAAGTTTGAGTCCAGTGGCAACTTTAAGACCAACAGGTTTCATTCCGGGGCAAGAATGTATCACATATAGATGACAATTGTGCATGAATGCATATTTAGATATTTGGAAATCTTCTAGAGATGGTTATCTGGAGGCTGCCTTGACCTGTGTAGGCCAGGCTAGCCCAAAGTTGTCAGATCTTGGAAGCTAAGCAGGGTCGGCCATGATTATTAGTTGGATCGGAGACCACTAAGGAAGTCCAAGGTGTAGGAACAATGTTGTCCGCTCTTGTGAGGCAGGCCCGGGAGTGTTGACATTGTTCCTGCAGGGAGATCCCTGTTCTCCTGGCTTGAAATTGGGAACCCAGGTATCAGGCTAATTGCACAAGGCAGAAACATCTGCTGATGTGCTGAGTTCATCGTGAGGAGCAACCTTGGCGAAGGGGCGAAGGAGAAAAGGAGCTGTGAGCTTGGAATCAACACATTCCAAACGATGAAGGTATGCCTGTAACTTTCCCTTACGCAGGGAGAAAAAAGGAGGGGACGGAGGAAAAGATTTTTAATAAATACCTGTGCTCAGCCTGGCTGAGAGATCAGAGTTTCCAGCAGCCGTTTGTTTCTTGTCTTTTTTTGAACCTCGCAACACTACACCAAGGCTGCTACGCAGAGGCAGGCAATGGTCAACTACTTCTGAAGGTCTCTTGCCTGGAAAACCCTATTTGGTTGCCACAAATCAGCAGTGACTTGATGCCAATAAATAAATAAATCCATAGACTTGTCACCAGAGTTGTTAGATTTAGTTAGATTTCTAATGCCTTTCTCTTGGGAAGTTTGACTTATAATATTTGTTTTAAAAAAATTGTAGTAATCAAATAAAGTATATTATCTGAACAGGACCATCTTTATACAGCCACAATAAGGGTTACCAGCATATTTGAATATCAGCTTAAACGTTGTAATGCTGAAAACACTATACACTTAAGTAATATCATCGAACGCATTATAACATATGAGTAGATGTCAAAATTATTCACATTTATACAATAAGCATATCTTTGAAGGTATACTGTATATGTTTGTGGTAGGGATGCCAACATCCAGGTGAGACCTGGAGATCCTCCAGAATTACAGCTCATCTCCGGACCTGGGGATCCTCCAGAATTACATCTCATCTCCAGACTATGGATATCCCTCTGGGGGAAAAAATGGATGCTTTGGAGGATGGACTCTATGGCATTGTACCCCACTGAGGTCCCTGTCCTTTCCAAGTTCCATCTTCAAATCTCCAGGAATTTCTCAACCTGGAGCTGGCAACTCTACCCCCCTCACCCCTTGAGTGCCCAGGGGGTACCTGGCAACCGTAATTTACAGTAGACACAGGAGGTATCATTTATCTAATGCTTTAGTCAATCATTAATTAAAATGCTGATACTACACATTTTCCATGACTAAAATCTTGTCTTTAAAGGCATTTCACTCATTTATTTGTGGAAGAGAAAATGTTTGATCGGAGGTTTTGTTTTTCCAGTGTGCCCCCCCCCCAAGTTCCCATCAGAGATACTGAGGGGGGAAACATTCCTCAAGTGGGGGGGGGAGTTTGGCATTTCACATTTTGTCTGGCTTGTTTCCAGACCTTCACATCAGTAGTCCCAGCCAAACTCTAGGGCCCAATCTGCAGTTAGCATTTGCTCAGTTGTTTTACCAAACCCACACTGGAACAGAAAAAGATGAGTCTCAAAACCACATTTAACTTCCCCGGGCCAACACCGTACTGACTGCAAAGTCACCCTCGAATGGCCATAAAACAGCCATAAATCTATGCAGACAGCTACCATAAAACCAGAGATCAAACAAAGTGAAAGCAGCATGCAGTCTGGACACTGCCATAAAATGCGACACTCAATCAAAGTGAAAGTGGCATGCAATGTTGACGGGAATTTCTGTTCCAGTGTGGGTTTGGTAGAACAGAAGAGCAAATGCTAGATGCAGACTGGGCCTAGGCTTCAGTTTGACACTCAAAACTAGAATGACTCATATTTTCAGACATAGAGGAAGTCTAAAACCTGCCCGAGTCTTGAGAACTGGAGAGACAAAATGGAAAAAGATGCTGTTATGGCGAAAATGGCAATCTATGTAAGTAAAAAGCCAATCACTGAATTCGAGAATAAGTGGAGAGCCTTTTATAATTAATACAGACAAACTACATAGATTTGAAAAAAAAGCTGTTAGAGGAGCTATAAAGAGTTTTAAATTAACACTCAAAACTGTATAATTATAGTCTCATAGTTATATGCATTAATATTTTATAGTTACATATTTATTAGTTATTATATTATAGTATTAGTCTTGCATAAAGAAAAATGTTGTCTTACTCATTTCTTATGTTTCTTGCTTATATGTTTTCCTACCTAGCCCCAGGGGTCATTTCATAGAAAAAGAGGCCCAGGAGCTCATTAGCATAACTTAGTTGCATATGCCACACCCCCTGGCATCACCGGAAGGGTGTCAGAAGGCAACACCCACCGCTCAGGCTCCACTGAACTGTTTTGGATTGCTAGCTATTGGGGGGGGATCTGCAGATCTGTCCTCGCAGAGGAGGGAGAGCTTGCACCTGAATAATATCCATAAGAAATAATGGAAATGTCCATGGAAATATAATATGCTGACATGTTATTTTACCATATTTTGATTTGTTATGATATTTTTTGCTATGATACTCTTTCATGTTTTATATTCTTATGTTATTCAGTGTCCTTAAAATGTGTTTAACAAATGATATTCTAGGCTGCTTGCCTTTCCCTTTGTCCTTTTTCATTTTGTATCCCCTTATATATATATTAAAAAGCAGAAAGATTCATAATTTGTCACTTTTGAACTATGAAATATTATTTCAATACAACATCAGCTCCGAGAAATCAGCAAATTGTAAAAAACATGCAATGAGGCAGACATAAAATAATGAATGCCTATAATTAAGAAGCGGGACCGGAAAAGTAAAACCCTCCTCCAGCAGACAGGCAGAATTACTGGGGCACAATCAGCTGCTTGCGTATCCCAGCAAAAATTGGCAACTTTGTGAGTTATCTCCTGAGAAAAGTCTACAAGCAGGGGTCATTTCCTGCGGGAGCGCACAGGAGCGGAGCTCCGGCAGTAAGGAGCCCAGGGGGCGGGCACATGCAACAAGCCCTACCCCCTGCTCCCGGCAGCCCTCAGTCAGAGCAAGAAGCAGCCAGGTAAGTTGCAGAGCTCCCCCCAGCTCCCCCAGTCCACAACAGTCCAGTGGCACCTTTAAGACCAAGTTTTACTCAGGTACAAGCTCTCCCTCCTCTGTGAGGACAGATCTGCCCGTTGGATCTAGCAATCCAAAACAGTCCAGTGGAGCCTGAGCATTGGGTGTTGCCTTCTGACACACTTCCGGTGATGTTAGGGGGTGTGACATATGCAAATATGCTAATGAGCTCCTGCACCTCTTTTTCTATGAAATGACCCCTGTCTACAAGGTGTAGAGAGTCATAAAGCCGTTCAGATCTTCCTGGTGTGGGAAAACAGCTATCAACACTGTCACATGATCCTGTTGGAATAATGCATAACTAATGATCACTGCAAAGACATAACACTTGTCAAGTATATGGTTTTAGCTGTGGTCCTCAGGGCAGTGAGGCATGGACCACCTCTGCTTGTCTAGAGGAGAAACACAATGGCCTCCCACACCTACTGGATGGTGCGGTTGTAGATAAGTTCATTGATGAGGTATTTAAACTTAATTCGGCAATGCCAGTCTACAGGGGGACCTGGAGGTCCCCTGGAATTACCGCTCATTTTCAGACTACAACGATCAGTTCATCTGGAGAAAATGGATGCTTTGGAGGGGGGACTCTGGGGCACTCTACCCCATTGAGGTCCCTGTCCTCCCCAGGATCCACCTGCAGATCTCCAGGAGTTTCCAAATCTGGAGCTGGCAACCCTACCCCCACTCTCGCTAATGGCTAGAAAGAAAGAAGAGGAGGAGGAGGAGGAGGAGGAGGAGATTGGATTTATACCCCACCCTTCACTACCCAAAGGAGTCTCAGAGCGGCTTACAAACTCCTTCCCCTTCCCCTCCCCACAACAGACACCCTGTGAGGTAGGTGGGGCTGAGAGAGCGCTGACAGAAACTGCTCTTTTTTTCAAGGACAGCTGTGCCAGAACTGTGGCTTGCCCAAGGTCATCCAGCAGCTGCAAGTGGAGGAGTGGGGAATCCAACCCGGTTCTCCCAGATTAGTGTCCACGCACTTAATCACTACACCAAAAGACCTGTCAACCCTAGCTTAATTTAAGAGAGGAAGCAAGGGGAGAGGGGCAACTGTTAGCGTTGGTTCGGGTGACATTTGGAAAATGTAGAGATGCAGTGGAGACATCTGTTTAACCTCCTTCAAAAGCCTACCTGTGTGCAGCCACCACACACTCGAATCTGAGCAGTGTGCTAGAAACCTTAACCGAGCAATATTTTTAGCTCCTAC
>NW_015176681.1:5824-12105 GCF_001447785.1 Gekko japonicus
TGTCTTCTTGGTGCTTGGGGGGGGGTCAACAGTGGGAGGGCTTCTATTGTCCTGGCCCCACTGGTGGACCTCCTGATGGCACTGGTATTTCTGGCCACTGTGTGACACAGAGTGTTGGACTGGATGGGCCTTTGGCCTGATCCAACATTGGTGTCTCTTATGTTCTTATGTTCTTATGTCAATGTGAGAAGAAAAATGGTAGACAGGTAATTTATATCTACTCAGGAAGGTGGGGTAGGGCTGGGTCATTATCTTGTAGGAGTTCCCCAGGCTGTGACATGCTAATGCTTTCCTGAGGAGGTTCTTTTGCATATGGATTGCCTGTTGAAATTCTAATCTTATCTGTAGTGCTGTTGTAAGGTGTAGAGCATTTTGTGTTTTTCAGGGCAGGAAACACTGGTCCCAAGGGACACAAATTGTTTATTTGTAATCAAATTCCTATTTATATTCCCTTTTTTGGTCCTTTTGCGGTGCTGGGAGATTCTGTTTCGGAGGCATTCAATTGTAAACCCACAAATAAATATCCCATGTTCCATACTGTGGTTCCCTTTGTTCCCAGCAAACTCACTACTGCAGTCATAAAGGTAAAGGTAAAGGTTCCCTTGCTCGAAAGCCAGTCGAGTCCGACTCTAGGGTTGCGGTGCTCATCTCCGTTTCAAAGCCGAAGAGCCAGCGCTGTCCGAAGACGTTTCCGTGGTCATGTGGCCGGCATGACTAAACACCGAGGCGCACGGAACGCTGTTACCTTCCCACCGAAGTGGTACCTATTTATCTACTTGCAATTTCTTGCTTTTGAACTGCTAGGTTGGCAGGAGCTGGAACTAGAGACAGGAGCTCACCCTGTCTTGCGGCACCCAGGTCTTGAACCGCTGAACTACTGACCTTCCACAGCCTGCAGTTCAGCATCTTAACCACTTGACAGAGCTTTTAAAACCTGCCCCATCAAGAATAAGCCATGATAATAAACTGGGAAAGTAACTGATTAGTTAGTTGGCTGACTGGTTTTTTAAGAAGAGCCAAACTCTCTTAGACAAGTCTTGGTTAACCTACTTTTTAAACTGAATAATAATTTTACCCAAAAAATCATTTCAGAAATGATTCATTAGGCTCCTAGAGATGACTGTCGGTTGGAATTTAGTCGCTTCAGGGAGCTGAACCAAGCTCCTTAATGCAGTTTCCCTCCTAAGAGATCTGTAACATCTACATTTATATAGCACCTGGGCTCCCAGAGAAAACTAAAGCACTCTGTAGACATCAATAAATTATGCATTCTCAAGAATTACTCTGACCACTTGTAAAAAAACAGGCCCAAAGCATTTTAATATCAAAGGAATGTGACATCTTTCATTTTCCTGTCGCTCTCTTTGTGGGAATGAGGCCGGGGGAGAGATGTTGGCATTACCTCAGTCTTTTTTAGTATTCTGATTGAGTTTCCTTTTTGGAAGGTATAGATTATTGTTTATGTGTCGCCAGGAATGACTCGTGCTGTGTGAGGGAGGGGAAATGGGACAGTCAAATGATATCAGAGGAGCAATGGAGTTCTTACGTGCCCAGCACAAAGTTAAAAGATTAGAAACATGGTCATTGTATCTAATAAGCATCAAGCATCAAAACCTTTGCAGGTATTGCTGGTTGATGGATGAGATAGGAATGATAAGTGATTAGGGGTTCGTTCAATTAGGGTAAAACAAGGGTCTCCAATGTGGTGTTTATGGGCACCATGGCTAGGGATGGGCATGAAGTGGCTGCTTCATGGTTCATGAAGCAATATTTGTGAACTGAAGAACCACCACAAACTTTTATGAATTTTGATGCCGTTCATGGTGGCTCATGAAGAGCAGAAAGCAGGGGTTTAAACCCCTGCTTTCTGCTCTTCACAAAAAACAGCAACAACCAGGTGAGTGGTGGTTTAAGAGCTTTCTGCTCTTCAAGAAAAACAGCTAAGCTCCCCTCCACTCGGCTGTTTGGTTCAAATGCCCCCCTGCTCTCTGCTCTCTGTGAAAAGCAGTGAGGATCAGAAGCAGGGGTTAAACTTTAAATGCCTCATGAACCTATACGAACTGGATCGGTTCGCAAACCAACCTCCTGGTTTGTATTCGTTCATAGTTCGGTTTGTGGTTCAGTCACAAGCCAAACCAAACTGCAGAAATGCAGTTCATGCCCATTCCTAGCCATGGCACCCACCCAACACTTTTTTCCTGCACTCACCAAGTGTTTTCAGGAAGTGGGTGGGGCCAGGTGGAGTTTTTGCCCAGCACAGCTTCTAATTGTCTATTGGAAATTTGATTGGCTGTCCAGGATTTTTTAAAATGTTGCTTTGGCAGGAGCTGCGATCTGTACTGTGTGACTGAAGTTAAGCTATAGCAGCCATTTTGTGGCTGGCTCCACCTCCTGGGGCAGCCATTTGGTTGCTGCACCCACCATGCCATCTCAGAAATCCAAATGGTCCTGAAGACTCAAAAAGGTTGGGGACCCCGGGAGTAAAACAGAAAAATACATACTATTAGGAT
Organism: Gekko japonicus; assembly: GCF_001447785.1. Taxonomy (NCBI): domain Eukaryota; kingdom Metazoa; phylum Chordata; class Lepidosauria; order Squamata; family Gekkonidae; genus Gekko; species Gekko japonicus. Next base: position 8,335 of record NW_015176681.1, read on the forward strand.
TGCACTGTTGCAGTAATAATTGCACTGAAAGACTTCCACCCTCACCACGTATCCTCAGAAGTAAATTCCACCAACTGCATCCCTTAGACTTGCTCCCTATTGAATCTCATGATTGCATCGCTAACATATTGATTGGGGGTGAAATCTTGTCAGTCGGGGCGGGGGGATGAATGGTTGCCTTTGTGCCAAACTACCTTCAGGACTTCCCCATCCAGTCCAAATGTCTTCTACGCTCATCTGCTTCATAAATTGCCTTGTTTTTTTAAAAAATACACACCCTGAAAACGCATTTACAGCGCTATTAAGGGGGCAGAATAATGTTTTTGGTCATAATCCTAACATATTTTGCAAGGCACAATATGCTGGATTTCTTTGGCACTGTTTCCTTAAACAGCTTTCTGCTCTTGATTTTTTAAAGGCTGAAACAGGGGGGAATTTCACATTACCCGGTTTCAAGCCGGTAATCATCCATTTTGAAGTGAACCGGTACAGGGCTGCCATTTCACACATGGCTTGCCCCTACCAGAAATGAGCCAGATCAGAAGCGGTTTGGCATTTCAGACTTGCACCGCTTTGTTTTCCCGCCATTTTCTTCCCACGCGGGTGATCGATTTTTTTGGGCGAAAAACAGCGGGGAAAAAGCGTATCGGAACCGAGAGAGGGAACTGAAGACTACTTGGAAGTGGTTGACAGGTAAAACGCTTCAGTCCCGGTTCCTAAACGGGACAGAAGCTTTTGTGTATGAAATGGCAGTTACATTCTGGTAGGGAACCGATTCTCAAACGGGTTCTGTCTAAAATGACAGACCAGAACCCGTTTGAGAACCGGTTCCCTACCGGGAGATATCGCCTGTCTGAAATTCCCCAGGGAGATGCTCTGATTGCTTTAAACACCGAAATGCCCTTCATATTTCCAACTTGAACTGGAATGATTAGTGATCTTCCAGAGCTGAAAATGGGACTCAGTAAGAGCTTAACCCTATCCAGACCGACCTTTTCTGGAAGACAGTCTGTTTCTTATATCATCGGCAATGCTTTACAATCCTCACATAATCATTTTTCATAAAACATTTTGCTCCTTTGAGTTCGCTCGGTGTTTTTGTAACTTACATTCATTGGTTTCAGTGGGAAACTCATTTCAATGACAAACACGCCAAAGGATGTGACATTTTTGTTTTCCGTTTGATTGGGATGAAAGCTGACCACAAGCCAAGCGTTCTTTCTCCAGTGTTTCAGTTGGGTACTTTTCCAGATCTGTATTTTCCATTCAGTTTGGGTGACATTTTCAGGGACTGTAGACATCTACGCAAACTTCGCCTTGGGCATATTTCAGACAGATGAAAGAGACAGTTCATATTTAACAGGCAACGGAAGACAAAAGGGGTGGGGGTGGTAAAATGAATGGCATTTGTTCATTCATTGGGTTCAATCCAGAGTGAATTCGCTTGACTCCCCCTTCTCACTACAGACTCCTCTTGTGTCACTCCTGAGGGTCCCCTATCCCTTCGGAGCAGCATTTCATGGACGTCAGTGGGCTGTAGTGGGAGGGAGGAGGCAGGAAAGTTCCATGGAGAAATTTGGTTTGGATCCAACCCGTCATTCCCATTTATTTTTCTTTGAAAATGAACAAAAAGGGGCTTTTTTTTGGTTCATTTTCCCTAAGGATGGGTGAATTCTTCCCTTTATGATCCTTTATCATTCCATGTATTCCTTCTACCTGGCACTCCACTCTTCCTGGGTTCTGGCCTTATTTATTATTCTGACTTGGATAGCCCAATCCCACCAGGTGTCAGAAGCTAAGCTGGGTTAGCCTTGGCTAGTATTTGGAAGGGTGACCTCCAGGGAGTACCAGAGTTGTGACCCAGAGGCAGGCAATGACAAACCACCTCTGAAACAGCTCTTGCCTTAAAAACTTGGTCACCACCCAGTGGTGCATAACACTAAAAGAGCTTGAACTTCTGGATGCCAGACAATCTTAGGATCTCCTGGCTATTCTACAAACAATGCATTATTATTGTTGTTGTTGTTGTTATTGTTGTTGATTAGTGTATACCATGCCAAAGGAGACACAAAGTGCCTTACACCATTGTCCTTTCATCTATTTTATCGTCACAACAAACTGTGGAGTGGGTTATGCTGAGTTTGTGTGATGGGCTCAGGGTCACCCACCAAGCTTCCATGGCAGAGTGGGGATCTGAACCTGAGTCTCTCAAATCCTAGACTGATATACTCTAACTGCCACACACTCAACACTAGAAGGACCTCAAAAATCAGTTCTGGAATTGGAGAATTGACGGTTGCTGAACCTTTCAATTCCAATCACTTAATTTCCATATTTCTCTCTGTCTTTGATACTGTCCGCAAAAATCTTGCAAAGGGAAGTAATCTTGCTGGTGCTCGTATGAACGACTGCATACAGATTCTTTTTGTGTTACTCCCCTAAATGGGTAGAATATCGCACAGCAATGAGATCACACATGCCATTACATGAAGATTGCATTTAGGAGTGAGTTGTTAATGCTCATATTTACATGGGTAATTTAGAGAGGGGAAAATAAATGAAGGGATTGAAAATGATCTTCAGATGTGCACAACACTGATCAAAGTATGAAATAATAGTTGAAACAACGGAAGGTTCCCAGTGCATCAGTTTCAATTGCAGAACAAGGACGAATGATTCAGAATTTCAGAATCCAGGGAATTTGGGAAGCATCAACAAATATTAACTAATGGATAACCAGTATAGCCAATTCCCTTTGACATTTGAACATCATATGCACATGAGATTAGGAAGAAACTGGGAACCTGTCTTCCTTAGTCTAAAGATGGGAATGAAATAAGGATTTTACTGTTGTTGTCTTCTTCTATTGAAGGAAGACTTTTTCTGGTCCTTTCCTCATTTGGATCACATCCCTGGTTTGATCAGAGTTCAACTCGTGACGCAATACCTTGCATTTATCCCTAGTTATAACAGCATCTGTTTATCCCGGGACAAGTGTGGGGAGAAACTAGGTGACCTCAATGTAATGTGGAAACAAAAAATACCAAGATAATTACAGGGGTGAACTCGAGGTGTAGTATAGAATGTAAGTTTGTGGACAGGGTTGAACCAGGATTTAAGGTCTAGTGTGGAAAGGACCTCTGTTGGGTAAAGTCTACCCATGTAACGAAGGAAGTAGCCAGATCGGATGTAATGTCTCTTGTTATAAGCATTTGCATTTGTTAAATCAGCGCAAGGGTATAGTCACCTGTTAAACTCACCCATAACTTTTCCTTTGGCTGTCTCCCTGATTTCTATATCAGGATCACTCTCCGAGGAAAGGGCTCTCTTAATGTACACCAATTATATTATTGACTTGCACGCTTCCTTTAATGTTAATGACTTCAAACTGTGGTTTGATTGCCTTTTTTTTTACATTCCCAAAAGAATCCACTGTTGCCCCATTCATCAAGAAGTTGAAGTCCAACAAGCCAAATAATGTCCAAACAGAAGTCTGTAAGAGTCTGTAATGAATTAATTTTCCTTAGCACTTTCTGGCTTCCATTAGGATGAGCATATACAACACTGAGCTAGAATGAACAATTTCTCATAAATCTGATGCTGGCTTTATCAGAAATCGATTATACAGATTTGTCTAATGATATGCAAACACGGATGACAGCCGTGTAAAGATGAATGAAGTCGTTTTCTGCCACTGACAATATAATTTCAATTTGATTCTGAAACATGCAAAAGTTATTTAAACGAGTGTGTGTGTGTGTGTGTGTGTGT
>NW_015176682.1:0-2012 GCF_001447785.1 Gekko japonicus
CTGGATGCCTTCCCCCACTGTAGGAGAACAGAAGCCCTAAATATTTGGCTGTAATGTATGTGCCAATCTTTTGTAGGAAATTTGGGCTTCCAACAAAGGTGGTGGTCTACCTATACCAAAAGAAATAAGTTCCCAGAATCGTGCCTCCCTCTTCTCTTGAACTGCCAATACTAGTTCCTGCCACAGTAATTTAGCATGGTCAGTCTTCTGCTGTCTCAGATGCTTTTATAGGCTGACCTTAATGAGATAAGAAGGTTTATAGATGTTCCTTTCTTACAATGGCGGATCTGTCGGGTGTAATATACTAACTCTTCCCTGGCAGTTCTGCAGTCTTGATCGAACCACACACTACAAGAGTGAGTTGTGGTTTTGAGGGGTCTGTCATTGGAAAGCAAAGATTTAAGAGACTGTTCAATGCCTTTGAAATGCTTGATAGCATCAGAGCCATCCTGCATTAACTTTTTCTGTTGGGTTATGGTTAAGATGGTGAAGGCATTAACAACTCACTGGAAAGGCTCCTGTTTATTTATTTCTAACGACTGCCTTTTGATATCTAGTTTGCCATTCAGATGGTAACAGTGGTATTTACCACGCTGGGGCAAACGCTATATAATTCTAGTTGTCCCAAGTTTAAGCAGTCTTCTATAGGGTGTGTACTACCAAAGAAAAGATGATTAATCACATATTTCATAGGAAGGAGGCAAGCCACTTTCAAAAGATGGTGAGATAGCCAGCCAGTGATTGGTTGGTCCTACCTAGGGGAGAGACAGAGCATTAAGGACGTGGACTTTTAAAACCAGCACTTTGAATTTAGCCCAGAATTAAACAGGCAGCTGTTTTAAAATTGGAGTTACAGGCTGGTGCTAGCTACTGTCAAGCAAAAGGCAGGTCCCAGCGTTCTATACTAATTGAACTATCCAGATTACCCAGTGTACATTACAACTAGGGATTTGCGACTGGCATGAACCAAGCCAAAACAATATTGGGGGGAAACCTTATTGGTATTTTTTGGGTATTAATTAAGCCAAATACAGATCAGAGATCTGTACTTGGCTGCCGATATGGGCCAGAAAAAAGCTGATGGGTTTTAATTTTTGCTTTTATTTGGGCGTGTTCAGCTATACCGCATGCCAGACCCAGCCAAGGCAGCGCAAAGCTCTCAGCTCCAAATTGCCTCTGCTGGGGCTGGCTGGCTCCTCTTGCAGCAAAAGGAGCCAGCCCAGGATCTGCTGGGGCAGCAGGAGCTGACACATGAGGGGCACCACCCCCTCCTTTCTGCTGGCCATGGAAAGCCTTCTGGGGGGAACGTCATCCCCTCTTGCTTGCTGGCCATGGAAATCCCAGGGAGCACTTCAGCCACTCTTTTCTGCTGGTCACAGAAAGCCTCCAAGGAGGCACTTCATCCCTTCCTCTCCGCAGGCCGTGGAAATCCCAGGGGTCATTTCATCCCGTCTGCTGGCTGCAGAAATCCTAGAAGGCACTGCATCCCCTCCTATCTGCTGGCTGGACAAAGCGGCAGCCAAAAGGGAGTGAAGTGCCGCCTGGGAGGCACTTCACCCACTCCTTTCCGCTGGCTGTAGAAAGCCTCCTGGGGGCACTTCATCCCCTCCTGTCTGTTAGCCGAATTGTTTTATTTACAGCAATTGGCAATTTATAAATGGGTTCTTGCCAATTTATACCAAAGTCCTGATCCCACCAAGGGTTACCAGTAAAGGATTCGAGGCTGTTGTAGTTAAAATAGATGTCTTTTACTTAAAATATATCTCATACAAACAATACTGATGCACTCACACATTCAATCAAGTTCCTAAGAATTACAGTAGGAAATAAGCACAGTTGCATTAGCAGGTAGGGGTGATGAGGGCGACACTTATCTGTCTTGAAGTTTGGTTGTTCCAATGAAGAATGGATGGGAAGAAATGGAAAACAAAGGGAGTCCACGTGACCAGAACCAGCTGGAACGCGTGGGTCTCTTGACTGCAGATCAAGAGATCAATAGTAGAGGCAAGGGT
>NW_015176682.1:9328-11751 GCF_001447785.1 Gekko japonicus
GAGGGAGCCTTGGGGCCAGGCCTGACAAGGGCTGCCAGTGCCAGCCTGGGGAATCTCTAGAGGTTTTGAGGTGGACTGTAAGGAGGGCTGGGTTTGGGGAAGGGAGAGGCCTCAGCTGGGTATAATGCCACAGAGTCCACGCTCCAAAGCAGCCATTTTCTCCAGGGAGACAGATCTCTGCTGTCTTGAGTTTAGTTGTAATTCTGGGGTGGTGGGCCTCCAGGCCCCACTTAGAGATTTGCAACCCTAGGCCTGGCAGCAGTTTAGGGTCGCCAGGTCCCCCCCTCCCGCCACCGGCAGGGGATTGTGGATAAGGTTGCCAGATCCAGGCTGGGAAACACCTGGAGATTTGCAGGTGGAGCCTGGGGAGGACAGGGACCTTAGTGGGGTACAATGTCACAGAGTCCAACCTCCAAAGCGTCCATTTTCTCCATGGAAAGTTATCTCTGTAGTCTGGAGATGAGCAATAATTCCAGGCATCCCCAGGTCCCACCTGGAGGCTGGAAATTCCTGGACATTTGTGGGGTGGGGCAAGGGGAGGGTGGGATTTGAGGAGGGGAGGAACTACAGATCACTATAATGCCATAGACTTCACCCTCCAAACCATACATGGAGGAGAGAGAGAAAGAAAGGGGGGCAGAAGGGAGAGTGTGGGAGAGGTAGAGGGAGACAGGAGGAAGCAAAGGTGTGAGGAATACGATAACCATCCCGAATGTTTCTTGCGGGTCTCCACTTGTATTATTCTAATTTGCAATCCCTGTTCTTTGCCCTGGTATGTGTTTGTAAGACACACTGCCTCCAATTCCATTGCTGGCAAGCCCCAATACAGTTCCTTAGAGTACCCCAACTTTTACTATCCTCTGTTGTAACAGCTATTTGTTTATTTTAAGGGGTGTGGGCACACACACACACACACACACACAGAGCACTTAGTGGCTGGAACTGGGTGCCACTATATCAAGTTGTACAAGTAACTATGACTTTCTCTGGAATCCAGAGAATTTTAGGTTAAAATCCAGAGGGTTGAAGGTCTGGTCCACTTAGAGACTCCTAGGATCAACTTTCAACATGAGATAACAAAGCAGATTCTGGAGCATGCAAATCAATATTCCATGTAGGAAACAGAGCAAGGCTCCTTGTCAGAGCTGTACTTTTTTCTCCATATTGTTCATGTTAAACATGAGGAAATACTGTGTGTCACATTAATAAATACAGGGAAGAGAGCAAAACAATGTCAATTCTTACATGGCACAGTCAAGAACAGGACAATAATAAAGATTTCATGGAAATATATCTAAATATATCTATTTGGAAGCAAAATGCAAACACACAAAAATTAAGTCTAAGATTATTCAGTTTTGAAAGAATGTAACAGCTCAATTATATCTATAGGAAAGTTAGTTGCAGATGTCTCTGTTTTAATTACATAGAAAAGAACAAGTGTCCAGTAGCACCTTAAAGACTAACAGAATTTGTGCCAGGGTTTGAGCTTTTGTGAGTCACTGCTCACTTCTTCAGATATACTTTAATTACATACACATTTAATTCGTAAAAGCACAATAATGAATTGGAAGGGAACATAACTTTCAATGGTCTACTTACCTATAGACATTTTTCCTTCAGTAGTTCTTTCATGCTGTTCTGAAACAGTAGTTTTGGATTGCCATCTTGTGCATACTGGGGCTGCATCGCTTCCATGGCTTAATGTTTCCCCAGATTTTGATTTGTTTTTGTAAGGCACATAGAGACTGTCATCAGAGTTATCGTCTGATGACAAATCACTACACATTTCTTCTACATAACTTTTATTGTCTGTGATATTCTCATTTTTTTTGTTCTGTCGGAAAGGTGTAATATGGATGCTCTCCTCAAAAATAAAGTTATAAGCATCACTGGAGCCCACAGATGAATCTGATTTTTCTTTGGAACAGGAACGCTTACTCTGACTTTTCTTTTTTGATCTTGTCCTGGAACGATTTTTCACTTCTTCCAGTTTCCTTTTTTGACCTCTCTCCTTCTGTGTTTGCGAATCACCAATACTATTAAAATTAGTTTCCTTTAGATCAGTTGTTGATGTACTGGATTCAGTCAGCATATATGAACACACCAAGCTTTGATCTCTGTTTGTATCATACATATTCTCTGTACAAGGATGGACTTCTTCGAACTGTTCATTATGAATCTCTAGATCTTTCTCAGGTCTAGTTTTGTCTTGTTCACAAGATTCTTTAATCTGGTCAGTTATTTCTAAATTGTTACCATCAGAAACACATAATTCACTTTGGTCTTGGTTCTTTAAATAGTGACGCCGGGTAGATACACTTTTAGGTAAGGAATTACCAACTTGCTTACTCTGTTCATTTGATGAGGTACTTCTGCTCTCAAATGGTTGACAATCCTCACGAAAACTATTTTGCCACCCT
>NW_015176683.1:0-10582 GCF_001447785.1 Gekko japonicus
TTAAATTGGTATTTTTTGCTTCAAAGTTTGAGATGTTGAAGAGAAAACTCCGATGCCTTGTTAACCAGGGTGTTATGAACGATGCCTCACTTGGGAGAGTCGTTAGGAGGGACCATGGGTTAGTGTGCCTGCTTTGCACACTGGATGCCCCGGGTTCAGCCCCTGGGATCTCCTGTTAAAAAGGACCACTCTTCTAGAAAAGCCACCCAAAGCAGTCTATGAATACTATAAATCAACAGAGGTCGAATCTGCATTTGCATTTTTAAATCAGTTTCGTGCTGCTGTGACGCCGTCTTTCTCTATGCTTGTCTGAACGTAGTTTGGAGAAGATTCTTTTAAAGCAGTGTGGAGGCACAATGGCAGTGGAGCCACCACGAGAGGGTGATAAACATATGCTGACATGCAAAAGTATGCTAGCACTGTTGAGGTGTGAAAACGAAACCAAATATAGACAGCTTTTTTGAAGACGGAGTCATAAGGCTGGGACACCAGTGGGAAAGACAAATGCAGGTTCGACCTAGGAGAAGGACCACATGTCTTAAGAAGAAGAAGAAGAGATTGGATTTATACCCCGCCCTTCACTACCCAAAGGTGTCTCAGAGCGGCTTACAAACTCCTTTCCCTTCCTCTCCCCACAACAGACACCCTGTGAGGTGGGTGGGGCTGAGAGAGCTCTTGACAGAAACTGCTCTTTTTCAAGGACAGCTGTGCCAGAGCTTGTGACTCACCCAAGCGAGTGGAGGAGTGGGAAATCAAACCTGGTTCTCCCAGATTAGAGTCCGCACACTTAACCACGACACCAAACTAGGAGTTTGTTTAGGAAAAGGACCATGGATCAGTGGGCAAATAGCTACTGCTTGACAAGCAGAAGGTCCCAGGTTCAATCCTCAGTGGTGGTGAAAAGTCCCATCAAGTTGCAGCTGACTTATGCTGCCCCTGTAGAGCTTCCAAGGCAAGAGACGTTCAGAGGTGGTTTGCCGGTGGCTGCCTCTGTGTAGTGAACCTGGACTTCTTCGGTGGTTTCCCATCCACATAGTAACCAGGGCTGACCCTCCTTAGCTTCCAAGATCTAACCTGGGTTATCCGAGTCTGGGCCAGTCCCTGGCATCTCCAGTTAAAAGGAACAAGGAGTAGGTAATGTGACAATGTGGTAATGTGGAGCTGCGGTGGCTCAAGTAGTTAAGACGCTGAACTGCAGGCTGTGGAAGGTCAGTAGTTCAGCAGTTCGAGACCCGAGTGTGCCGCGTGACGGAGTGAGCTCCCATCTCTAGTTCCAGCTCCTGCCAACCTAGCAGTTCGAAAGCAAGAAATTGCAAGTAGATAAATAGGTACCACTTCGGTGGGAAGGGAACAGCGTTCCGTGTGCCTTGGTGTTTAGTCATGCCGACCACATGACCACGGAAACGTCTTCGGACAGCGCTGACTCTTCGGCTTTGAAACGGGGATGAGCGCCGCAACCCTAGAGTCGGATTCGACTGCCTTTCGAGCAAGGGAAACCTTTACCTTTACCTAATGTGACAAACCTTTACTTGAGGTCCCAGAGAGCCGCGGCCTGTCAACATAAATCATACTGACCTTGATAGACCAAGGACCTGACTTTGTGTTAGGCAGTTTCATGTGTTCATGAATCCTATGGAATCTTTCTACCAATGACCTCCCAGGAAACTCACTGAGCACTAATTTGGGGGGGAAATATGAAAGGGAGGGGGGAGTCTATCATTCAACACCTCCCTCCTGCTGTTCCGATGAAAATAAATCTCGAAAGGTAGGCAGAACTGTCCCATTTTATTAGACTTACTGTCACTCGTTTCTCTCCTTCCCACTCGCTAGTCCAGGAGTAACTCTCAGCCCAATTACAGAAATAGCTCGACCTGAAAGATTCCCACCTCAGGATCTTCCTTCCTTGACAGATACTACATGTAAATCTATTGCTTGGTGTCAACTGGATCCAGTTTATTTGCGATCCCTCAGAATGGAGACGTGGGTGATTCTAGGCCTGTTATTTGTACAGCCTCAGCAGCCCAAGCTCCAGTGGCTGGAACAGAGAGGGAACCTCCATGTTCATAGGCAGTCAGCCTCCAAATCCCAGAGCCAGTAGGCAACATCAGGGGAAAGGCCTCAGACTCTCTGCCCTGCTGTTGGCCCTCCAGAGGAACTGGTTGCTCACTGTGTGAGACTGAATGCTGGACTAGATGGACCACTGTTCTGATCCAGTAGGGTTCTTATGATGTTCTTATCATGGGAAGGCCTTGGCCACTCTGCCCTGTTGTTGGCCCTCCAGAGGAACTGGTTGCTCACTGTGTGAGACTGAATGCTGGACTAGATGGACCACTGTTCTGATCCAGTAGGGTTCTTATGATGTTCTTATCATGGGAAGGCCTTGGCCACTCTGCCCTGTTGTTGGCCCTCCAGAGGAACTGGTTGGACACTGTGTTAGATGGGATGCTGACTAGATGTACCAGTGGTCTGATCCAGGGGGGCTCTTCTGACGTTCTTATCAGGGGAAGGCCTCAGCCTCTATGCCCTGTGGTTGGCCCTCCAGATGAACTGGTTGGCCACTGTGTGAGACAGGATGCTGGACTAGATGGACCACTGGTCTGATCCAGTAGGGTTCTTCTGATGTTCGTATCAGGGGAAGGCCTCGGCCTCTCTACCCTGTGGTTGGACCTACAGAGGAACTGGTTGGACACTGTGAGATGGGATGCTGACTAGATGGACCACTGGTCTGATCCAGTGGGGCTCTTCTGACGTTCTTATCAGGGGAAAGCCTCAGCCTCTTAACACCTGGTGGTGAAGGAGGGGGGGGTATATCTGCAATTATCCATATGGGAAACGGGGAGTTAGAGGAGAGTTAAGGGAATTCCCCTCTGGAAACAAAGAGATTTTTTGGACTGACTGTTTGCTGTTAACATGGAGTGAGACTGTTAAGCAGCCAAGCTGGACTAGCTGCCCACAAAACCATGGGGTTTCTCTTCAAGATTCCCTGGTGAGACCTTGGAATATTTGCACACCAGTCTGGTAACTATGACATACCTCTATCGTGTAGCTAGAGTTGAACAAGCTATAGATATCTATTGTTTCTTATCTTTTGCTACTCTCATGGTATATGCACTGAATAAAGATAATATATAATCAATATTATCTGGACCTGTTTCCTCGGTTGCAACCTGATTTCTAAGACTGAGTCTTGTGCCTAAAGCCGTTCGCCTAAGGAGGCTACCACTGTGGTACTTAATTGTTTGCAGCCCTGGTGCAGAGCTGGTAAAGTGGGTAAGTCCTATAAAGCAAAAAGGAGTTTGGGATCTCTGCTCCTGAAGCTTTGGTGCAGGACTGTTTAGAAAAGAGAGAGATCTTGGTGGCAGTAATTACTGGTAAGGCCTGGGGAGTGTACAGACATTCTCCTGGCGTTTGTTTAATTGTTCCTGAACGCTTGGTTTCTCTCCCCATCCCTGGACTGGGGTGAGGGGGAGGAACCTTGACAGGCCCTCCAGAGGAACTGGTTGGCCACTGTGTAAGACAGGATGTTGGACTGGATGGACCCTCACTGGTCTGATCCAGCAGGGCTCTTCTGGTGTCCTTATCAGGAGAAGGCCTCGGCCTCTCTGCCCTGTTTTTGGCCCTCCAGAGGAACTGGTTGACCACTTTGTGAGACAGGAGGCTGGACTAGAGGGACCCTCCTCTGGCTGACCCAGCCGGTCTCTTCTGATGTCCTTATCAGGAGAAGGCCTCGGCCTCTCTGCCCTGTTTTTGGCCCTCCAGAGGAACTGGTTGGCCCCTGTGTGAGACAGGATGCTGGACTAGATGGACTCTCACTGGTCTGACCCAGCAGGGCTCTTCTGATGTTCTTATCAGGGGAAGGCCTCGGCCTCTCTGCCCTGTTGCTGGCCCTCCAGAGGAACTGGCTGGCCACCGTGTGTGTGACAGGAGGCTGGACTAGAGGGACCCTCCCTGGTCCGATCCAGCAGGGCCCTTCTGATGTCCTTGTCAGAGCTGTCAAGAGGGGCTGTCGTAGAGCATCTGCTTGGCATGCAGAAGGTCCCAGGTTCAATCCCTGGCATCTCCAGTTAAAAGGACCAGACAGCAGGTGATGTGAAAGACCTCCATCTGAGACCCTGGAGAGCTGTAAAGAGGGGCGGTGGCTCCGTGGAAGAGCTTCTGCTTGGCATGCAGAAGGTCCCAGGTTCAGTCCGTGGCATCTCCAGTTAAAAGGACCAGGCAGGAGGTGATGTGAAAGACCTCCACCTGAGACCATGGAGAACTGTAAAGAGGGGCGGTGGCTCAGTGGAAGAGCCTCTGCTTGGCATGCAGAAGGTCCCAGGTTCAGTCCGTGGAATCTCCAGTTAAAAGGACCAGGCAAGAGGTGATGTGAAAGAACTCCAGCTGAGACCTTGGAGAGCTGTGAAGAGGAGCTGTGGCTCAGTGGTAGTGCATCTGTTTGGCATGCAGAAGGTCCCCAGGTTCAGTCCCCCACATCTCCAGTTAAAAAGGACCAGGCAGGAGGGGGATGGGAAAGTCCTCTGCCTGAGACCTTGGAGAGCTGAAAAGAGGGGCTGTGACTCAGTGGAAGAGTATCTGCTTGGCATGCAGAAGGTCCCAGGTTCAATCCCGGCATCTCCAGTTAAAAAAGGACCAAGCAGTAGGTGATGGGAAAGACCTCCGCCTGAGACCCTGGAGAGCTGTGAAGAGGGGCCGTGGCTCAGTGGTAGAGCATCTGCTTGGCATGCAGAAGGTCCCCAGGTTCAATCCCCGGCATCTCCAGTTAAAAGGACCAGACAGCAGGTGATGTGGAAGACCTCCGCCTGAGACCCTGGAGAGCTGCTGGCAGTCTGAATAGACAATGTTGACTTTGATGGACCAAGGGTCTGATTCAGTATCAGGCAGCTTCATGTGTTCCTGTGCTCAAATATTCCCTTTCTAGGGACTACTGTACTTACAACTGCCGAGGCCCAGCAGGGTGCCACCAATAGTAGCCCACCGTTTCTCTCATCAGCCCCTCCTCCACGCGCTTGCCGGCTTCTGCCTGCACTTCTGCCTTGATTGAAAATTTGACTAAAAATTGATTTGCCTCACCCTCCCTTTTCTGGATTGCTGAGGTGGATTTTTTGAATCTGCAATTGGTCGCTTAATGGTCTGTTCTCATTCTGGCATTTTTCAAGAACTCTACAGCCTGCTCTAATTTAGCTGCTCAGTGCTTAGGAGTTTCTTTTCATACCTGTCTGACCTCCAGCTGTTGAAATGATGGAGGGGAAAAAAAAACGGGGAAGAATCTCTGACAGCTCATTTATGGTCTCTTCTTCCTCGGAGGCAGCCGCTACTTTTATTTTAATCTTCCCTGAGCCCCTTGTTTTATCTGAAACCGGAAGATGGATATGCGTGCATTCTATCTACTGCTTTTCTGTTGCAGGATTTAGAACCGGTTATATAGCACTGACACTCATGAGCTATAAAAGAATTGATTGTCCGGTGAAAGTAACCTGCATCGCATCTAGGTTATTGTGTGTATCGGAATGCAGTTCTCGTGTGATGTAGTGGTGAAGAGTGTCAGACTAGTATCTGGGAGAGTCAAGTTTGAATCCCCATTTGTGCCATGCAAGCTCGCTGGGCGACCTCGGGCCAGACACATTCTCTTGGCCTAACCTACCTTGTTGTGAGGATTAAAGTAGAGGACGATGGAGATATAGCATGCCTTAGGCCTCCACTGGGGAGAAAAGCAGGGTGCAAATGAAATAAATTAAAATAATAAATTGCAGGAGAAATCCACCCCAATCCCTGATCCAGTTCAACTTTTTGCTTCCTCCCCTTTCTCTGTGTGTACCTCTCTGGCTATCAGCCAGGCTATTACTGTTGGTGTGGTGGGGCCTGGAGTAGATCCCTGCAGCGGCCATTTCAAAAGGTATTGGTGGGGGAATTCAACCCTCCCCAATATTTTTTAAAACTATTTGGATCTTTCTTCAGACCCATGGAGTCCCCACACTCTGTAGAAAAACCTGTTTGGGGACAGTGTGCCCCCTATCTGCAGAAATAAGAATCTGCACGCAGAGGGGACTGTTGAGAATTAGATACACAGATTAAAAATCCTAATTTGTACTGAAGATTCACAAGAGCCTTCTCTCAGTCTGTTGGTGGACTGCTTTGTTATATTTTAGAGAACTATTCACAGTCCTCAAGCATCCTTTGACTCTCTGATTTGAATATGTTCCTTAGAGTCATATTCCTGCCCTTTATTGCCTTTGGAAAAATCTGGAGTCATCAACAGAGCAATCCTAAAGAGAGTTTACACCTTTCCAAGATCCATTAAAATCTACATAAGAACATAATAGATTCCAATGTTGGATCAGGCCAAAGGCCCATCCAGTCCAACACTCTGTATCACACAGTGGCCAGAAATCATCACTTGCCCCAGAGCCCCTAGCTATACCTTGTGGCTAATAGCCACTGATGGACCTCTGCTCCATATGCTTATCTAATTCCCTTTTGAAGCCGTCCATGCTTGTAGCACCCACCACTTCCTGTGGCAGTGAATTCCATGTGTTAATCACTCTTTGGGTGAAGAAGTACTTCCTTTTATCCGTTCTAACCCGACCGCTCAGCAATTTCATGGAGTGCCCACGGGTTCTTGTATTGTGAGAAAGGGAGAAAAGTACCTCTTTCTCTACCTGCTCTTTCCCATGCATAATCTTATAAACCTCGATCATGTCACCCCTCAGTCGTCTTTTCTCCAAGCTAAAGAGCCCTAAGCGCTTTAACCTTTCCTCATAGGGAAAGTGTTCCAACCCTTTTATCATTCGAGTTGCCCTTTTCTGCACTTTTTCCAAAGCTATAATATCCTTTTTAAGGTGTGGTGCCCAGAACTGCACACAGTATTCCAAATGAGGTCTCACCATTGATTTATATAGGGGCATTATGATATTGGCTGATCTGTTTACAATACCCTTCCTAATAATCCCCAGCATAGCATTGGCCTTCTTTATTGCAGTCACACACTGTCTCGACATTTTCAGTGAGTTATCCACTACAACTCCAAGATCTCTCTCTTGCTCAGTCTCTGCCAGTTCAGACCCCATCAATGTGTATTTATATTTAGGATTTTTGGCTCCAATGTGCATCACCTTGCACTTGGCCACATTGAACCCCATTTGCCATGTTGACGCCCACTTGCCCATCTTTGACAGATCCCTTTGGAGTGCCTCACAATCCTCACTGGTTTTCACCACCCTGAACAACTTCGTATCATCCGCAAATTTAGCCACTTCACTGCTTACTCCCAACTCCAAATCATTAATGAACAAGTTAAAAAGCAGTGGACCAAGTACTGATCCCTGTGGTACCCCACTGCTTACCCCCCTCCACTGGGAGAACTGCCCATTTATACTCACTCTCTGTTTTCTATTAATTAGCCAGTTTTTGATCCATAAAAGGACTTGTCCTTTTATCCCATGATTTTTGAGCTTGCTTAGGAGCCTTTGATGAGGAACTTTATCAAAAGCTTTCTGGAAGTCAAGGTAAATAATATCTATTGGATCCCCCTTGTCCACATGTTTGTTCACCCCCTCAAAGAACACTAATAGGTTAGTGAGACAAGATCTTCCCTTACAGAAACCGTGCTGAGTCTGCCTCAATAGGTTTTGTTCATCTATGTGCCTACTAATTCTTTCCTTAATAATGGTTTCCACCAATTTATCCGGTATCGACGTCAGACTGACTGGCCTGTAATTTCCCGGATCTCCTCTGGAACCCTTTTTAAAGATGGGAGTGACATTAGCTACCTTCCAGTCCTCAGGAATGGAGGCAGATTTTAAGGAAAGATTACATATTTTTGTCAGGAGATCCACAAGTTCACATTTGAGTTCTTTCAGAACTATCGGATGTATGCCATCTGGGCCTGGTGATTTATCAGTTTTTAAGCTATCAGTTTTAGGACCTCCTCTCTCGTCACCGCAATCTGACTCAGGTCTTTCAACACCCCTCCCGAAATCAGCGGTTCTGGAGTGGGCAAGCACTTCTCATCTTCCACAGTGAAGATGGAGGCAAAAAAATGCATTTAGCTTCTCAGCCATTTCCCTATCATCCTTCATCTGCATGGGATGGTACCCCAAATGTAGCTCAAATGTTTCCAGGCAACTTTCTAACCCCCTTTTGGACCAAATTTCACCTTGTGAAATAAACACATATATATGGTAACAGTTCTTTGACATACACATATTCCAAATCCTGAATATATTATGCGCTATTGAGATTGACTGTGATAAAACTTCCTTCCTGTCTTATAAACTCTGTAGGGGTGTAAAAGGCAGGATTCTGATTTGTCATTTAAGGCTATTGTGTCTTTGTATACGATCAACCGATGCTCTAAAATAGCTTTCTGCCTAATTGTCAAGAGAAATATGCATTCTTTCTGGAAGAATGGTTATTATTTTACATAATGACTTTCTCGACTGAAATGAAAGTGGGATTTGATAATCAGTAATCCCTCGGGTGGCAATGCCTTTGTCCTTTGTGAACGGAATATATGTATGCAAACAGTAACTAAATGGTCATCTTAATATTGGGAACTGGAGAAAAATAGAGTGGAGGTTTTTTAGAAGCATCAATATTTTACTAGCTATTTGCATAGTCTTATTATTTCCAAGGAGTTATATCTATCTCCACTGTCGAAATGAGTCATAGATCTCTAGATGGCATTTACAATTTTCTTGCCTTTCCCAGTACTCTGGGACTTCTTGCATTGATCAAATTTTAATAGAACAGTGCCATACTGAATTGCGGGTTTTATTCTGTTTCCATTGTAAACCGCCTTGAGTTCTGTAAGGTAGAAAGGCGGGTGATAAATGTTTTAAATGAGCAAACAAATCAATCAGGACTTGGAACTCAGTGCATAGTTTAGATAAGGCGAGCAGTAAATACTAGATCTGTGTGAACCTGCTGGATCAGACCAGTGGCCCAGCCTTCTGTCTCACACAGTGGCCAACCAGTTCCTCTGGGGGCCAGCAACAGGGCAGGGAGGCCGAGGCCTTCCCTTGATGTTGCCTCCTGGCTCTGGGATTCAGGGGATTTGTGCCTCTGAATGTGGAGGTTCCCCTCAGTCATCATAGCAAGTAGCCATTGATAAACTTCTTCTCCATGAATCTATCTATAAGAGCATAAGAAGAGCCCTGCTAGATCAGGCCAATGTTCCATCCAGCCCACCATCCTGTCTCACACAGTGGTAGGGAGGTTCCCCTCAGTCATCATAGCGAGTAGCCATTGATAAACGTCTTCTCCATGAATCTATCTATAAGAGCATAACCAGCCAGTTCCTCTGGAGGGCCAGCAACAGGGCATAGAGGCCGAGGCCTTCCCCTGAAGTTGCCTCCAGGCTCTCGGAGTCAGAGGTTTAGCGCCTCTGAACCTGGAGGTTCCCCTCAGTCACCAGGGCTAGTAGCCACTGGTACAGTTATCCTCCATGGATCTATAGAATATCAGAAGAGCACTGCCGGATCAGGCCAGTGAAGGTCCATCTAGTCCAGCATCCTTTCTAATACAGTGGCCAACCAGCTCCTCTGGAGGGCAAACAACAAGGCAGAGAGGCCGAGGCCTTCCCTTGAGGTTGCCTTCTGGCTATGGGATTCAGAGTTGAAGTGTGTGTGTGTGGGTAGGTGGGTAAAGTGTCATCAAGTCACAGCTGAGTCATGGCAAGGGGCTTTCAAGGCAAGTGAGGAGCAGAGGTGGTTGGCCATGACCTCCCTCTGCAGGATCTTCCTTAGTGGTCCCCCTTCCATGTACCGACCCAGCTTAGCTTCTGAGATCTGACGAAATCAGGCTATACTATATAATTCCACATCCAATGTGCCTGCTACAACTCTCTCTCTCTTCACAATGGCATCATCAAGCCACATAATCATAGATAGGAATGGGCACAAATAGGCTTGCCAAGTCCCCCCGGGGGGCGGGGAAAACCCCACCCCAGAGGCCTGTTTCCCCCCGCCGCCGGATCGGGCCCCGGGGGGAACTCCACCTTGACGTGCACGTCACCAGGAAGTGACGCGACCACGCCGGGCACACTGGGGGCGGGGCCTCAGTCATCCGAGGGAAAACTCTATGGTTTTCCCTCGGATGGTCGTGGCCCTGCCCCCAGCGTGCCCAGCATCGTCACGTCACTTCCTGGTGACGTGGATGCGGCACACGTGCGCTCTGGGAACAACCCGGGAGTCCCCTGCTCCGGAACAAGGTGAGACTTGGCAACCCTAGGCACAAACCAGGAAAATGTTGTCTGTTTCGGTTCGTGGTGTGCCATGAACCGTCATGAATTTTAGGTGCTGAAGAACCAGTTTGGTTTGTGAGCTTTTTAATACAATAGAATGACACACACACACCCTGGTTTGTTTGAGACACCAGACTCACAGGAGATCTCCATTGGATTCTCTTCTACTTGCCCTAAAAATGTGGTGAGGATTAGATTTGCAGGATCTGAGTTACAGCACCTCAAAGTAGGTGCCCCCAGTAGTGTGCTCTCTGGGGAGATGACCGACTCCGGTCCAGGAGGTTCAGGGGGCATAGAACAGACCCTGTGACACCTAGAGTCTCACCGGGGCGCTCCCCCTGA
>NW_015176683.1:10601-11577 GCF_001447785.1 Gekko japonicus
GTTTATGTGCAGATTGGATTTAGGAGGTTTGAGTTAGCCCCCCCCCCCCAAAAAAAAAACTCCAGGAAAGTGGTTTTGGAGGAAGTGTCAGAACATGTTCGAAAATGTATGAAATGGAGCAAATTTTTCCAGGGCTGGAGAATTCCCACCCCACCAGTCCAATGTTCCCTCTAAGCTGAGTTACTGTGAGCTAGCTCACAGATTTTTAGCCTCTGGCTCACACATTTTTGTCTTCGCTCAGGAAAGGACGGCTCCAGAGCAAACGAATTCATGCAGTAGCCAAATCGCTCACTCACAACTTTAATGCCAGTAGCTCACAAAGTAGAATTTTGGCTCACAAGGTGACACAGCTTAGAGGGAGCATTGACCACAACCCAGTTGCTTTGAAGTTTTCAGGGCTGGAGAATCCTGCCCCCTCCCCCCCGTTGCTTTGAAGTTTAGTAAGCATTTTGACTGAGCACAGACAGTTTGTCTGGAAATGTCTCCATTCACTAACTGCCACCAACCACTTGAAAAGTTCATGGAAAGATCATAGGATCACAAAGCTGGAAGGGACATAAGAACATAAGGGATGCCAATGTTGGATCAGGCCAAAGGCCCCTCCAGTCCAACACTCTGTGTCACACAGTGACCAAAAATACCAGGGGCCCTCAGGAGGTCCATCAGTGGGGCCAGGACTCCAGAAGCCCTCCCGCTGTTGCCCCCTCCCCCCAAGCACCAAGAAGACAGAGCATCCCTTGCCCCAGAGTCCCTATCTATACCTTGTGGCTAAGAGCCACTGATGGACCGTAGAGGCCATCTGGTAAAACTCTCTGCTCATTGCCAGGTCAGCAGAAACCATCCCTGCCAAGTATATGTCCAGGTGCTGCTTGGAGACTGCCAGTGAGGGGGAGCGCACCACCTCCCTAGGCAGCCCATTCCACTGCTGAACTGCTCTGACTGTAAAAAAGAAGAAGAAGAAGAACTCCTAATACCC
>NW_015176684.1:0-1697 GCF_001447785.1 Gekko japonicus
TTTAGCAAAGAAACCTGGACTAGGTAATCGTTTCCAGAATGACAAAGAAGGTGGTGGTGGGGGCAGCAGTATAACTAACATTCCCCGGAGCTTTACATTCTTTCTCAACAGAACGGTTCAATTTTGCATCCTTACAATATCTGACATCAGACTCTCTCCAATTCCACGTAACTTCAAGAGCTCTTGACAAAGTACTTTTACTTGCTGTCTGTTTGTAAAAGTACTTTGTCAAGAGCTCTTGAAGTTACGTGGAATTGGAGAGAGTCTGATGTTAGATATTGTAAGGATGCAAAATTGAACCCTTACGTTGAGAAAGAATGTGTCGAAACGAGCGGTAAAACTCCGGGGAAGTTCGTCTGTTGAAAAACAGAAAGATTAAAACAGCTTGAAGTTCATCAACAAGAGTCAACTGATTCTTACAATTGTTGTTAATTGCATGCACTTCTTGCAGTATTTGTGTAGTCTGAATCCTTTCCAGAAGGCTGCTTTAGAAAGGGGTAAATTTGTTTGCACTCCCTCCCAAAGTCCAGCAAAGCTACTCGCTGACCAGCTTGGTGGTTTCTGGGGACTCCTAAATGTTCATGTAGTTCTTATGTTTTGGCCAAACTAGCCAAATTAGAGTCTCCAGTTACAAAGTTCCTTAAGGAAGAGGAGTCTCTATGCTGTTAACAGACATTTCATCACTTGATAACTTCATCACTTGATAACTGCAATGTAACAACTCGCATGTACCAACAAAGTATATGACAACAGAATCAGAAATTTCATATTGCCCCAAGCGCAGTGCATTGCAATGGTGCCACCTCACACACTCGGTTGCCAGCATACATGGGTACACACAGATCAAGGGCTGACTGTGTATGTGTGAACCAGCCCTCTGTTTTATTCTGTAACAGAACAAGGATGGACAGCCAAGATTAACTTCAGTTTACACCTGGAGGTCTTAGCTACTTCGCTTCCATTTGATGGAGACTGACACACATTCCCGCTTGCACCACATCCAACTAAGAAACACTAAATCCTCAACTGATGACATCTCTCTTCTGCAAGACAGGTACTCTCTCTCTCCCTCTAGATGGAAACCTACTCTTTTCCTCAGACCATCCAACTGGTGCCCTGGATGTCACACACACCTATCATTATTTTTACATCAGGGGGCCAATCATTGTGACAGCTATTGCACAGCGGTGTCCTTTCTCTGCTTTTTAAAAAATGTAAAATCCCCTGGAGGCCAGAAGTGCTGCTGTTTCCTCTTCTAGACCAGGTGAAAAGCACCCACGACATTACAGGATCCACTGGGGAAAAAAGGGTTATGAAAATGGTGCCTGGGCAGCAGGGCTACAGAATAACTGGTAAAAGGAACCCAGAAACTTCGCAATAGAAAAATATACTACTCTGAACATAAGAAGAGGAAAGCTCATTCAAGCAATTTCAACCAAGTTGGCTGATCTTTGTATCCCCTGGGTTAATAAGTGTAATACGGCTTCCATAGCATTTGGTTTGCTTTCTGTCTCACCAGTTCTATCAGAATATACTAGTAATTTGCTACACTGCTGGTGCACTTCAAAGATGCTGAGCTGGGCAGATCAGAGGGGTCATTTTTCTGTGTGAAGCATACTGTTCTTTGAAGGATGTGGGGTTTGGCAAAGGGAGGAAATGGCATGACTTGATTTTGATATTGTAATAAGGAAGAAAAC
>NW_015176684.1:8364-8558 GCF_001447785.1 Gekko japonicus
TTAGGTAGATTTCCCTCAATTCCGCTCATGATCTTGTCAGATTCGGAACGATAGGAAAAGGGAGTTCTAACAATATATTGGATCCCCAAGCATCGAGAATAAATCCACGTTTTAAAGAAAAGCAAAATTTATTTCAAAGCGTTGAAGACATACTCAAACACGTTCTTTGTTAGAACTGGGGATACACAGTTAGG
>NW_015176684.1:8603-8740 GCF_001447785.1 Gekko japonicus
AGCATTACAGCATCTTCTCCCCCACACAACCTCCAGCAGTTATCTTTTGCATTCCAAAGCAGGAGCAGGATGATAGAAGCCAAGCCGGGTGTAACAGGGAAAGGATATGTACACAGAGGTCACAGAAAACAGAATGG
>NW_015176684.1:8863-11528 GCF_001447785.1 Gekko japonicus
TGGACAGCTTCAAAAGGGAATTAGATAAGCATATGGAACAGAGGTCCATCAGTGGCTATTAGCCACAAGGTATAGATAGGGACTCTGGGGCAAGTGATGCTCTGTCATCTTGGTGCTTGGGGGGGTCAACAGTGGGAGGGCTTCTAATGTCCTGGCCCCACTGGTGGACCTCCTGATGGCACCTGGTATTTTGGCCACTGTGTGATACAGAGTGTTGGACTGGATGGGCCTTTGGCCTGATCCAACATTGGCATCTCTTATGTTCTTATGTTCCCCTAAAGGAGCAGAGTGTCCTGGGCCAGCCTGCTTTAGCTGAGGATCACTCAGCTGATGCTGGTAACATCACCATCAGCATCTCTGAGACTCAACCAGCTCAGATGCCCCTTCCTGCTGCGAGTTTCATTACTGATTGACATCACTAGCTCTCCATATCAGCCACAGAGCAAAGATGCCTTAGAGACCCTACATGGTTTCATATGTGGGGGGCCTTGGCTCAGTGGCAGAGCATCTGCTTTGCATGCAGATGATCCTAAGTTCAATCCCTGGTGTCTCCAGTTAAAAAGGACCAGGCAGTAGGTGATAGGAAAGACCACTTCCTGAGACCCTGGAGAGCCACTGCCGGTCTGAGTAAATGAATATTGACCTTGATGGACCAATACTGTAATTCTGTACAAGGCAGCTTCATCGGGTTGTCAAAAATAAGCTCAGATTGCTTGTTTGGAATAGGACTGCCATCCCCCTGAAGGGAGCGGGGTTTTCCCCACTTTCAGGGCCCCCAATCCACTGGGGGCCAGCTGGCTGGTGGGGGGACCCCCACCCCCAAAGAGCTTCAGAGGTGACGTCATCACACAAGGCGCATCCTGTGAGTGATGCTCCAGCATTTGACTAAAAACTCTATGGTGACCATAGAGTTTTTGGCCAAATGATAGAGCATCCCTGCATGATATGACTGGTGTGATGATGTAACTTCCTGGTACAGGAAGTGTACCAGAAGATACAGGAACCCGGGCTGGAACCCCCCACTGGGGGCCAAGTAAGACCTGGCAACCCTAGTTTGGAACCGTATAGGTTCCAGCTTCCCCCCCCCCCTGACACACACGCGCGGAAAGCTTCCATCTCTCAGAGTAGATGACAAGTTGGAAATATGGGGAAATGCTAAAGATCTAGAAACATGGCCACAAGATCTCTGGCCATGAGGAACCCCCCCCCCAAAAAAACTAGCCACATCTAAAAAATAACCAATTTAATGCATGATTTCCAAGACTATTCTTACTGATGTTTTCAGGTGTTTTCCCAAGTCTGAGGGTTGGCAATTTCTAAATAAGAACATTGTGGAATGAGCTCAACATGCTTGCCACCTGTAGTTCACAAGCAGCACCAATGGTCATGGAAATGATATGTAAATTGCGGTAATTACTACCACTTGAGTATGCAAATGGCCTTTTGTTCTACTTGTACATTTCTGACCTGGTTGTTGGAGCTGAAGACACAGTACACATATATACGCAAAGTCCTTCAGCGTAAGGAAGCGTCCTCATTCCTATGTGCTGCTTTGATTGAAGAAGTAATACAAAGAGCAAGAGCTGTTATCTCCAGTTTTGTAACTCTGCGGACCAAGGGCTTTTCAGAGCACAGCCAACTGGGCACCAAGCTGGTAGTTTTGAGGCAGAGCCACATTCCATTGCGTTAAACAGGAGGCTAGTTGTCTCTAGTAGGGAGTGCTCAGGAGGGCAAAGCCAGGCAGGCACAGAGTAGGTCCATTGGCGTCAGCAATCTGGCAGCAGACTGGTCATTACGCAAGAGATGAGCTGCTCAAACTCAGGATCAGGCCAGAGTCTGAGGGTTTATAGGGCCAGGTGAAAGCTCATTGGGTCCCTCTGTCACCTGACAACCGCTAAGTTAGTAAGAACTCTAGGTTTTTAGGTGCCTTTATGCTTCTTGGCTTCTCTTTAATGGCTGTTAATGGTTTTATGTTTTTATGGTTTAAATATATAAATAAATACACCCCTGCATCTCTTCTCACCAGCTGCACTGGTAGCACCAGAGAAGAGCATGGATTAGGCAACCTCATTTGAGAACCCAGGTCTCTTACAGCACAAGACGGATACTCAAACGCCAAAGGCACCTGTGTGTTCACAAGGAAACCAGGCTCTGCTCCTTCTGCCTGCAAAAGGTAATCACCGTAACATTGCCTGATGATCAAGATGAAGCACAAGAAAAACACGTTCTTTTCAAAAAGTTAGGTGGCGAGTGGATTTTAGCACCCCCACGGAGCCTAATGGACCCAATGCAGCTTCAGATGGCGCTGCGGGATCCGATGCCCCCTGGCGGCTCATTGGATGAGCTCGTGGATGACTGGCATAGCCGAATTTCTATGGCCATCGACGTGATCGCTCCCCGGCGCCCTCTGCGCCCTCGCTCTAACCTGGTCCCCTGGTATACACCTTATGAAACAAGAACTCAGACGGTTAGAGAGACGGTGGCGCCAAGTTCGTGACGAGCCTACAAGAGCATCTTATAGGACGTTTATGAGATCCTATGAGATGGCAGTCAAGGCTGCGAAGAGAGATTTCTACGCAGCTAGGGTTGCGTCCGCTAGCTCACACCCGGCCTAATTATTTAGGATGTTTCGATCATTGACACCTCTGCCTCAGGGCAGACAAAA
>NW_015176685.1:0-3643 GCF_001447785.1 Gekko japonicus
GCAGATCCACAGATGTTCTTCACAAACTGTGTTCTCATGGCAAAATAAAACCTTACACTATATATTACTGTTTGTTTATTTTAAAGATTTATATCCCGCACTTCCCAGAATCTGCCCGAGATACTACATGCATTTTCTCTTACAGAATTTATCTCTGTGTCAGGGGGAAAAATTATATCTGAAATAACCCTCCAAAACTAATCACAAGTACTCTCCCAAACTTGCTCAGCTCTATTAATTATCACAGCTGGTTCCCATCACCGAGTCATAGAAACAGAAAGGAAGATCTTCGGTAGTGTTTTATGGCTTCCTGGCTGTTATTTTCTAGCTATGGCCTAGGATTGTATAGAACAGGATATAGCACCAGCAAAAACTCTCCCCAAAGAGAGACAGCATCATGAATAAGCAAACAAGCCATGTCAGCCATTATCCAGAGACCAAAGAAGTTAAAAGACTTCAAGGATTGCAGGAACCACATTGTGAGAAAAATAATGACCACACTATAAAAACAAATACAATATTCCAGTGCTTGGTTGCAAGATCCTGGCAGCCTTTCTTCAGCTGCAGAATCAAAACAAGTTTACCACCCCTGAACTTCCTGAAGAAACCTCTGCTCCTTAGCACCTACTGTGAGCTGAGGTCACAAGGAACCAGTGTCAGTTCAACACAAAGAAAGGTTCACATATCCAAGTGAGAACCAGATTTGAGGGAGAGAAAAAAACATTGTTTTGAAGGCATTTGCTGTTTCCTTTCAGCTTATTCCACTGTAATTTTAGTGACTTTAAAGCTATCATGTTTCATTGTTAATTTCTACTGGGTTGAGAAGAGAAATTAGAGCACCTTCCTTCTTTTAAAAAAGATCTATCTGGATTATTAAACCAGATTTGAGGGAGAGAAAAAAACATTGTTTTGAAGGCATTTGCTGTTTCCTTTCAGCTTATTCCACTGTAATTTTAGTGACTTTAAAGCTATCATGTTTCATTGTTAATTTCTACTGGGTTGAGAAGAGAAATTAGAGCACCTTCCTTCTTTTAAAAAAGATCTATCTGGATTATTATTTTAAAAAAAAGCAGGTTCAGAATGCAGGAATTACATCTTGGTATTATTTATTTATTTACTTTCATTTCTAGTCTGCCTTTCTCACTGGGACTCAGGCTGGGTTACAAGTGCCATAGACCTATTCAGTCCATCAATAAACTGATCACAAAAAATTACATTTTGAATGACAACAATATTTGAACATATGAGTGATAACATTTGAATCTAACAGCAAAGATTTCTAGTAGATACAGTCAGTCAGCAAGTGGATTACAAAACATGATAATATTTGAGTCTAACAGCAAAGATTTCTCATGAAACAACATAATACAGTGGGGCTGGGAATGAAGAACTAGAAGAAAAAACACATTTCCCCTTCACCGCTCTACTCCTCTACCAGAAGGTCCTCCGGAACAATTCTATTTTGCTCATTTTGTAAAACAATAGAAGTATGGGGACCTTTCTAATAGCCTTCAGTAGACTATTCCATAATATACGTGCTGTTGGCAGAGTAATTGACACAGTAAGGATGCACAACCTGATTAAGTAGTAGATAAAGGTTTATTTAGGAACTAAGATACTTGATAGGAAAGAGGGGAGACAGAGATAGGTTCCTAACTACATCTCTAGCTAAGAGAGAGAGGAGACTGAATGAATAACTTGTGAAAAAGAAATTGCCCTAAGTTTAGCAACCTGGAAATAGACAAGAAATGACACTTAACTGGGCAGAGAAAGTGCTGACCCCACTATCCTGTCTAATTGTCTTCTTGCTGCCCCCTTCAGGATCTTCTTCTTGCTTCTGCAAAAAGAAAACTAGATCCAGAATCACTTGGAGGCTCTTAAGTGAGTCAGCAACCCACTCCATCAAATTGATCTCCATGAAAAGTGGGGAGCCCCGTGTCCATCAGGGGATTTGCTTTCCCAGTCAACATTATCTTTGTCTTGTCAGGATTCAGTTTCAACTTGTTTAGCCTTAGCCATTCAACTACTGCAGTCTGGCATTGGTTCAGAGAGTGTATAGTGCTACTAGGCAGTTTGGATAAAGAAATGTAGTTAGTTGTTGTTAGCATGTTGATGGCACACTATTCCAAAACCACAAACAATTTCTCCCAATAATTTCACATAGAGACTGGATAGCATATATTGAACCATGCAGAACCCCACAAGGCAGGTTCTGCATTGTAGAAAACTCATACCCTACAGAAACCTTCTGAGTTTTGCCAATAAGGAATTACTGAAACAATCCAAAGCACATAAATACCTACTTCTGCCTCCAGACTTCTCAACAGGGTGGCACGGTCCACTGTGTCAAAGGCTGCCAATAAGTGTAGTAAAAGTAGTAGAGAGAGACCGCTTTGTTTACATTTAGATGGAGGTCGTCATTTAGATGGACCAACAGCGCCATCTCAGTTCCATAACCAGTCCTGAAATAGGACTGAAAGTGATCTATGGATGACGATTTTTTTTTTTGCTCTGTCCTTTGCCCCAGGCACCTCCAATGAAGATAAGAGCAAACAGCATTTGACTTAATTAGTTTATTTAAATAATTAATTATGCAGTTTCCCATCCTATCATTAAATATGCTAACATATTTATATGGGCGGGCTGTGCTAGGCAGCCTGGCAATGGCTGTTGGGCAGATGCACCCTGACTTCAAACTCAGCCTATTTTTTCACTGGCCTCGTTCATTATCGCCTACACACAATGTGCGGAGAGGCGCCCACCTCTTTCCCCTGGTGTGATGCATGGCCACTACCAGGTTCAGAAACATGTTGCTCAGCACTGAGGGCACTCCTTCCCAGCCACACCCCACCCATACGGCCAGAGATACGTTGTCCCGACACACCCTCCATCCTTGCTGATGCCTCAGGCTGCTTGCTGATCATCCCTACCTATTATGATCAGCCTACCCTATCCCTGCCTAACTAGTGATGGCCCAAATGCTCAAAAGACCAGGCCTATTTAATCACCTATACCCCAGCATCACAAAGCAGGCAAAAAAGCCCTTCCCAATAGCCAATCAGAGGAAACCCCCAAAATCCCTGCTTTGCCCCAAAGGCGACCACCTAATCCTGTGATGCTAAAGAGAGGGTGGGTGGGTCAGTGGGCAGCAAAAAAGCCTGCACAGTGGGGATGTGGCCACAATATGTGGCAAAATCACACCTTCTTATTGACTGCTTTAGATGTGGCTACCCAATTATGCCTTGTGCCTTCCTTGTCTCCAAGGGGGGACAAGACAAACCAATCCCTGCCATTAATGCCAAGAATTCTACTTTGTCCATAAAGGGCAAATTAGAGGATGGTAGTGAATGGATGACTACTGTTTTAGGGCACAAGAAAAGGTGCCCTGGGTCAGTGATTGATTTATTATGGGCATTAGGGACTCACTGATGTGATCTTTACATGCTTTATGTATCCAGGACAGGCAAAGGTCTAATGCATAAGTGGTGGCCTTCACAGATCCCAGGATCTTGGTGGCATCCTTTGTAGTAACTGGCTCAAAGGGATCCTTAAAGGGACCTGATGCTGTGTTGGGAGTTTCTAGTGTCTCCGCTGTAGTACGGCCAGTGTTCAAATCAGAGCATATTTGAGAGATTTTCTCAGT
>NW_015176685.1:3696-3887 GCF_001447785.1 Gekko japonicus
AAGGGCTCAGATGGCAAAGTCAACAAATGGCGAGTTATTTTAAAGAGCTGAGCTGGATGCTGCAATAGTAGCAGCAAACTAGGATTTCTTTGCCTCTATCACTGCTGCCTCATTGGTCTTCCAGTCAGTCCCACAGCATAAACTGTCAGAAATCAGTGTACGTTTTCTTCCAGCAGTGTTCAAGACATCTC
>NW_015176685.1:3982-4138 GCF_001447785.1 Gekko japonicus
TCGAAAGACAAAGGATCCAAAGGATCCTAGCCAGCCCAATCAAAAGGGCTAGCTTCCCAGCCGGGAGACCAATGGTCGCCCGGTTACTGTAAATAGCCTATCGGGAGTAGGGGGTGTGTTTAGGTGTGCTTGGTGGCGGGTTTTCTGAATGCATAT
>NW_015176685.1:7066-11534 GCF_001447785.1 Gekko japonicus
TTTTTTTTTTTTTTAATCCCCCGAAGGGTAGCTTTATTGATTTTTTATTACACCTACGTGACTACAAAAAGGAAAGAAAAGAGAGGGAGAAAAAATGGAAGGGGGGGAAAAAAATAACAAACTAAAATAACAAACCCCAGGATACAAACAGTATAAAGAAAGAAAACCCACACTATAACTAAAAACCCAAGAAAGTAGGGTCATTAACAGTTAGTATGCAGTTAGTTATAAAGATTAATGCTTTCATTAAGTCAAGGAATTTAGGAGATTAGTTAGTCCATTTTGTTGTATATCTAATTTCTTCTCAGTGTGCACATAGACTTCTTCCAGCTCATCCATAAGTCTTTTTAGTTCATAAGTGCTATTTGGCAACTCTTAGCCGCAAGTCATATGCTTCTCTGGCCGTGCCTCCTTCTGCTCCAAGTAGGTCTCTGTCCGTCTCTTCCAGGTCAGCTGCCTGGCCTCCTCCGTCTTGCTGCTCTTCCTCTTTCTGTCCGAAGAATTGCTTCAACCATTCTTCTGCTTTTAACACCGAGTCGATTTTTTCTCTTTTGTCTCTATATTTGAATTGGACCCCTTCTGGAAAAAGCCAGGAGTATTGAATTTGGTTGATCTGAAGTGTTGAGATGAGTTCTTTGTACGCTTTTCTTTTCTGTCGAACCTCAAATGGAACGTCCTTAAGGACCCTGATACTTGCTGATCCCATTTGCAGGGGTTTGTCTGCTGTTGCTTTGAGAATATCATCTCTTGTCTGTCGTCGGAGAAATTTGACCACGATCTCGCCCGGCAGTTTGTTTTGCTTAATATATTTAGAGTAAGAACGATATGTCACTTCTATCTCTGCATGCGCTTCAGCCGTTGCAATGCCGAGCGATAGAGCGATTAGCTCAGCTGCCACATCTTTCAAAATTTCTCCTGTCGTCTCAGCCACCCCTTGGAATCTAAGGGTTTTATTCGCTTTGTCCATTTGTAGGTTCAATAGCTTCCTTTCGTGTAGATCCTGCTTTTGTTCCATCAGACCAACTCTTTTCTTCAGCTTTTTAGCATCATGTGTGGTCTCTTTAAGTTTTTCATCAGTTTGGATCGATTTTTTCACAAGCTCGGTGATCTGCTGTTGCTGTTTTGCCATGCTCTGGTTTGAGGCAGCAATCAATTGGTTAAGGCCATCGAGTCTTTCATGAATGGGCCGAAGCAGCTCTGTTAGTGTGGAGAAAACATCTCCTTCCTCCACTCTCGGACTTTGAGAACCACGCCCCCCTCTTACTCCTCTCCCTCGGACGCCGGCCATTTTCCGCTTTGTTTATACTAAAGAGTGCTTTTTCACACTTCTTCAGCAAGTGCTGGTTTATCCGCAAAAAACAGCTAAGTCTCTGGCACGCTTGAGTGATTAATTGTCTTCTCCCCCTCCCCGTCTCTTTAAATCACAGTTCGGTTTGTTTACGTCTGGGATTCCTCCCGACGCCGCTGAGGGTGGGGGGGGGATCGGAACTCACTTTTAAAGCTTCTTCGCTCGTCTCATTCTCCAGTTCCTTGACAGTCTGATCACAGACTCCTTTTAATCATGCTTCATTCGCTGACCCGCTTGCTTGTCCCGATCGGCATTCAGCTATGCTCGGTAAAAACCGAGCCTCTCAGGGGGTGGACCGAATGGGGCAGGGAGGAGCGCCTCAATTCCCCGGCTTCAAGCCGTGGAAGAGGTCGCCCCTCAAGCGCCCCCGGCTTGGAGCCCCACACTGAGGCTCACCTGGGGGTGCCACTTGAGGTGACACCCCTCCAGCACCCCTGGAGCGCGGAATGCCTCCCCCGTTCAGGAGAGAGCCTCCGCCATCGCTGAAGCCATAGACCGGAACGAGTTCGCTCACTGTCTCAATTGTGGCGGGGAGGTCGCGTCGGAGCATCAGGACTTTATCTGCGAAATAGCTCGCAAAAGCCTCACAGTCAATACCCAATTCCCTATCGTTTCACCTGCCCTGTGGCAGGTCTATTGCCTGCCCTGTGGCAGTTTCAACAACCTCTTAATTTGTCCTTTCAAAAAATCCTTTTTATTTAAGTTTATCCCAGAAGCCTGACCGATTATTCCTCAGGACCACATAGATCCTCGAAAGCCAAGACCCTGGGTCACAATACCAAAACCAGAAGCAGAAAGGGGATTTGGAATTTAAATAAAATTCCTGGTGGCAGCTGGAACTACCTATTTTATAAACATAAAGTATAATTTAAAGTGAAATTCAGTCCTCCCCAATAGGAGGCCATCACAGTGCCCTTCTTGATTGCATAATAGAAAGAAAAAGAGGAACTGAGCATGGGTTAATGTAACAGCCACTTCCTTGGTCTGGGCAGACACCTCTAGGGTATGCCAGGATATTCCATTGTTGAAAACACTTTTATTGAGAATGAAGTAAAGTCTTATTGTTATTGAGGACCCTGATCTGGGGGAGATTGCACTTAATCAGTTTGTGATGCCAGCACACCTTTCCTGTCCTGTCCCTGGGAATTTCCAGTGTCATGGCAGAACCCAGATGCCTTTCTGAGACTCCCCAAGTTCCAGATCCCCTTGGCATTTAGGCTCTAAAAGGGGGTGCCTATTTAAACTACTATGTCCAAATTAAGAGGGGGACCCCACTGAGTAAGGGGGTCTTGGCTGGAGGAGGTGGTGGTGTCCTTACAAGCTCATCATGTTGATAGCCTTCTAAATGATAGCTATCATATACATGGCTAGATTGTGATATTAAAATGAGTAGACAAACACTAGAAAATCAGGGATATTGCTAAGTAATTATTTCTCCTAAGCTTTAACATTATCCTTAAAGTACAATAATAATATTACATAAGTAATTTATTTCAGGCTGGGTAAGTTATAATTGTGTGAAGTACAGGAGCTGGTATACTTTAGCTAATCTGTGGAGGTCCTGCTGACAGGGAGAAAAGAATAACTCTCCCTATAGGGATATTATCCATCATTGGGGTTCATACATCTCCCTAGAAGATGTGAGAGTTCTCCATTTTAGTCACTTCCCTGTCATCAACTTCATATGAATCAGTCTTATTCTTAAGTTCAGGGATATTATCCATCATTGGGGTTCATACATCTCCCTAGAAGATGTGAGAGTTCTCCATTTTAGTCACTTCCCTGTCATCAACTTCATATGAATCAGTCTTATTCTTAAGTTCAATAAAATATTTTGGAGTACAAATAAAACTTTTGTACCGTAAGATACAGCATGAAGGGCTGGATCCTCCTGGATCTTCCCTCCCACTAGCATCCATTTCTGACCCTGAGAAAGTTTTTACCAGGTTGCAGGACTTACCTGGAGTGATAGATGCATGGATCAGAATGCTTCAGGAAGGAGGGGGTGATATGTCTCATGCAGGGGCGCAACAAATCCTTGACCTTGCAAGGTCTTTATGCTGGATCCAACCCATTTTATCAAGATAAAAGGAACATAGTAAATATCTTTTTAAACTTCTGAGAAATGGATGTTCTCCTTTTCCCCATGGTGACGGTAGCACACTTTTCATGGGCTGTTCTGGCAGTGCTTTATTCCACAAGTCCAAGTAGCTACGTGATAGTAGCTTTAAACTAACTGGTATGCAGGGCAAGCCATTCAAAGGTTCTCTGTGTGGGACCCCCATTTTTTAATCAGTCACTCTGCTAACCCATCTTTAGGACAGTTTGAAGTGGCATGGAGAAAGTCAGAGTTTCATATGGTGAGCATATGAATCAGTTTATACACAAAGCAGCCTTCATACTGTGGGATTTAAAACAACTACTTGGTATGTCACTTGGTCATATAAACTGGCCCTTGTTACGAGTGTATATAGTTTCTATGTGGTATAGGATCTCATAGGCATTCTATTCCAACATCCTGTCCTAGTGCAATAAGATGTTTTCACAAACAATGTGTTGCTCTTCCCTCATCTATAACTCAAATTTGAACCCTAAATTTTGAGATGATTCTTTTGCTTTGTGGTCTGCATTAATAAGCTCAGAGATGCTTTTCATGACATGCGTCAAAGTTTCCCCCAAATAAAATGTACCTGTTCATCCTCCTTGGGAAAGGAAAGAATGAATCCTGACCTGAAACTAAATCCTGGCCAAATTGCTCTATGGAAAACCATATTCCTGGTCAATTTGTTCCATAACCCAGTGTTTCCTTGCTTTATTCACTTTCTGTTAATTCCCACAATTGCTTCTTTTCCTGTACTCACTTGATTCTCTTTCTGACAGTCTTTTAATTTTTGTGTGTGAAATTCCTCGAGTTTTTCTTCATATGACTAGAATTCTTAGCTCTCATAACCAGATTCTGAAACATTTTGCTTCTTGAATTATCAAGACCTGAATCAAGTCTTGGATATGATACTTCTGTTTAGTGTAACTTTCATTGCATTGTTCTGTTTGCTATCACTCTTGCCTCTAAATTGTTTTTTGCAATCCTAAGGGCTCAGTGGTTAAGACACTGAACTGCAG
>NW_015176686.1:0-1962 GCF_001447785.1 Gekko japonicus
ACTGAATCTCTTTCCACACCCTGAGCATTGAAAAGGTCTCTCCCCGTGTGGATTCTCTGATGACTTATCAGAGAGCCACTCGCACCAAATCTCCTTCCGCACTCTGAGCATTCAAAAGGTTTCTCCCCTGTGTGGGTTCTCTGATGGTTGTGAAGATTGTTACTCCTACTGAATCTCCTTCCGCACTCTGAGCATTCAAAAGGTCTCTCCCCTGTGTGGGTTCTCTGATGCTGTTGAAGAGTGCCACTCCTACTGAAACTCTTACCACACTCAAAGCATTTAAAACTTTTCTCTCCTGTGTGGGTTCTCTGATGCCGCTGAAGAGGGCTATTCTGACTGAATGTCTTTTCACACTCTGAACTTTCGAATGGTTTCTCCCCTGTGTGAGTTCTCTGATACTGTTGAAGAGTGCCATTCACACAGAATCTCTTTCCATACTCTGAGCACTCATCTGGGAAGAAAATATGCTCTTGGGATCCTCCTGAGAAACTCTCCTGCCTTTCTTTGGATTCAAGGCCATTGTCTGTATCCACTGTAGCCTCTCTTATCATTCTGGGTTCTTTCGCAGGGAGAGAGAGAGAGAGAGAGAGAGACTGGGAAGAAAATATGCTCTTGGGATCCTCCTGAGAAACTCTCCTGCCTTTCTTTGGATTCAAGGCCATTGTCTGTATCCACTGTAGCCTCTCTTATCATTCTGGGTTCTTTCGCAGGGAGAGAGAGAGAGAGAGAGAGAGAGAGAGAGAGAGAGACAGAAAGAGACAGAAAGAGAAAGTGATGATTCTTTTAATGGGAAGAAATTAAAAAGTAGATATTCTTCTGGAGGGACGGAACCGTGGTCAAGATCAAAGCCCACAATCCTAACCAGTAGAAGGGGAATGGATCTGTGAGGCAAAGCACCCAAGTTCCCCAAAGGGTTAACGTGATTATTAAGCATCCTGGTCCGACTCACAGCGGTTTGTGACTTGAGTCTCCCTGCAGCTAAAATCCTTACCTTTTGGAAGGCCAGACTCCAGACTGTGGTCATTGGTTATGTGCACAGACTCTAATCTGGAAGAGCCGGGTTTGATTCCCCACTCCTCCACTTGCAGCTGCTGGATGACCTTGGGCAAGCCATAGTTCTGTCAGTGCTGTTATCTTAAGGACAGTTCTCTCAAATCTCTCTCAGCTTCACCTACCTCACAGGGTGTCTGTTGCGGGGAGGGGAAGGGAAAGGAGTTTGTAAGCTGTTCTGAGACTCCAAGTGAAGGGCAAGGTATAAATTCAATCTCTTATCTTCTTAATTGCAAGAACCTGTATCCAGTTGTGGAACAAGGAGGGGGAAATGAGGAGGGTGCTGACAGCCTCTGGAAAATTCCAGCTAGCAGGATACTTGATTGGGTCGTTAGGAGCACCTGACCCTAGAGGGGTAGGAAGTATGACATGGGCAGGGAACACGTGGACAGGTAAATTATTCATGGGAGGAGGAGGAGGAGGGCTCTCCTTCTTTGGAGCATTTTCAAACAGAGGCTAGATGGCCCATCTAACAGCACTGGTGATTGTGTGAACTGAGGCAGATCGTGAGAGGGAGGGCAGGACGGGTGGCCTGAAAATGTCGAGACAGTGTGTGACTGCAATAAAGAAGGCCAATGCTATGCTGGGGATTATTAGGAAGGGTATTGTAAACAGATCAGCCAATATCATAATGCCGCTATATAAATCAATGGTGCGACCTCATCTGGAATACTGTGTGCAATTCTGGTCACCACACCTTAAAAAGGATATTATAGCTTTGGAAAAAGTGCAGAAAAGAGCAACTCGAATGATAAAAGGGTTGGAACACTTTCCCTATGAGGAACGGTTAAGGCGCTTAGGGCTCTTTAGCTTGGAGAAACGACGACTGAGGGGTGACATGATTGAGGTTTATAAGATTATGCATGGGAAAGAGCAGGTAGAGAAAGAGGTACTTTTCTCCCTTTCTCACAA
>NW_015176686.1:4413-11525 GCF_001447785.1 Gekko japonicus
AATATTTTCCTGCAGAAAAGTATCCCTCCCTTGGCCTGCCTGCTTTTGTGGCTTATAGACCGGTGAGTTTTCTTTCCTCGATTCCATGGTGTCATGTTCTGTGCTGTAAATGTAATCCTTAGTTTAAGAGGGAAATAGAATGTTAGAGTTGGAAGGGGTTTTCTGAAAAAGTACTTTCAGTTGTCTGAAAAAGTACTTCATTCTTTTCCTGACCAGAATTTTCTACCCATCAAATTCACTGGGTGCCCCAATTGCATCCAGGCACGACAGGTCCTTACCACAGGAGAGGGCATCATGGGCACGCTCCACGGCCTGCGCCTTCTGCCCTTGCTCCGAGGAAGCGCCTTCTGCCCTTGCTCCGAGGAAGCTCCTTCCGCCTCGGGGACTGTGGCTTCCTTCTTCAGGGATGGTGCCCACATCTGAAACAGCAGCAAAGGAGAGGGGTAAGAGGTGGAACGGGAAAGAGACCAAGGGATGGATCCTGCCCCACTCCCAGACTCTGCACCCTTCCGTCAGAAGGCCCAGTGAGTTATCTGGAGGGCTAAGAAATTCTCCAGTGGAAGAGGAAGTAGGCCGTTAAACCTCCCACTTGGGTGATTAACACTTGGACAAATATCTCCCAGGGAAACCAGATAAGGCCAGATATCCTTGCTTGAATTGGGCATATCTCTGGAGGGAATCCCCCTCACCTGTCCTGCCTGCCTCTTCTCCTCGGCCTGACTCAGGAGGAAGCCTTCGGCCAGGGCCATCGCCTGGGAACTGGTCTCCGGCCCGCACCCTCTGACCC
Organism: Gekko japonicus; assembly: GCF_001447785.1. Lineage (NCBI taxonomy): Eukaryota > Metazoa > Chordata > Lepidosauria > Squamata > Gekkonidae > Gekko > Gekko japonicus. The sequence goes on from NW_015176686.1 coordinate 5,201, forward strand.
AGCCCTGCATTTCCTGGGGCAGGAGAGTCAGGAACTGCTCCAGGATCACCAGGTCCAGGATCTGCTTCTTGGTGTGCCTCTCCGGCTTCAGCCAGTGGCTGCAAAGTCCATGGAGCTGGCTGCATACCTCTCGGGGCCCAGACGCGTCCTGGTAGTGGAACGGCTGGAAGCGTCGGCAATGTACGTCTGAGACTGCAGTGAGCTGATCACAGATATCTGGCCCTGGGTTTTCCCAGGATTCAACGCCACTCCCAGCTTGGGTGGGATGGGGGTCTTTCTTCGCTGTCCTGCCAGTTCCAGGTCCTTCTGGGTTCTGCTCTTCCATCTCCTTCTCCTTCTCTTGGGTCACCTCTGACTGCGTAAAGATGCCTTCAGTCACTTGGCTGTGAAGAGGAGGCTTCTCCCTGTGGGGGAAGGAGAGACAGAGCGTCACAAGGGAAATCCAAGAGAATGGAGACACACCACTGAGTATCACAAACCTTGCTATGGTCAGGAGACACGCAAGAATTGCCCTGGCTGATGAGAAGAAAAGGGCTTCTAGTGGTTTGTAGACCGGGATTAATATCACTTTTCTATAGTATAAACCAAGCTATTTGAGATATGCCTCCTCCACAATCCTTTGGGAAAGTTAAGTGTCTCTGTTTGGCTCATTAATTGTTGGGTGGGAAGGAGAGAGGGTTGCCAGGTGAGGAAATTCCTAGAGAATGGAGGGGATGGAGCCTGGGGCGGGTAGGGTTTGCGGAGGGGAGAAACTTCAGAGGGGCAGAATGCCCTCCCAAACCAGCCGTTTACTCCTTTGGAAGTAGGGTCGCCAACGTCCAGGTGACAGAGAACGGTTGCTATGGAGGGTGGACTCTATGACATTATCCCACCCCCCCCGCTGAGGTTGCTGCCCTCCCCAAACCCTGCCCCTCCCAAGGCTCCACCCCCCAATCTCCAGGGGTTTCCCAACCTGGAGCTGGCAACCCTTGGGGGGAACTGATCTCTGGAGTTGGGAGACCCCTCGTGATTCCAGGGGAATCGCCAGGCCCCACCTGGAGACTGGCAACCATAGAAGGAGAGAAGGAAACAGCGAAATGGGGAGAGGCTATGGGGGCTTTCAGGAAAGAGGAAAGTGTGGGGAAGGGGAAAGGAGATGCCCCCCCCAACAAGTCCTTGCAGGTTCCCACTTGGAATGTTTCTAAACCTCTGTCACGACTCCCTTTCCTGGCCTCTTTTCTTGGCTAACCAGCCTTAAGCGTTTTAACCCATTTTCACTGGGCAGCTGCTCGAACCCCCTGACTCTTTTCTCTCGGCCTCCGCACCTCCCAGAGTAAACCTCTCCACTTGGCTCCCGAACTCGCTTCTCCTTGTGTGCTCTCCGACCCATCCAGGCCTTCCCCCCCCACCCCGAAAGGGCCCGAGCACCGTCTGGAAGGCCCAGGAAAGGAAAAAGTCACAGACCAGAGAGGGGAGGGAGGGAGGGAGGGAGAGTTCTAAGACCAAAAATGTTTTATTCCAGGCATAAGCTTGTGGGAGCAAGCACACTTCTTCAGAGGGAGGGAGAGAGAGAGGGAGGGAGGGAGGGAGAGAGAGAGTGAAGGGGGGTAATTCCATTGCACTTGGAGAGATCCCCCTTTCCATTTCTAACACATTGGGGGGGGGGAGAAACCTAACAGCACAGCTTCCATTCCTCATTAGTGCATTGAGCTTCATTATCAGTTGCAATTCAGCAGTCTCTCTTTCTAATCTGAAATTCCTTTGTGAGAGAACTGCTACTCTTAGGTCAGCAACTGAATGCCCTGAAAGGGTAAAATGTCCCCCCACTGCATTAGAAAGAGTAAGAGTCCAATCGCACCTTTAAAGATGAACAAAATTGTGGCAGGGTATGTGCTTTTGTGAGTCAGTGCTCACTTCTTCAGACTTATCCTCCTGTACCAAACTGAGATCTAGGTTTCCTGTCTCATTACCAATGCTTATATCCCCATGCCTTGGTATATCACACCAGTGCTGGTATCTCCACCCGTCTGCATATCACACCTAATCCAATCACGCCTGCTATTGCCATTCGGCATCTGAAATCGTAGAATCATAGAATGTTAAGAGTTGGAAGGGACCTTGCAGGTCATCTAGTCCAACCCCCTGCACTCTGAAGGAGTATACTGAAAGATAGCCCTACAAACCTACAACATACCCGAAAGATGGTCGTACAGCCTCCTCTTGAAAATGTTCAGCGGAGCCTCCACCACCTCCTGAGGCAGACTGTTCCACTGCTCAACCACTCTTACAGTTAGGAAGTTTCTCCTGATATTTAGCTGGTAACGACTCCCTTGTAATTTTACATGTCAAGCAAAGTCCACCCCATTCTATATCTGTGCCTTTGATTTTTTGTACCTAAGTGTAGGACTTTGCACTTATCTCTATTGAAATTCATTTTTTTTGTCTCAGCCCACTGTTCCAGCCTATCTAGATCATTTTGAATCCTGACTCTGTCTTCTTCAGAATTAGCAATCCCACCCAGCTTCGTGTCATCTGCAAATTTGATAAGCATCCCCTCTATGTCTTCCTCCAAGTCATTTATAAAAACATTGAACAATACCGGGCCCTGGACCGAGCCCTGCGGCACTCCACTCGAGAGAGACTTCCCTCCACGTAGACCCAGAGCCATTTACGAGCACTCGTTGGGTATGATTTTTCAACCAACCATGAATCCATGCAACGGTTGCACCACCTAGCCCACACTTAACCAGCTCATCCTCAAGGAGATAATGAGAAACTTTGTCGAATCCTTTACTAAAATCCAGATACACTATATCCACAGCATTGCCAGAGTCAACCACTTTGGTAGCTCTGTCAAAAAAGGAGATAAGGTTGGTCTGGCATGACTTATTCTTGATAAACCCATTCTGGCTACTACCAACTCATTCCGTTCAAGGTGCCCAAGGCATTCAAGGTGCTCAAGGTGCTCACAGACAGAGTGTTTAATAATCTGCTCTAGAATTTTCCCAGGTATTGATTTCCCTCCCCCTCCCCACAGCAGACACCCTGTGAGGTAGGTGGGGCTGAGAGAGCTCTTGACAGAGACGGCTCTTTTTCAAGAACAGCTCTTATCAGAGCTACGGCTTGCCCAAGGTCATCTAGCCAGGTGCAGGTGGAGGAGTGAGGAATCAAACCCGGTTCTCCCAGATTAGAGTCCGCGCACTTGACCACTGCACCAAACTGGCTCTCTACATTCTACATTGGCTTTTCCCTCCATTGTTTTACGAAACCCACATTGGAACAGAAATTCCCCTCTGCATTGCATGCTTCTTTCACTTCCTTTGATCATTGGATTTTATGGTACCCTCTGCATTGCATGCCGCCTTCGCTTTCTTTGATCATCGGGCTTTATGATACCTTCTGCATAGATTTATATTTTTATTTTATTTATTTATATTTATATTTCTATGCCGCTCATAACCCCTAATGGGTCTCAGAACGGTTTACAATGAACTACTTACGTAGTTGAGTGCCTAGCTAGGGCCACAATTTCCACGGGGAAGGGGTTCCCTACCAGCACCCATGCGGCGTATCTTATTCCTTCTCCGGCGGCCTCGTTGTTCCTGATGATCTGGACAGCTTCGGACGACTGGTGACCATCTCCGGGTAGGCTCTGATGACTCCTGTTGGTGCGCAGTTGCTTTGGGGCGCAGCTTCTGGCTATGCGTCCCTTCGGGCTCCTGCCGTGCTGCGTCCCCTCGTTGCTGTGTCAACCCGACTCCACCTCCACTTGATCTGGTCACCCCCTCCTGGGATCGCCGCCACTCCGCCTGCCGCTGCCGCCGCCACCATCAACTGCACTCCTGGCACGGAACCAAGAGGAGGGTGCCTCCCTGCCACCTAGGGCAGGGACCCATTTGTCTACTTGTTATTACTTTCGAGCCGCTGGGCTGGCGGGAGCTGGGACTGGGGCCGGGGGCTCAACCCGGCCGTGGTGGGGATTCGAACAGCAATTATGGCTGTTCGCTATTGATGTTACCTGCAGGCATCGTAGAGCCTGCACCACCGCTCCCTGCAACACCGCTCACGAAGGGTGAGGTGTTATAGATAGGGACTCTGGGGCAAGGGATGCTCTGTATTCTTGGTGCTTGGGGGGGGTCAACAGTGGGAGGGCTTCTAGTGTCCTGGCCCCACTGCTGGACCTCCTGATGGCCCCTGGTATTTCTGGCCACTGTGTGACACAGAGTGTTGGACTGGATGGTCCTTTGGCCTGATCCAACATTGGCGTCTCTTATGTTCTTATGTTAACTGACAGGCCTGTAATTTCCCGGGTATGCCCTTTCCCCCTTCTTGAAGATAGGGACAACATTTGCTCTTTTCCAGTCTTCTGGCACACCACCAGTACTCCAGGACATCTCAAAGATTAGAGGGTCTGAAATAACATCTGCCGTTTCTTTTAGCACCCTGGGATGAAAACCATCTGGCCCTGGAGATTTGAAAGTATTTAAGGGAGCTAGATGCTCTCTAACCAGTTCCTTATTTACTCTGGACTGGCAATTTCTCCTTCCTTCATATGCCCTGCATTCGTAAGTTTACATACAGCTCACCGTACGGTTAAAGACTGACGCAAAGTGAGAGTAGAGTAATTCTGCTTTGTCTTCATCCCTTGTTAAGGTTTGACCATCTTCCCCTAGCAATGACCTTACTCCATCCCTGTTCTTCTTTTTGCTCCGAACATAGGCATAGAAGTTTTTCTTGTTGCTTTTAGCATCCCTTGCAAGCCTCAGCTCCATCTGCGCTTTAGCCTTTCTGAAACCATCCCTACAGATTCGAGCCTGCTTCTTGTACTCACCATCAGTAATCTGACCCTCCTTCTATTTCCTGTACATTTCCCTTTTTAGCCTCAGCTCTTCAGAGCTTTATAAATCATGTTTATAAAGTTTATATCTCTGATACCTTGTGTTCCATTTTGTGGCACACATGGCCCAGCCCAACAAAGTGACATTTCTGTCAGATCTGGCCCTTATAACAAATGAGTCCGCCACTTCTGCCACACAGAGTCAGAGGGAGAGTCACCTGCAAAGGGCCCCCCTTTCAGTGCCTCACCTCCACATCCAAAGGGAAGGCATCTGAGCTCTCTGTCCCAAGGATGCTGCTGCAGAGACCCTGAGGGTTTTGCAGAGAGGAATGCAGGAGACCCCACCCGCCCAAGCTCTTCCAGTGTCCTGGACAGGGAGGCTCCGGGACCCTTCGGGGGGGGCGCCTCTCCCCAGCCTCCCCCATCCCCTTGCAAGGAGTTCCTCTGAAGTTCAGGGGTCCCTCTTCCTTACAGCCTCCCCCAGCAGTCGTCCCCCCACCCTAAATTCCTGAACCCCTCCATCCCCAAAGCATTTTTATTCCTTGACGTGGTGCCTAGAGTCAAACTCCATCTTTTGCAAATGGGAAACCTGCAGAGCTGGTGGTGGATACTGGGGCTCTGTGTGTGTGTGTGAGCCTGGAAGGTGTACCATCGCCTCCCCCTGAATGTTTCCCAGCTCTGTTGCCAACAACGTTTTGCTGGGGGGGGGGAGGTTTTGCTCATGGGGCCTGCCATTATACGTTTGTGCGGAGCTGCCACGCCATGCTCACGCTTAAAAACAGGGTTGTTTGGGGGGTGGAACACCCCGGAATGGCATTCTGGCTGGCTTCCGAGCCTGCCCCCCCTCCCCCCGCCTCTCCCTGTCCAAAAGCGAAGCACCAGTGTCTCGTTGCCGCCCGCTGCGCCTCCCTGCCAAAAGGCCCCGCTGGCGCCCTCTTTCCCTTCCGTGGCCTGCCCCTGCCCACCTGCCTTTTCTGCTGTGTGCCAAGGCGTGGAGTGTGGGAAAGGCCTCCCTAGCTCCCTAGCTCCTGCCTGGTGCTGAGTGCGGGGAAAGGCCTCCCCCGCCCACTTTTCCCATGCCTCCCCAGCCCATGCCCGCTTTTCCCATCCCACGCCTCTCTGCCAAAAGGCAAGGTAACTCGGTGCTGTTGGGGGAGATGGGTGGGGGGCCTCTTTCTCTCTCTTTCTTTTCCTCCTTTCCTTCTCTCTGTTTCCCTAAAATTTCCCTCCTCCTTTCCTTCTCTATTTCCCTCCTTCTTTCTTTCCTTTCTGCCTTATCTCCGTCTCTCACCTTCTCTCTTTCTCTTTCCAGTGTTGGTCCAGTGTGTACTACTTCTATGTGAAAATACCCTTTGTTTGTTCACAGAAGAATAAAACCATATGTGCTATACTCTTGCCTTGACTCACCCCCACCCCTCCACCCCCGGTTACACAAGCCCAGTAGAATCACAGAAATGCAAAATAACTGATATTTGGAGTTGTTGGTCAAGTAACTGGGGAACAAATGCT
>NW_015176687.1:0-958 GCF_001447785.1 Gekko japonicus
GCGGTTCGGTTTTAAATCCTATATGACACTACCCTAGACCCAGTCGGGACACTGGCCTACCTAGCACAGTATTATCTACTCTGATTGGCAGAAGTTCACCAAGGCCTCAGCACTTCTCTTCCAACCCTGCTACCCGAGATAATTTAACTGGGGATGACAGATATTGAAACATTCGTAAAACCATGTGCCCAGCTACAGGGATGCCTCACCTGTCATTTAGTTCAGATGGCAGTGTAAAGCTGTATGGTTCAGGAGGGCTTTTTTCCTGACTGCATCAGGTTAGTTTTTAATCTGTTTTTACTGTAAGCCTCTTTAAGCAATGAGGAAAAGTGGTCTACAGATAAATCACTGAGCTGTCGGCCTTCTCTCATTCCCACTTTAATGCAACTTACGAACAATCAATTGCTTACCATGAGAACCCGCAGAAGGCTGTCCAGTTTGACCCGGCCCTGTCTGCGGTGCTCCGGCTGCTGCTGGCTGTGGCTGAACCGTGACTGGCTGCCCAATCTGTTCTGTCTGAGTCAGGCTGCTGGGCTGGCCTAGGGAGCTGGCAGCTGGCACGGGTGTCTGGGAGACGGGCATGGAATGAGCTGCTGGTGCCAGGGGAGCCCCGGAGGTTGGGAGAGGCTGTGAGCCAGCAGGGAGAGAAGGTGGCGGCTGCTGCTGCTGCTGCTGCTGGTGCATTTGCTGGAAATGCTGCTGGCGGGCACGCATCTCGGCATACTTGAGCTGCTCCATGTGGAAGGCTTGTCGGTCAGCCAGGAGCTGCTGTCTCTGGTACTCTAGCTACAGAGAAGTCAGCAAAGGGTTACACGTGCCAGATGCGTTTTTCCTTCTTCGCCCCATTTCCTTTCCCTCCCAAATTCTTTTTTTTAAAAACAATTTATTAGGATATATTAAAAAACAAAAAAGTCCATACATATATCAAATCTTATACAGTTATATATCCTTCCCTCCC
>NW_015176687.1:1370-1681 GCF_001447785.1 Gekko japonicus
TAAGTCCCAACAGTAATATTTCAGTTTCTTTCTTAAATTTACATTTCACAATTTTTTCCATTTCTGCATGTACCTCAGCCCAGAACAATTTTGCCTTTCTCTCCCAAATTCTTATGCTACTAACAGTGTTCCCTCTAAGCTCAGCTGGTGTGAGCTATCTCACAGTCTTTTAGCCTCTGGCTCACACGTTTTTGTCTTCGCTCAGGAAGGACGGCTCCAGAGCAAACTAATTTATGCAATAGCCAAATCACTGACTCACAACTTTAATGCCAGTAGCTCACAATGTAGAATTTTTGCTCACAGGACTCCAC
>NW_015176687.1:9081-11121 GCF_001447785.1 Gekko japonicus
AGAGATGAGAAATGTGACTTAACCCTGATTTGTTGGGTGAAGGCGTAACACTGAAGCACAGTTAACACAAACCATGATTTCACATCACAGTTTGGGTACTCAGGCAGAACATAAAGTAATACTTAATCATGGTTAAGGTAAACAAGGTACAGTCAAGGTATGATGGCCTCAACATCCAAACCAAAATAAAAGCGAAATTATTCTAGTTGCCTTTTATTATCAGTATTATTTCCAAATAACCAGAAGAGCCTTCTCACTGAAACCATGTCACTTTAGCAACTCTGAAATCTTCTGATATGGGCATCCAACTTGCTGAACAATACTGGAAAGAATACCATCTTGGACAAAGCAGCAAACGACTCCAGTCTGAAAAAGAACTGTCTGTACGTGGGTACACAAAGTGGGAGGGCTTCAGAGAACCAACCAATCAACAAACAAACAAAAATATAGGTTTTTTGCACCATTTTTTAGTTTTTACCTACTGGAATGCTGCTAGAAACAGATACAAGAGTTTAGCAATTAAAAGGAGAGGATCCCTTACGAAGTGTTATGAGCAAGTCATAAGTCCATAATTTAATTGGAATCCTCTTGTTCTGCTCACCTCCAGCAGCAGCAGCGTCTCCTGCTCGGTCCACTCCCGAGTGGCGCTGGCAGCAGCTTTGCTCTATGGGAGAAAACCGCACATTAGCACCCACGCCTCTCTGAGTAAGCATCTGAGCAAATCCCCCCTCTGCCTGCCCTCTACCTTGGAGGGAGCATTCTTCTTGGTGTACATGTCAGTACGCAGCCCAAAGTTTTGCATGTCTGGAGGCTTCTCCTTGCTCTTATCAGGGAAGTTCAACATCTGCTGGGAAGCTGTGGTCTGCTGTGGGGGGGAGAGGGAGAGAATGAACTCCATCAGTTGTTAACAACCCAGCCCCACACCTGAAACCTCATGAGCTCTACCTCACTGCCAACGAGTTTCGGTGAAAATACATCCAACTCTCATTCTTATTTGTGATCAATTCACAGCAAACTCTACGGGATGCTTGCAAACAGCCTTAAACTTACAGTATGATAAATGGACATAGGAGAACAAACACCCAAGGAAGTAACACAGGCTACTCTTTAGAAGCACCTGAACTTTCTATGACTTGCCTTCCTCATCCCTCCAACAAATTAAACTTCATAGCATTAAGCAGCCAATGGAGATATTGCAACCAATTACATCTGCTACGCCTTCTCAAGGAAGTAACACAGGCTACTCTTTAGAAGCACCTGAACTTTCTATGACTTGCCTTCCTCATCCCTCCAACAAATTAAACTTCATAGCATTAAGCAGCCAATGGAGATATTGCAACCAATTACATCTGCTACGCCTTCTCTGCATCTAATAGTTCTCCCTCTTATTCTTTCTAAAAAATTCAGTAGAATGGCCTTTGTCTGCATGGAAGTTCATACTTCTCCAAGGCCATGGGAAAGAACCTATGCAGCCCCAACCTCTTAGTTCCCCTACCGAGGAGCTGTGAGTTTTATAAACCTACTCCTTTAGAGCTCTCCCATAGCCTACCATTTCAGGTTTCCCTTTCACCGTCTCTGTGACAAGGTCCTCAATTTCCTTGGTTTTCCGACCCGCCTTGGTGTCACTGTCGCTCTGACGACCCTAGAGGGTAAGCAAGAGAGTGCTCAAAAATCCCACTCAGAAAGGTCAACATTTTATGGACATTTGCCCTTGTTAATGTGGAGGCACTTCTGCTTAAATGGAAACATAGCGCTGGGCTTACCACGAAGCCTGTCTCTTCAGCTGAATGAAGGTTATTCAGGAGTGGGTTACATCTCCTGCTTGCCTTGGAGGCAGGGCTATGCAGATAAATTCATACTCAGTCCCTTGCAGTGGGAGAAGCCTCCTAGTTCTGGTTCTGCCTGCAACAGGGCTTGAACTGAGCTCCTGCACTCCAAATGTTGCTAGCTGAGCTAGCAGCCCAGCACCTGCGTGGTTCTGCCTTCAGCTCAAATGGAAAGAGTAGATAATCTGAAGTGCTGAGAGAGAGATCTGGCTGT
>NW_015176688.1:0-9981 GCF_001447785.1 Gekko japonicus
AGAGAACAGCTCTGAGAGAAGAACTGTAGCTTGAGCAAGGTCGCCCAGCAGAAAGGAAGACTATGAGCTGTGACATCATAGAGGTTTTTAAAATAAATAAAGGCAAAGATGTCTTCGAGAAGCTCAGACGTCGGTTCCCCTCGTCCAACACTCTTGGCAAGGAACACAGGAACTGGGACATCATCCCAGAAATCCAATCGGTCTGCCTTTTGCGTGGGCCAGGTTGCCGTTATAATAAAGCTACTAAACAGAAATAGGACTATACAAATTGGGGGGGGCACAGAACACGCACAGCCCCACGTCTCAGCAGCAGACGATCGAGGACCTTGAGGGACCGAGCACGTTTGCACCACCACGACTCTTCCCGAGGTGAAGAAGTTAGTTTTGACAGCAGGTATCACTGCACAAAAGCTCGTGGCTTAAGGAAATGTTGCCATTTCGGTCTTTGTTTTCTTGGGTGACTTTAGAAAGCCGATGAACCAGGAACAGGGAGGCGGACAGCCAGCATCCCCACCCAGCCTCGCCCCTGGCATTCTTCACGCTTAGCCCCAGAGACTGGAACTCAGAAAAGCAGGAAGAGCCCCACAAAAAAGAGGCCACCTAGATCATTAGGAGAGCCCAGCTAGATCTATCTAGTCCAGGGGTCCCCAGCGTGGTGCCCGCGGGCAACACAGTGCCCGCCAGCACCTTTCCCGGCATTCGTCAAGTGTCGTGGGTACGGGTACGGCTGAGGCTGACCCCCTCCTCAGATGAGGAAGAGGCAGGGAACAGCCCAGAGGAAGAACCCTCAACAGCACCTGAGGAGGAAGAGTCCCCAGCAGCTGCACAAGAGGTGCAGCCAGAAGGAGAGACCATCCCTGAGCCGGGGCCAGCAATCCCAGCTGCAGACACCCGAAGGCCAGATTTCCCGCCTAGTTCCCTTGAGTGCCCAAGACATAGGGCATGCCAGAGGCTGACTTTGCAGGAACGAAGGAGAAGTGCCAGGCTGCAGCTCCTGCAAAGGCAACAGGAGGAGTTCTAAGCCTTTGCAGACTCAGATCCCAGGGAAGGGAGGGCCTGTTCAAAAGCACTCTGTGCACCTGCTTCAGACAGGCAGCAACTCTGCAAAATCAGACCTGCTTCTGAGTGTGCAGCAGTCGCTCCCTGCCTTTGGAAACCTGCAACCTTGAAATGACTACACGGCTATCAGACCTTTGGCTTTCTCACTGACCTTGATTCCAGATCGTGTCTTCAGCCTCTAGCTTATTGCCTCGGTGGCTACCAGCCAAGTCAGCACATCACATGTTTTTAGAAAGTGGGAGGGGCTTTTGCCCAGCAAGCCTTCTGATCGGCTATTGGAGATTTGGTTGGCTCTGCAGAAATTTTCAAAGGTGGACTTTGGCAGCAGCTGCCACCACGGCACAAGGATCTTCCCCGTGAGACTGGAGATAAGTGGCAGCAGCCATTTTGGGGCAGCCGTTTTTGTGGCGGTGCCCACCACATCACACCATCGGAGTTCCACAGGTGCCCACAGGCTCAAAAAGGGTTAGGGACCCCTGATCTTGTCCAGCGTCCTGTTTCCAACACTGGACGGCCAATGTTGGGAAAGTCCCAGGAGGCTGTCACTAATTAATGATAACGAAAGCCTTTTACGCATACTCTTTTGGTTTCTTGTCCTTCGATCCACAACTTTCTGATTCGGCTTCAGCCATTCATTCTGCATCTCCACTTTCCCTTCGGAGTAATTGGTGACCTTGATTCCAGATCGTGTCTTCAGCCTCTAGCTTATTGCCTCGGTGGCTACCAGCCAAGTCAGCACATCACATGTTTTTAGAAAGTGGGAGGGGCTTTTGCCCAGCAAGCCTTCTGATCGGCTATTGGAGATTTGGTTGGCTCTGCAGAAATTTTCAAAGGTGGACTTTGGCAGCAGCTGCCACCACGGCACAAGGATCTTCCCCGTGAGACTGGAGATAAGTGGCGGCAGCCATTTTGTGGCAGCCGTTTTTGTGGCGGTGCCCACCACATCACACCATCGGAGTTCCACAGGTGCCCACAGGCTCAAAAAGGGTTAGGGACCCCTGATCTTGTCCAGCGTCCTGTTTCCAAAGCTGGACGGCCAATGTTGGGAAAGTCCCAGGAGGCTGTCACTAATTAATGATAACGAAAGCCTTTTACGCATACTCTTTTGGTTTCTTGTCCTTCGATCCACAACTTTCTGATTCGGCTTCAGCCATTCATTCTGCATCTCCACTTTCCCTTCGGAGTAATTGGCATTGTGCACTGGATGGGGGGGGGGGTTTGCCCATGGAGCAACAGTACAGATTTTCCGATGGAGTGGCTGTGCATCGCCAATGTTGTGGATGGGGGTGTCACAGTTCTGTCGTTCCCCCACACGTCTTTTGTTTGCTCGTGCACTCTAGCCACACTGTGCTAAAAGAAACAGAATCCGTTATTGACTCTTTTTTTGCATCTGGGCAATTTGCTGGTGCGTAACAGGAAGTACCTTCTGCATATTGATTGGTTCCATTTTCTTCCCACGACGTTTCTTTGCCGCAACGTTTCTTTGAAACATCTGTCTGTGATTGGTTGCTTGGTTTTAAAAATTTTTGTCCCCAAGCGTGGCGGTAAGATTCTTTGTTTTGCACACTGCAAAATGCACAATTCACAATGTTAAATATGTGTGCTCGGCTAAGTCCTAAGTCCTATCAGGTGCATTTAATGAAATCATTTAATAAAATCATCACAGGGAAGGTGATGGAATGGGTGGAACCACTTTGATGTGGGTGGGGGAGCAGGCCTCAAGGGGTGGCAAAAGGGCTTGGGGGGAATCCAACGGAATCATTGCACTCTGCTCACAACCAAGTTTCCATTGGAAATAATGGCGGATGGGGGCACCTTCCGCCTTTGGGGGCCCATAGAATTGGGCCCCCTGACCCAATCTTTTTGAAACTTGGGGGGGGGGGTTGAGGAGAGGCTACAGCAGCTGTGCTGCAAATTTGGTACTTCTAGCTCAAAAATAGCCCCCCCAGTCCCAGATACCCCTGGATCGATTCTCCATTATAGCCTACGGGGGCCCATTGACTATAGCGATTCCCATAGGTTATTATTGAGCCAGGGGGGAAAAACTTTTTTTTGCACACCCCTATTATGCTTTTTAAAAGCTAAAGGTTCCCTTGCTCAAAAGCCAGTCGAATCCGACTCTAGGGTTGCGGTGCTCATCTCCGTTTCAAAGCCAAAGAGCCAGCGCTGTCCGAAGACGTTTCCGTGGTCATGTGGCCGGCATGACTAAACACCAAGGCGCACGGAACGCTGTTACCTTCCCACCGAAGTGGTACCTATTTATCTACTTGCAATTTCTTGCTTTCGAACTGCTAGGATGGCAGGAGCTGGGGCCAGAGACAGGAGCTCACTCCATCATGCGGCACCCGGGTCTCGCTGAACTACTGACCTTCCACAGCGTGCAGTTCAGCGTCTTAATCACTTGAGCCACTGCAACGTTCCGTGCGCCTTGGTGTTTAGTCATGCCGGCCACATGACCACGGAAACGTCTTCGGACAGCGCTGGCTCTTCGGCTTTGAAACGGAGATGAGCACTGCAACCCTAGAGTCGGACTCGACTGGCTTTCGAGCAAGGGAACCTTTACCTTTACTATTATGCTTTTTAGTATGATTTATTAGCTGCCTTGAGTCACAGGGGGAAATGGGATATAAATATTTGAATAAATAAGTCGTTTGGGCAGGTTGATAACATTGAAGCCACTTCCTGTTTGGTAGGTTAGGCAGGGTTCTGACAGTGATTGTTCCACCTCTGTGATACTTGACCTGTAATGCTGGTTGTCATATTTCACTAAAAAAAATCAAACTAGACTGCAAGAGTTCCCCCCCCCAAGTGCTGGTATGTCTTCTACGGGTCAGCGTAGGGTGACAGTCCAAGGCCAGGTCTATCAATATAGTGGCAAGGGGTGGGTAGACCTGTTCTCCAGCCAGGTCTATCAATATAGTGGACTGGGGTGGAGTAGACCTGTTCTCTGGAGGCCAGGTCCACCAACATAGTGGAAAGTATCAGGTGGACCTGTTCTCTGGAGGCCAGGTCTACCCCTAGAGAAGGCACTTTCTGTAATGAAATTTGACTTGATTCTTTTTTCTCTTATAGTGTTTAAATTATTCTTAAAATATAGTTTAAATATAGTTCAAAAGAATCCGTCCTGAGATTTTGACAGAGCTATGGAAATAATCTTCTTAAAAACTAATTCACGCAATAGTCAAATATAGACTTGCTCACAACTTTAATGCTACTAGCCTTTTTTCACTCACAAGTTGGGATTTCTGCTCCCAACACTGTGGAGCTTAGAGGGAACATTGTGTGGCCATCTAGAAGGGGGGGGCAAAAGTGAATTGCAAGAGTGGGTCCTGACCTAGATGGCTCAGACTAACGCAGTCACATCAGATCTTGGAAGCTAAGCAAGGTCAGCCTTGGTTAGTATTTGGATGGAAGACCACCAAAGAAACCCAGGGTTACTATAAGAACATAAGAGAAGCCAATGTTGGATCGGGCCAGTGGGCCATCCAGTCCAACACTCTGTGTCACCCATTGGCCAAAAATACCAGGTGCCATCAGGAGGTCCAGCAGTGGGGCCAGGACACTAGAAACCCTCCCACTGTTGACCCCCCCCCCTCAAGCACCAAGAATACAGAGCATCACTTGCCCCAGTCCGAGAGTCCCTATCTATACTTTGTGGCTAAGAGCCACTGATGGACTTCTGCTCCATATCTATATATCTAATAGCCAAGTTGTCAGTTATCAGACACTGCTAAATAAACAAAATATTGCAAGAGCGCTAATGTTTTAAGCATGTTTTTATTTTAAGTAAAACAAAAACCCTTTGTGTTTGTGTCCTTTATAAAGTCTATATCTCCGCTACCTGGCATGACATTTTATGACACACATGGCCCGTCCCGACAAGGTCTCATTTATGTCAGATCCGGCCCTTGTAACAAATGAGTTCGACATCCCTGATCTAGAGGAACTAGTGTCTGTTATCTGGAGATTAGCCATCATGCCTGAACTTACCTGGAGGTTGGCAACGTAATCCAATTTCAGAATTAGAAATTTAACCTCTAGGAATCTGAAGTTGGGAGGGGACATTTTAAAAGCAACCACCCCCACCCCCCAGATCTTCCCCAGTTGGGCCAATGTTTTGCCAGAAACATGTAGCAGAAAATAGGGGTTGCTCCTCATTAACGGAGGCCCGTGCCTCCATGTCCCTGCCTGATTCCACGATGGCTTCAGTCTTCCCTCCCCAACATCCCAAATTACTTAAAAAAGATATATAGTGAGTCATTTCATAAGCAATCAAAAACGCTACACAGATTCTTCACACGCTTTATCAATTAATACGCGGCCTTTGCATTGAACCTTTGGAAAGGGGAAGAACGTCTCAAATGGCCACCAGAGGGCAGCAAAGGACAGCAAGAAAGGTTCCATATTGGGGCAAAGCAGGGCATCAACCATGGAAATCACCCATCTGGAGGACTCCATTCTACACAAAGGAGAGACTCTAGTCATACAGTTGCCAACCTCCAGGTGGTACACTCCACCAGAGTTCACTGTGGGGGGAAATGATTCCATTACAGCAGAGGTTCCCAAACGTATTTGGCCTGGTGTAGTGGTTAAGTGCGCGGACTCTCATCTGGGAGAACAGGGTTTGATTCCCCACTCCTCCACTTGCACCTGCTGGATGACCTTGGGCAAGCCATAGTCCCCTTATTTTATTCAATGCCCCCCAGTTGCACCCAAGGCTCCTACTGCCCACCTGGACCGTTCCAGCGCCCTCCAGGGGGTGGTATTGCCTACTTTGGGAACCAGTACATTACAGTTACAGTCCACAAACATTGCTTCTTCTCTTATTCCTTTCTTTTACTTCATGCAATGCTGCTGCTGCTACTTCCAAACAACTTCATAAAAACATAAGAACATGAGAGAAGCCAATGTTGGATCAGGCCAAAGGCCCATCTAGCCCAACACTCTGTGTCACCCATTGGCCAAAAATACCAGGTGCCATCAGGAGGTCCACCAGTGGGGCCAGGACACTAGGAGCCCTCCCACTGTTCCCCCCCCCCCAAGCACCAAGAAGACAGAACATCACTGCCCCAGACATAAGAACATGAGAGAAGCCAAATGTTGGATCAGGCCAATGGCCCATCCAGTCCAACACTCTGTCACACAGTGACCAAAAATACCAGGTGCCTTCAGGAGGTCCACCAGTCAGGCCAGGACACTAGAAGCCCTCCCACTGTCCCCCCCCCCAGGCACCAAGAATACCGAGCGTCACTTGCCCCAGACTGAGAGTTCCTGTCTATACCTTGTGGCTAATAGCCACTGATGGACCTCTGCTCCATATGCTTATCCAATTCCCTCTTGGAGCCGTCCATGCTTGTAGCTGCCACCACCTCCCATGGCAGTGAATTCCACTTGTTGGGTGAAGAAGGACTTCCTTTTATCCGTTCTAACCCAACTGCTCAGCAATTTCATGGAGTACCCACAAGTTCTTGCATTGTGAGAAAGGGAGAAAAGAACCTCTTTCTCTACCTGCTCTATCCCATGCATAATCTTATAAACCTCGATCATGTCACCCCTCGGGCGTCGTTTCTCCAAACAGCAATGACGGATTTCCTAAGTAAGTATTCCGTTTCCCCCAATGCTCGTTGTTGTTTGGAAGTTGTTTGGAAGCAGCTGTTGCATGAAGTAAAATAAAGGAATAAAAGAAGAAGCAATATTTGTGGACTGTAACTGTAATGGAATCATTTTTTTCACAGTGAACTTTGGTGGAGTGTACCTTTGGTTCATCGCTGTGGTCCATTTGTGGCTTGAACCTCCAGATCAGTGATGGCGAACCTTAGCCGCAGCATCGCCTGAAGTAAAATAAAGGAATAAAAGAAGAAGCAATATTTGTGGACTGTAACTGTAATGGAATCATTTTTTTCACAGTGAACTTTGGTGGAGTGTACCTTTGGTTCATCGCTGTGGTCCATTTGTTGCTTGAACCTCCAAGTCAGTTATGGCGAACCTTTTAGAGACCGAGTGCCCAAACTGCGACCCAAAACCCACTTATTTATCGCAAAGTGCCAACACGGCAATTTAACCTGAATACTGAGCTGCGGTGGCTCAAGTGGTTAAGACGCTGAACTGCAGGCTGTGGAAGGTCAGTAGTTCAGCAGTTCGAGACCTGGGTGCCGCAAGTCGGGGTGAGCTCCTGTCTATAGTTCCAGCTCCTGCCAACCTAGCAGTTCAAAAGCAAGAAATTGCAAGTAGATAAATAGGTACCACTTCGGTGGGAAGGGAACAGCGTTCCGTGCGCCTTGGTGTTTAGTCATGCCGGCCACATGACCACGGAAACGTCTTCGGACAGCGCTGGCTCTTCGGCTTTGAAACGGAGATGAGCACCGCAACCCTAGAGTCGGATTCGACTGGCTTTCGAGCAAGGGAACCTTTACCTTTACCTTTTTACTGAGATTTTACTTTAGAAAAAATAACTCATACATTAACTTAAGATGACCCAAACAAAGTAAGGAAAGCAATCCCAAATGCCCCCTTAAAATTATTTGGCAGAAAATTCGATACTTTAATGATGGTCTGGGCCTGGCTAGGGCGATGGGACATGTGCCCATAGAGAGAGCTCTGAGTGCCACCTCTGGCCCCCGTGCCATAGGTTCGCCACCACTGCTCCAGGTGGTGGCTAGAGATCTGGGATTACAGTTGATCTGCAGGCAACAGAGATCAGTTCCCCTGGAGACTCCACTTTGGAAGGTGGACTCTATGGCATCGTGCCCCGTTACAAGCCAGTTTGGTGTAGTGGTTAAGTGTACGGACTCTAATCTGGGAGAACCGGGTTTGATTCCCCACTTCTCCACTTGCACCAGCTGGATGACCTTGGGCAAGCCATGGTTCTGATAAGAGCTGTCCTTGAAAAAGGTTCCTGTCAGAGCTCTCTCAGCCCCACCTACCTCCCAGGGTGTCTGTTGTGTGGAGGGGAAGGGAAAGGAGTTTGTAAGCTGCTCTTACAATCTCTTCTTCTTCAATAGGGGTCTACCTTACAGGGCTGTTGTGACTACTGCAATAGTGCCTCTGAAGTGCTTTGACAGCGCTATATAAATGAAGACTGAGGATTGCGATGCCACTTACATCGCACAGCCTGATCATACACCTGTTTACTCAGGAGTAACCCAAGCCTGACGTCGGCTCAGGCCCCCTGAGGTCCAGAGAGGCCCAGGTCACTTCTGGCTTTTGAGGTCTCTAGCCATAATAATAATTTTAAAAAAAATTTTAAATAACACATGAAAGCCAAATAAGGCACCTAAAAAAAAAAGAGCTGAGACATAATTTGATTTTTTTTCCTCTGGTAATGAATGGTTTTCTGGGCTTTTTTGAAAGGTTGCATTCCAGGTCAAGCAGCCCTTAACCCCCCCCCCCTTGACTTCAGTGGGGCTGTGCGTCCAATCAAGGCTGCCCCGGACTTCAGCCCTGGACTCCTTTACTTCCTTTTTCAGCAGGGTAACCCCCCCTCCCCTCCCCTTAATTGAGTTCTGGCTCATTCCAAGGCCTTCTTGAGCAGCCAATTAACAGAGCACAACACTGAAGGCTTACGCAGATGTTACCCGGCAGAAAGGTCCAAGCGGGCCCTGACCTGGATAGCCCGGGCAAGCCCCGATCTCGTCAGATCTCAGAAGCTAAACAGGGTCAACCCTGGCGAGTCCTCTGACGGGAGACCTCCTTGGAATACCAGAGGCGAGAGGCAGGGGCAGGCTTTAGTCAGCCACCTCTCTGAATATCCTCCAGGACCCCAGTAGGGGTCAGTCACCGGAGGTTGCCAATGGCACCGTTTTTTAGCCTCCGGCTCACGCGTTTTTGTCTCAGCTCAGGAAGGAGGGCTCCAGAGCAAACTGATTGATGCAGTAGCCAAATCGCTCGCTCACAACTTGAATGCCGGTAGCTCACAAAGTAGAGTTTTTGCTCTCAGGACTCCACAGCTTGGGGGGAGCACTGGTTGCCATGACTTCCAGGTGCACACACACTCGCACACACATATGAAAAATACAAAATATACCGGAAGGAAGGAAGGAAGGAAGGAAGGAAGGAAGGAAGGAAGGAAGGAAGGAAGGAAGGAGAAGGAAGGAAGGAAGGAAGGAAGGAAGGAAGGAAGGAAGGAAGGAAGGAAGGAAGGAAGATGACTGAGGAGCCAAGTTCGCAAAAGTAGTATCCACTGTGGGGAGGGCAGGAAGCATATGGGGAATGGGGTGCTCTTTGGTCTGCATTGGCTAAGGAGCCTTCTGGGTAGGATGACTCAAATGGTGTTTTCGCACAGGCTAAAGAATGCAGTTTCGATCCACTTCAGTGACCATTTGCAAGTGGATTTTCCCACTGTGAAATCCAGGGGGCGATTCTGCATCTAAAAGTGCAACTCAAAACCACATTCAAATACTTGGGTCAGTCACAAGTCCTCTCAGAGCTGTTCTCTCACGAGCCGTCCTCGAAAGAGCTCTCTCAGCCCCACCCATATGCCCGAGATAACGTGGAGGGGTGGGAGCGAGGCTATTTGCTCTGTATGAATTTTACCCACCACTGCATGATCAGTTGCAACCACGGGTGAATTGGGGGGGTGGGGGTTTGCCGCATGTTACCGGTGCGCTTCAACAAGGGATCGATGATTCACATCTCCGCACCGAGTGCTCCCTATGCAGTGTGCGATGATGTGCATACCGAAACGGGGGGAGGCAACGGCACAGAGTCGGGATGGCCCGATCAGACCATCCCGATGCCATGGAAGTGTGCTGGAGTGATTGCACAGGGGAAAGTCTGTTCCCGGCCCGTAGCAAACCCATTTGGTACCGGACTTTCCCTGGTGTCTTTCTACCCCGCTTCTGCGGCGGAGCAAAACGGGTTGCCGATGGGTGCGGGACGCTCGGCGGATGTTACTCATGTGATCGCGCCCTTAAAATCCGCCCG
>NW_015176689.1:0-1223 GCF_001447785.1 Gekko japonicus
TAACCACTTGAGCCACCGCAGCACCTATTACCTTTGTAGAAACGCCATAAACAATTCTATTGGCAGAATAACAGATGCATGCATCTCAAAATCAGGACAGCTAAAGAAAACCTGGAGTTTAAGGGCTGTCATGCATTTTATAAAAAACAAGAAAGAAGAAAAACAACCCTTCTTTACCCACTGCCGTCCGATGTAGTACACACAGTCCTGAGCCCCAGAACTTCTGTCCTTTGAATGGTGCAATTTCCTCCAGCTACTCCGATTCCAAAAGCTTCTCTCTGCTATCTCTGACTAATGAGATGAATTGATTTGCTCTCTAACTGCATGCTAATGGATCCATTCACACCCTGCACAGTCTGTAGAAGCATCATTACAAAAGGGAAGCCGGCTTTGAGCCGCCAGTCTTCCTTCTTATTAAGGACCGTCTTTCCCTTCCAGAGCCGTCTATTGTACCATCTCGGCATGCTGGCAACAATTACCCTGTGTGCAAAAAGGTAATGCCCAGTAATTTTAATCACTTATTATTCTTACATAAATTAGTGTCATGGGTAACATATACTTTTATTGCGCTTAATTGATTTTTGCACTGGGCAAAGCAATAATTTAGGAGCAGGAAGCCATGGCCTTAGAAGAAAATAAGCACGCTTTGGGTGCCAAGGAATGGTCAGGGTATGGCTGCATTATAGCTTTAGCAGCCAGTGAAGATGGTTGCAAAATGCTGGCTTTGCTTTTCTGTGTCCCCCCCCCCCGCGCAACTCTCACATTACATTTCAGGGATTTCTGAGCTCGTATTTTTAAGAAGAGAGGGAAGACCCAGCAAAGGAAGGGCAAAAATGGATGAATTCAGCTGTGGAATGGGAAGTATGCAGGAGGTCAGGTATTTTGGGGCAGGAACGCACAGGAACGGAGTTCCGGCTGGCTCCCAAGTTGGCCACACCTAGCAGGAACTCATTAGCATAATAGGCCACACCCAACAGCAGAAACTCATTAGGATTGGCTACATTAGGGGTGTGTGGCCTAACATGCAAATGAGTTCCTGCTACAAAAAAAGGCCCTGGGTTTTGACAACAAACGAGGTAAACAGAATAAGAAGCAAAAGGTGGGTGTGGCTGGATATAGGGTTGTGTGGCCTAACATGCAAAGGAGTTCCTGCTACAAAAAAAGGCCCTGGGTTTTGTCAACAAACAAGGTCAACAGAATAAGAAGCAAAAGGTGGGTGTGGC
>NW_015176689.1:1329-1459 GCF_001447785.1 Gekko japonicus
GGTAGGGTTTCCAGCGCCCCCCCGGGCCCTGCCCCCCCATCAGCTGTCTAGCATGGAGGACTTACCAGGAGAAGGAGGGAGGCCCAGGGTATATTGCCGGCAATGTGGCGATGTCACCCTGATGTGTACT
>NW_015176689.1:8336-8456 GCF_001447785.1 Gekko japonicus
ATTTTTTTTGTGTTTGTTGGCCTCAAAAGTAAGGCTGGGGGAGGGAATTAGGGAATCCAGCCTCCAGGTGAGACCTCGGGATTTCACAGAATTACGGCTCCTCTCCAGACAACAGAGGGA
>NW_015176689.1:8739-11094 GCF_001447785.1 Gekko japonicus
TGAGTTACTGCTACATAGAGCCAAACTAGATGGAACGGCATCCACGCGTCCGCCACAGGGGCCGCCTGCCACTTCGGAGCAAGGCCCTCCTTTCAACAGTGCCATGGGGGCCTGACTTGTCCTGGGATTGCTACAGGTGGAAAGCAGGGGGCCCTCTTCCTAGGGTTGCCAGCTCTGGGATGGGCACTACCTGGAGATTTTGGGGGTGGAGATTGGGAAGGACGAGGTTTGTGGAGGAGAGGGACCTCCGTGGAGTCTAATGCCATAGAGTCCACCCTTCAAAGCAGCCATTTTCTCCATGGGAACTGATCTCTGTAACTGGGAGACCAGTTGTAATTCCAGAAGGTCTCCATTCACCACCTGGAGGCTTTCAACCATACTCCTACTCCCTGCGATGGTGGTCCCAAGCAGAATGAGTCCCCAGCTGTGCTGTTAAAAAGAGCTTCCCAGGTGGTAATCCTTGCTCCAAAATGGCAGTGAGTCCCTGTGGGAGACTCGAGGATACTGTTGCATCTCGTTTGGCCCATAGCCAGAAGCCAAACCAGAGTAAGTGCCATCCTCCTGGCCCTCGCTCTGATGTTCCCACCTGACGTCCAAGCAAGGCTGCCAATTCTGTCGCGAGAAATTCCTGGAGATTTGGGGGTTTACCCTGGGGAGGGGAGGGCTTGGGGAAGAGAGGGGCTTCATCAGAAAGGTGATGTCAAGAGCGTCTACACGGCAAAGCAGCTCTCCTAGTAGGGGTGCCAACTTCCAGGCGGGGCCTGGAGATCTCCTGGTCCTACGACTGATCTTCAGACTACAGAGGATCTTCAGGTTCCCTTTAAATGGTTGGGATATAGTGTGTTTGTGTGGGGGGTGCATGCGGGGCACTGCATCCCAAATGCGATGACATCACTCTGAATTATGTCATTGCATTGGGGTTGGCCCCTCCCCTTCCTGGAACACCCCTCAAATACCCCCGCCAGGAGAAGAGGGGACCTGGCTACCTTAGAAGGATCTATCTGTCAATCAGGTTTGCGTAGAAGTTCTCTGCTTGCTTAATTCGAGCTGTGACTCTTCTACAAAAATGACATGCAGGGGCTCAAGCCAGACGTAACAATATGTGGCCCTGCTTGGATGCATTTCGTAGAAAAAGCATACAGGAATTAAGACCCCAGGGAGAGGCCCTCCTGACGATCCCACCAATCAGCAAAACTCATTTGGTGAGCTACATGAGAAAGGGCTTTTTCAGTGGTGCCCCCACAATTATGAGACAACCTCAGTTTGGTGTAGCAGTTAAGTGCACGGACTCTAATCTGGGAGAACCGGGTTTGATTCCCCACTCCTCCACTCACAGCTGCTGGATGACCTTAGGTAAACCATAGTTCTGACAAGAGCTGTCCTTGAAAAAAGAGCAGTTTCTGTCAGAGCTCTCTCAGCCCCACCTACCTCCCAGGGTGTCTGTTGTGGGGAGGGGAAGGGAAAGGAGTTTGTAAACTGCTCTGAGACTCCCTTGGGTAGTGAAGGACGGGGTATAAATCCAATCTCTTCTTCTCTTCAGGGGGGTGAGCTTAGCCCCCTCACTTTAAGACTTTACAAGGAGGTTGAAGGTGGTTTTATTTAGAGCCACAGTTAATCAAGTTTACTAGCAGTCCTGAGTTGTGATTTTAAATTTGGGGTCTTTTTATAATGTTTCTGATATATTTTATTTTATGTGTTTGATCTACATTGTTAGCCACCCATGAGCTAAGGAAGAAAGGCAGCTAATAAATGCTTTAAATAAATATATTACATTAAATTAAAAAAACAATCACTTGGCCCAAGGCAAAAAGTGCCCATCAAAACTTGGGCATGCTGTCTGAGCAGAACCTTCAATGACAGCAATTTCCGGTTGCCGCAAACAGGTCTGTACAGTGTTTCTTGAAGTTTTCAATCAAAGGGTTAAGAGATAACTCCATAATAACCAGTGAAGGAATCTCCTTGTGTCAAATTACCGTTGTGTTGCGGGCGGGCATTTTGTGCTCTCAGCAAGAAGTTCCATGCAAACATCTGTGTGAATAATCTCCCTGGGTGTTTATGTTTGCAAATAGTAAACACCAAAGGTGCAAAGCGACCAGCTGTTCATATTTCAGACAAGCACGCAAGGACTCTCTTCTCCGATGAACCAGATTCAACCAGCTTCTATCCTAATTTACGCGTAATCTTGATGTCCAGACTCCCCCCTCCCCCAATTTGCAAAGCAAATGCTACCCTTATTTTGGGTTTTCAGGAGCATTTTACTAATGAAAGCAATCAAGGGCATGTTGGGACTGTTTCTCCTTCACATGGCTATATCGTTTACAACAGGGCCTAGAGCAGGGGTGTCAAACATGTAGC
>NW_015176690.1:0-4113 GCF_001447785.1 Gekko japonicus
TTGTTTAGGATATGTTTATTCTGCCTTTCCTTCCAGTTGCTCAGGGGTGGACATGATTCTCTGCCCTCCTCCGTTTCATCGTCACAATAACCCTGTGAAGTACGTTAGGCTGGGAGTGAATGTCTAACCCAGGGTTGCCCTGTAGTTTTTGTGGTAAGTGGGGATTTGAACCCAGCTCTTCCGGGGCCCAGTCCAGCAGTTTAACCACTACACCACACCGAAAGAGATATATGGTATCATGGAAATGGGGCTTCAGCCAAAGAGCCTCTTTGACAGCCAGTCAGAAGTCATCAGAAAAGCTGCTCCCCTCCCCCCACAGGTAATACGAGGCGTAGGAAGATCCTGTGCAGATACCACACCAGAGAGGTGCAAGGAATGTGTCCTATCCTGGAGGGAGGGGGAATCCCACTGCACAAGTAAGTTAGAGATTGTTCCTTAATGTGTTTTCTTTGACAGGCTAGGGAGAGAGAGAAAATACCCTGAGCTTCCAGCCAAGTCCTGTCTCTAATCTAATTAACATGTTCCTCTGACCTCCTTTGTTAGAAGAGCTACAGACCCAAGCAGGTTTCTCTTAGCTGTATAGAATGATGGAGACCAGTACTTCACAAGGTCCTGAACAACGGTGCCCCCCTGCCTTTTGCCCCCTCCCTTCAGCCATCTACACATGGCCTGAGTATTTAGGGATATGTTCAGTTCTTAGGCTGAGTTTTCCATAAATGTCCACTATTTATTTTACTTATACCTCACTTTTCTCCCCTATGGGAACCCAAAGCAGCTTACAATTATTGTTCTCCCCTCTGCAGCGTTATCCTTACAACAACAACCCTGTGAGGTACATTAGGCTGAGAGAGAGCAGCTGACCCAGGATCATAAGAATATAAGATTGGATCAGGCCAGTGGCACATCCAGTCCAACACTCTGTCATGCAGTGGCCAAAAATATCAGGTGCCATAAGGAGATCCACCAATGGGGCCAGGACACTAGAAGCTTTCCCATTGTTGTCCCCCCCCCAAGCACCAAGAAGACAGAGCATCACTTGCCCCAGAGCCCCTATCTATACCTTGTGGCTAATAGCCACTGACGGACCTTTGCTCCATATGCTTATCTAATTCCCTTTTTAATTGAATTAAACGGGACTAACTTGTCAGGAGGAAAGCTAGAAAAGAATCCTACTATCAGACATGCTAGTTTTCTGTCTGTATATGACGGTGCATTCAGTCATGTGAGGTTCTACCTTCATGGTGTGGTCGACTTCTGGATCCGGTCTCAACGACAGAGGGTGTACATTGAGCTCGCTCCTGCACTCTTTGATCCATTTACTTCCTTTAGGCTATTTTCAACGCCTCAAACTCCCTCCCGTAGAGAGGGGTTTGGTAGGGGGCTTACTAGACATAAGACTGAGAGGGTAGCAACCCCCCTATCTTAGCTAGGTGCTCTGAAATGAGGCGGTGAATAGGAGCTCGATGAGAACTGCAAGTCACGCTGAGCGCAAGGGGAGCCCAGAGGATTCCACAGAGTTGGAAGGGAACAGCCTGACAAGCCGAAGTCTACAACATAAGCTGAGTAACTTTAAAATAAAACTCACCATAAATAGGTCCTGAAGAGGGTTGGAAATCTTGCCGGGGGGGGGAAGGGGGGTCCTCCATTACCAAATACAATTCGTAAGGAAAGCGGCTAACAAAATAAAACTGTATGTCAAATTAATTTAAAAATATAAGGGGGGACAGGAACTTGAGAAACAGCAGTAGAATTAAGTATTACAGAAGCTTCTTGGGGTTTTTTTGTCTCTTATCCCGCGGAATGTGGCTGCGTCTTTAAATGTGTGCCTCACCAGGTCAGATAGGAAACATAAACCTATTAAAACATAGCAACATGAGTATTCCACAGGCAACAATGAAGGAGCTGAATAAAATGATGCAGGAAAATATCTCCCAAGCTATTAAACGAACAATAGAAACAACCTTGCCTACTTTAATCAAAAATGAAATAGAACCCTTAAAAAATAAAATGGATGAAATAATTACGCAAATTTAAAACAGAAACACAAGAAATCAAAAAACAGATAGTGGACAATAAACAAGAAATAATGAAAATGACAATAAAGCAAGGGAAATTTAAGGGGAAAGTTCAAGATTTAGATTTTGAAGTTTTGGATCTAAAAGCAAAGCATGAAAGAATAGAGGATACTCTTATAAATTTTGAGATGGACAAGGCGGCACAAATAATAAGATGCCAAAATATCCCGGAGAGTATCGGAAAAACCCTTAAAGATGAACTAGCTCAGAATCTAGCGGAACAGCTACAAATAAGTACAGCAGAAGAAATAAAGAACAATATAGAAGACATTTATAAGAGAAACTCGTCCTATGCAAAGAAGCACAAACTTCCCAGGGAGGTGCATGTTAAATTCTATAGGAAAGATATGAAAGAGAATATACTTAAAGCCACCTGCGAAAACAAAGTTACCATACTAGGGGAAGAAATTAAATTTCTAAAGGAGGTGCCGTGGAGAGTAAGGGAGAGAAGAATCCCAGACTTTAAACTGACAAACCTGTTGAAAAATAACGGAATTCTCTTTAGGGTTTATTACACCCTCATCCAACTCCGAGCCAACCCTGGGAGGTAATATCCATGGACTTTATTATGGATCTCCCACCAAGCAAGTCTATGACTGTCATTTGGGTGGTAGTGGATTTATTTTCCAAACAGGCGCACTTCATTCCATTTGCCTTCGTGCCCACGGCAAAAACACTGGCCAAAGCGTTTCTGTTGCACATAGTCCGTCTGCACATGCTCCCAACCAAGGTGGTTTCTGACAGGGGAACGCAATTTGTTTCCCAGTTTTGGGGGGAACTGATGAAACTAATGGGGGTGGAACAGGGCCTGAGCAGCGCCTATCACCCAGAGACTGACGGTCAGACGGAACGGGTTAATCAAACTTTGGAACAATATCTTCGTTGCTTCACCAATTATCAACAGGATGATTGGGTGGATCTGCTGCCCCTGGCCGAATTTTATTATAACAACACGTGCCATTCCTCTACCGGACTGTCCCCATTTAAGGCTTTGTATGGCTATGATAGTCCACCTGTGCCTTTCCTGGAGGGAGGCACTGACTTGGGGCCGGGGGATGCAGCGCAATGGTGTCAACGGTTAAAGGAGTCTTGGCCGCTCCTTTGCAAGCCTTTGGATGCTGCCAAGGAGGCGTACAAGACTCAGGCTGACAAGAGAAGGGTGGAGGGGTGGGCTCTGCAGTCTGGAGACTCGGTGTGTCTACTAAAAACATTAAGGTCTTACAACCTAGCTGGAAACTTGGTTGGAAATACCTTGGTCCTTTCAAAGTGAACAGAGTGATCAATGATGTGGCTGTGGATTTGGATCTACCTAAAAATTTGAGAAACCTTCATTCTGTGTTTCATTTCAGCCTCCTGAAACAGGATTCTGGGTCAAGCCCCTGGCGTCCATCATAGCCAGTGCCCCCTCCTATCTTGATTGAGGGCGAGGAACATTATGAGATCTCTAGAATTTTGGACTCTAAGATTAAAGTGGGAAATTGCTGTATTTAGTTGAATGGCTGGACTTTGGTCCCCAGCACTTTGAGTGGGTGGAAGCAGGGGATATTCAGGCCCCGCGGTTGTTGCGGAGATTCCATAGCGACTTCCCGGAATGACCGGGAGATCTCCCGGAATGACCGGGAGACCTCCTGGGGTGGACGGGAGAAGCTGATTTTTTTTTTTAAGAGGGCAGAATGTCAGCTATGCTGCCATAAGGATTGGGGGTGGGCTGCTTGTTCGCCCTGTGTACACAGTACCACTGCATTCCTTCTTTGCTTCTGTAACGCTTGCTTATCTATGGCCTTGCAGGTGGTGTGTAGTGTCTGGGATTCAGGGAACCGTGGGAGCGCCTTCGGTTCCCAGCTTCAGCCTGGGGGTCTGGCAACTCTATCATGGGAACAGTTTGACCACTGTGTGAAACAGGATGCTAGACTAGATGGATCACTGGTCTGATCCAGAAGGGCACCTTTTAGGTTTTAATTCCACTTGTACAATAAGAAAAAGTTCCTGATACAGTAATGAGGAATCACTTAGCATTTTATTTGGGCCCAGGGTAGAT
>NW_015176690.1:8860-10835 GCF_001447785.1 Gekko japonicus
TGGCCTAGACCAAGAATGTCAAACATGCAGCCCAGGGGTCGGATTAGGCCCCCAGAGAGCTTCTATCAGGCCCGCAGTGGAACTGGCTGTCTCCTGCTTCTTCTTCCAGTTCTGCTGTTGCTGCTGCTGTGTTGTAGCTTGCTTTGCCAGGCTCTCTCAATCTCTCAGGAGAGATAGATAGGCAAGCTTCTGTTCCCTGCACTGGCTAAGGCTCCTCCCCCCAGGGGGAGGGAGGGAACAAGCCAGAGCTTGCTTCCTGGCCAGGCTGCCTCAATAGCACAGGAGAGATAGGCAAGCCTCTCTTCCCTTCCATTGGCTGAGGCTCCTCCCTGGAGGGAGGGAAGAAGGGAGAGCTTGCTTTGCTTGGCTGCCTCGCTTAGTTTGTTATGACTGTTGATGTATGTTGTAAAAATCTGTATTGATGACTAACTGGTTTTGTACACTGTTTTGCAGTTATTATATTTCTTGATATGTTAAAAACAAACAGAAATAATAAACATTTATAGCGCAAAAAAAAAGAAAAAATACGAAGCACCTTTAAGGCCAAGAAAGTTTTATCCAAGGTATGAGCTTTTGTGTGCCTTGCTACAATGTGTGTGTTTTGTTGTGCTTGTTATGCTGTGGCTCTCCTGGCTGCCACTGGGTTCCCTCCCCCTTTTCACTGTATTCATGCCCTCATGATCCAATCTTGCTCAGTAGGAAAGCAATGTGAATTATGAAGAATAATAACAAGCCAGTGAGGTGGATTAGGCTGAGAGTGTGTGTCCAGACCAAGTTCACCCAGCACATTTCCTTTAGGGATTTTGAAGTTAGACTTCCCAGATAGTAGGCTGATACTGACCACTGAGGAAGACTGTAGATTTGCAGACAAACACATAGCCCTGAGTCTGTGTCATGGTGCCTTCTCATGTTCTTGACCAGCACATGAAGCA
Source organism: Gekko japonicus (assembly GCF_001447785.1). NCBI lineage: Eukaryota > Metazoa > Chordata > Lepidosauria > Squamata > Gekkonidae > Gekko > Gekko japonicus. The sequence goes on from NW_015176690.1 coordinate 9,793, forward strand.
GTTTATATACAAAAGTTCACAATACCAAGCCATTTCATTTTTTCCCCTGGGCCCTAGGCTCAGAACTCTGAGCATGAGATTTCTGTAGTGAATGTCAATAAATCAAAAGTAGGTTTGCAGCTTACAGATACACACTTGAACAGCATACTCAAGATTGCAACAGCACAGATATTTTGATGCAATAATTCAGAGCAAGAGATGTCAGTTATCAGACACAAAGAAACAAAATATTGCAAGAGTGCAAATGTCTTAAGCATGTTTTTATTTTAAGTAAAAAAAAACACCTTTGTGTTTGTGTCCGTTACAACATTTATATCTCTGCTACCTGGCATTACATTTTATGACACACTTGGCCCGGCCCAACAAGGTCTCATTTATAAGGTCTCCAGCCCTCATAACAAATTAGTTCTACTGGTAAGTTTCTACTGGTAAGTCCCCCTGCTGGCCAGCTGGGCGCAGGTCCTGATGGCGGGGAACCCCCACCTCCTTCAGGGGGTCTGGCAACTGTAATATTCTAGGTGTTCCCCAAATCTCTGTGGCATTTACCATAGAGATTGGGGATTTCTGTGAATGTTTTGATGTTACTTTTAGGTACAGCTGGAAGTGACTTCACAGTGTTGCTTTATGTAACCTTCCCCCCACCCATTTTTGCTCCTACTTGAGCAAAGTGGCTGCCTGGGAACCCTACTTTCCACCACCATTCATACTTAGGATCCCACTGGTAGCTTGATTTCCTCTGCCCTGTGCTCCATCCCACAACACCAGCCATGGAGGAGATTTGTTTGGAAATCCAAACACCTCCCTTCCCAAACAGTTAAAAAAAACACCATTGTATGTGATTGTTCCCCATCCAGGAAAATTTAAGATCTGGATGGGGAATAATCAGGTAAAATATTTGCAAGAAATGATCAGGAGAATAGAGAAAATGTTTGGCTGGGTGGTCTGGACATCTCATCTGCAGCAAACAGCGAGCGCTTCCTTAAGAAAAAAAAGAAAAGTCTGAGTTTATCTAAAATTTTGTGCATGTGCCTGCAATGAAGCTG
>NW_015176691.1:0-1803 GCF_001447785.1 Gekko japonicus
GGGGGGGATTTCAAGCTAGCAGGAGAATATGATGGCTGCTACAAAGGCACGTAATCTGCACCAAAAGGGATGTGATGAGTTAGGTGCCAATTGGCCCAAATCCTGGGTCTGGAATGACAGGAATACAAACAAGCTGGGAAAGAGGAGGGCCGAATGGTGGGAAGAAAGGAAAGGAAGTTTCAACGAAAGCTCTAGAGAGCAGTGAAGGAGTAAGCAGAGCATCCAGATCAGCAGCTGGGTGACTTGCTAGACAAGAAAAAGCCAAAACGGGGCTGAGACCTGTTGACGGATGGCTGTTTGCCAGCTCATAACACGACTTCAGCAGATTACACAACCTTCCAGTTCCTCCTTCAGCAGAAGCAGGTTCAAGAAACTACACAAAAGCCTTGCAAAGGGAGCAGACTTCTTCAAATGTGTGTGCTGAGTTTCTGTTCACTGCTTCAGATACTTTCCTCCTGCTCCTCACCCGACTCAGTCGCTAGATAGAACTTCTCTTGACTGAAAGCTTTCTGCACAGAAAATGTTCCATACCAATTCACCTACAGCAAAACTGCTTCTCAAGGATTTCTCTGTGTGTCCCCAGCACTACATTGTCATTTATAAGATAAACTTTCAGAACACAAGGTTTTAAACTGGAAACTGGGAATGCAATCTGGGAGCGAAGCAATCAGCTCTGCAGTGTGGCTTTCCCAAGAGTGTACACACTTCCACACACGCAGGGCAGGAGACTAAAGGATTTGGGAGTCTGGCATGAACATTTTCTGAACCAAGGTGGTCTGACTAGTCCAGCGCTTTCAAGCAGCAGACAGACAAATGTTCTCGCAGCCCTTCACCAACACTCTTGCCAGAGGAGTGCATCTTGCTCTCTGGTAAGGATCCCTGCTCTGTTCCACATCAGAAGTACCACCATTCGTAGCCAGAGGAAGGACTGCTTGCGTCACACATCCGAGATTTTTGGCAGACAAGTTGCTTCTTCTGTCTGCTCCAAAACCCAGCATGATATGAGAGACCCTCCTCCTTTCCCCAGAGTTTTTCAGTGCATGCAGGTTAGTGGTGTTTGCCAGCCCAGAAGGTGAGGAGCCTGGGGGTGATCCTGGATGCCTCACTTTCTATGGAGGTCCAGGTCACCACAGTTGCCAGGTTGGCCTTTTATCACCTCTGGCGGATCAGGCAACTGGTTCCCTATTTCCAGAGGTCATTTCGGGGGGGAACGCGGGGGAACGCAGTTCCCCCGGGTGAGGTGCAGGGGAGCGGGGCACATGACGAAGCCCTGCCCCCTGCTTCCGGCCGCCCCGCTTCTAGCCCTCATTCAGCCAGGAGGAGGCAGGAGAAGAGGGAGGGTAAGTTGCTTCCTCCCCGCCAATCCCCACCCCTGCCTGCCTGGGGCCAGGGAGGGCCTTGGCGGGGCTTCCTCGCACTCCCGCTGGCCTTGCAGGTCCACCGCCGGGCCCCTGATGTCAGGGGGTGTGGCATATGCTAATGAGTTATGCTAATGAGTTACCACCCCTGCCTGCCTGGGGCCAGGGAGGGCCTTGGCGGGGCTTCCTCGCACTCCCGCTGGCCTTGCAGGTCCACCGCCGGGCCCCTGATGTCAGGGGGTGTGGCATATGCTAATGAGTTATGCTAAAGAGTTCCCCTAGCTCTTTTTCTACGAAATGACCACTGCCTATTTCTCCTCCTGGGACTTGGCTACAGTGACTCATGCAATGGTCACTTCCAGGCTTGATTACTAGAACTCGCTTTACAGGGGCTTACCCGTGAAGCTGATCTGTAACTCCAGCGAGTGCAAAATACAGTGGCAGG
>NW_015176691.1:8655-8826 GCF_001447785.1 Gekko japonicus
AACCCCCTGTGTAGTCACTTGACAGGATTTGGGGCCACCAATGGTCATGAGAAAGGAAATCTCTGGCACAGTCTGAATTATGGCATGTTTGAAGTTTGGCTTCTCAAAAGTCTACGGGTTAAAAATAAGTCAGGAAAAACAGTGCCCAGTAATCTCACCATTGAGAATTTA
>NW_015176691.1:9257-10983 GCF_001447785.1 Gekko japonicus
AGCAGGTGACCATTCAGCAAGGGACCCAACAAAACATCTGCAAAGCCAGCACCCATTTTTGCACCTGACAAGGGTATTTATAGCTGCCAAGATTAAAGAGACACTGGACAGGACTTTCGACTGATAAGACCGTGAAGTCTGGACTGAGACAAGTGGTGGTCCACAGGCCTTTTCCCGTCTAAGTGGAAAGAGCAGCACCAGCTATTTCCTTTCTTTGCACAAAGAGAAAGACTTGTCAGTGCTCAGGGCTGGGTGACCTTCTGTCTCATCAAGACACCGAGGAAATCCAAACACATTTGTTTCAGGGAATGAAACAGGCAGTGCACAAGCTCTTTGAGTCCCGGCCAAGAGAAAACTGTGCATTCCCCCTTCACTGCCACCCCATGCTACCCCAATGATCTGTGCGAGCCCTTGAGAGGCAAGCAGCTCCCAGAGTAGACTCTGCCTCCGTAGCCCTTTGTCCTCTCAAACTCTCTTGCTACCCTGCTGCAGCATTAGTACTGAGCTGTCCAAGTACTGCACCTTTAAAATGATTGATTCCAGATAAATAGCCCTGTAATTATTGTTTTGGTGCCAAGCATCATGTTGGCATCTAAAAAACTGGCATATTTACGGTGGCCCAAGCTTTCGCCAAGGAGACCACTTGCATCTGACAAAGAGGGGGCTCGGGTTCATGCGATCTTCTGCCACTCTGGATTTGTCAGTCTTTTTCATCTTTAAGTGGGTGGTGGCAGCCTGCCATTATGACTGCCCTCTAAGGTGCTCTGGGGGCATGTGAGCGGATGGAAGATTCGGGGAAGGTTAGTTTTTAGCCAGTCTGTTAGTTTTTTAACCACTCTGTTTGTGAACAAGCAGAAAGATTAACTAAAACTGAGAATGATACACGGAGGGTTGAAGAAGGCCTGAGAAGAGTCAGCCACCAGGTCAGGTATTTGAAGGCCTGGGGAAACAACCCCTCCGCCCCATTTTTCTTACAGAAAAATGTTTTGTCTTCTGAGGGGAAAACACCCTGCTATGAATTATTTTATCTTTTGAATTGAGTGAAATGCTTAAGGTATTACTGAAAATCTCAGCACTAAGACTCTTACGCAAGACCATCTACAGCATTCAGCAGCAATTCCTGCATAGCCGATGATGAAGTTTGCAGCTCTCTCAAGTACAGGGAATATTCCCAGTTTGGCATCTAAATTCCAGAAATATGCCAAATAGTACAATGTCATATGCTAACTAAATTATAAATTATAATTTTATGCTGTTAAAGTAGTAAACAGTAGTAAAAAGTTTTAGGTTTCATAAGAAAGTATTGCATATATTTCAATTTTTCTGAAACAAAATTTCCATAGCTTCAAAATTTTTACATTTCTAACTCAAAACATCCCTGAGTTAAAAGAGGGGCGGGATCCATTTTGGTGAAGCAGAGAGTTGAACTGGCAGCAGGCTCAGAAATATAAAGCAAGGGCTTGCAAAAACAGCAAGTCATTAAGAACTTTTGTTTCAGTCACTAGAAAACTGGAGGTGCCTTCCTTGAACTCCCAGGCAAATTTCAGAGACTTCTACTAACAGGGATCTCTGACATGTGATCAACGTGTTTCACCTGTGACATTCAGGCAGAGTGAACAACATACTGAGAGAGTCACTAGAGAGCCACTATGCAACATACATGGTAACTCCATGTTCGCTGAGAACACAGTTCTGAAGAGGCTAGGTAAAGGTAAAGGTTTCCCTT
>NW_015176692.1:0-309 GCF_001447785.1 Gekko japonicus
AATAAAACGTGATGTAGAAGAATCCTGCCACTTATTTAAGAATAGTGGAAGAAGGGGGATTGCTTACGGAGCAGCCAACGTGGCGCATTGAGGGAACACTCTCAGCCAAGGTGATTAATTATGACTGCAAGCTGTAGCGGTTTCTTCTGAATGAAAATGCGCGTAGCATTCTTGGAGCCCAGGAGTTTTCCTTTGCAGCTGCTGCCTGTCGTAGAGACTTGATTAGTAAAATTGTCAGGTTTGCCTTTGGGATGGCGCCCCCGGTGGCCGTAGTGATACAGTGTCAGCCATAAGGCACGGGGGGTTGGG
>NW_015176692.1:695-2638 GCF_001447785.1 Gekko japonicus
GGGGCCCGCCCCGCCCAGCTGCCGCAGCTCTATGGGCCGCCTCTGCTGCCGCTCCTTCCCGACGCTCCCCCCGGCCTCCTGCCCGAAGCCGCCCGGGCCACGGCCCTTCGTTCGGGCCCGACCGGGGTTCCTTCCTGCCTGGTTGCTGCCTGTGCTGGAGGAGGAAGGGTCTCGCTGCTCAGCTGTGTCGCTCCGTCGGGCCGTCGGTGAGTCGTCCTGTCGCGTTCTTGGGTGGGCTGCCAGGGCTCCTGGGGTAGGCCGGGAGCCGGACGCGACCCCCGGAGCGGGACAAAAATAACGGTGTTTGTCCCATTCTTAGCTGTTCTGTTCTTCTACCATAATTTACAAATATGTGTTTGCCGGTGAGGGGCAGAACCTTCATCTGTTCTGTGTTAGGACTATCCATGACAAACTCTATTTTTCTTCACACTTTCCCCTGCTGGCACATTCTTGACTCACATTTATCAAAGATCGGTCCTGTTATAAATAGAATAACGTTGAAGGCTTTTAACGCCGGCTTTAGTGCCAGTGCTGAGAACTAGAAAAGAAGTTTCCCCTACTCGTTCTTTCATGACTGTTACACGTGTTAATCATTGCTGCTTTTCTTTGTATCTCCTTAAGTTCCAAGTTCTTCTTTCTGAAACGGAGCAACTAAAAATATAGACAAGAACATAATATTTTCTGTTCTTGCAGTCCGTGACATTTTAGAATCTTCAAAGTAATTTTGCTAATTTGCAGTAGAAGGTGAAACTGAACAAATTGTTCAGCTAGGTTCATGCAGGTATACACGGGTGGGATCTAGGAGCTTGGTAATCAGGAATGCAACCCTTTCTTAAGTCATTATGGTTTGGTAAAATTTTATGACCCTTAGTAGCAACAAACGGATCCGTGTTCATGCAGCCCTAAAAATAAAATGACTGTGACTCACAGCTGAGCCCGAGAGTGTATATTACAGACCCTGAAAGCAAATTATAGGAAAAACTGCAGGCCCGCAAGCAGAAAAGGTGCTATTCAAGGCCTGTGATATTGTAGATAACACCAACGCTCCAAAGTAAATCTGGAAAATGAAGATTCAGCTGCAGCTAAATGCTTTGCTAAAATTATATCATAGTAGAAAACAACCCACTTTCCCTCCTGCCCCCCATTAAGGACTCACATGAAATCAAACATGATTGTTTAAGAAGTATATATTTGTAGAAGCTGGTAGCTAGTTTGTTAGACATCCTGGTCATCTATGTGTTCCAATATACCTTAAAAGACATCCTGTTCAGAAATGGGATCCCTGCAGCCATCTTGGTTGACACATCCTGTTTTCCCCAGTGTGGTGCAGTAGCAGGGATTGTTCTTAAGCAGGGGAATTCAATGGAGATCTTGACTCCAGGTTGAAAGACGGCTGCCTTATGGGAAGTGGGGATTCCCAAGTTCTGCTCCATTTATATAAGAATCCAGGTTTCATCTGGTTCTCCTCTCAGGACAGCCATGGCCAGGCCTTTGTGTTCTGTTACATCCATAATGGATATCACTTATTTCTCCACACCCTCATTCAAGAGAGTTTATGCTGCAAGTTACAGCCTTCTGCCTTCTGAAACGATACCATGTCTATTTCCAGTGCTGTGAGTTCTACCAAGGAGTCTCATAGGTCAGAATAAGTAAAGTAATCAGAGTTTAAAAAAAAAAAAGGTAAAGGTTCCCTTGCTCGAAAGCCAGTCGAATCCGACTCTAAGGTTGCGGTGCTCATCTCCGTTTCAAAGCCGAAGAGCCAGCGCTGTCCAAAGACGTTTCCGTGGTCATGTGGCCGGCATGACTAAACACCAAGGTGCACAGAACGCTGTTACCTTCCCACCGAAGTGGTCCCTATTTATCTACTTGCAATCTCTTGCTTTCGAACTGCTAGGTTGGCAGGAGCTGGAACTAGAGACGGGAGCTCACTCCGTCATGCGGCA
>NW_015176692.1:3085-10584 GCF_001447785.1 Gekko japonicus
GAACCACCGACCTTCCACAGCCTGCAGTTCAGCATCTTAACCACTTGAGCCACTGCAGCTCCTAATCAGAGTAAGTAGCGCATTTTTTTTAAAGGAAGATGAGTCGCAAAGAAGTAGGGGAGAATACAGAAGCTGGAATTGTGCAGTCAAGATCACAAAGAGTGCCGGTTGTCTGGATTCGGAACCTTCCCCCACCAAGTCGCCATGTGTGGAAACGCAGGCTTTATAGCCCAGGAGTTCCTTGCCTTTAGCTCTGACCCAACTGTAAGTTTGCAGTTAGAGCTTCGATGACTGCGAAAAAGACCGGTAAATGTGACCAAAATGTGACTAAAAGTTCACTAAGCAGCGAGCAGTTTTTAAAGTTTCCTCCCAACTCATCTAGAGCGTAGATGTAAAATCAAAGGGTGAAGGGAAGAAAAAGGTGCTGGACGTGATAGAAGCACTAAGTCAAGCAGGGGTGTCAAACGTAAGGCCCGGGGGCCGGATCCGGCCCGTCCAGGGCTCTTACTCGGCCCACAAGCAAATGCTTGGCTCTGGCAATGCTGTGGACATAGTGTATCTAGATTTCAGTAAAGCCTTTGACAAAGTTTCTCATGGTATCCTTGAGGATACACTGGTTAAGTGTGGGCTGAATGGTGCAACCATCGGATGGAGCAGATCTATTCTCTCTCGCTCCGGATTGCAAGACTAGATCTAATGGGTGGAAATGACAAGGGAGTCGTTACCGGCTAAATATCAGGAGAGACTTCCTAACTGTAAGGGTGGTTGAGCAGTGAGTGGAACAGACTGCCTCGGGAGGTGGTGGATGCTCCTTCGCTGGACGATTTCAAGCAGAGGCTGGACAACCATCTTTCGGGTATGTTGTAGGGCTCTCTTTCGGCTATGCTCCTGCAGAGTGCAGGGGGTTGGACCAGATAACCTGCAAGGTCCCTTCCAACTCTAACATTCTATGATTCTATGATGTGAGGGCGAGAAGACAGGAGGCCGCTTGGGGGTGTGAGCAGGGGCACATGGTGAAGTATGTGTGTGTGGTCAAATCAAGAAATAGCTAGAGGGTGGGGCTAGGAGGCTAAGCTAAAACAGCATGGGGAGTGTAGTGCCACTGCCCTGCTCGTCCAAAAAAGACAAGGCTGTGGTCTACCTGAATTTTTTAAAACCTCCAGCAGGGTTCCCAACCCTGTCCAGGGTCCCACTCGGAGAATATCGGTAGGGCCAAGACAACAAACGACTGGAACACCCTTCCGCAGGCCCCCAGACACACCACCACAGAGGCAGGTAACAAAAAGGTTTATTTTTCGGGGCAAAGTAGTACCAGTATTTCTGTGCACAAAACAAGAAAATAGTTTAATCTCTATCTAGTTTTACCTTGAACAGTATAGCCCAGTTGGTCCCAGCAGTTCTGAGCACAACTCCCAGCAATCGGCTCACAGCGGTCAAAATAGAAGAAGAAGAGATTGGATTTGTACCCCGCCCTTCACTACCCAAAGGTGTCTCAGAGCAGCTTACAAACTCCTTTCCTTCCCCCTCCCCACAACAGACACCCTGTGAGGTGGGTGGGGCTGAGAGAGCTCTGACACAAACTGCTCTTTTTCAAGGACAGCTGTGCCAGAGCTTGTGACTGACCCAAGGCCACGTCAGCAGGTGCGAGTGGAGGAGTGGGGAATCAAACCCGGGTCTCCCAGATTAGAGTCCGCACACTTAACCACTACACCAAACTGGCTCAAATAGGGTACACCCTTACAACTCAGTCCATCCAGCCAATACAGAGTTTTTCCAAATATAATGCCTCCCTGCCTATAGCCACCAGGCCAGGGGGTAAAAAGGCTCTTTCGAAAGGAAAGACTCTGGTTTAAACCACACTGAAGCCTGATCACCAGCACTAACTGCCCATCAAGCTTGACTAGGCTCACCAGATCCCATTCCCCAGCCAGGGTCAGTGCTGAGTAATCACTAATAGCCTGCAGACGGCCAACACTTCAGGCTCAAGAACCCAACCTTGGGCTCCTGCTAGGAACTACTACATTTACCAACTAAAAGCAAAACAACCCCCGGTTACTACAGGGAGGATGGCAGTGAAGGCAGAGAGAGAAGATGCGTGTCCTTCGCCCCTTCTGTCTCCTCTGACCACAGCTCTGCGAGGACTGGAGTAGCCACTGCATGGAGCCAAACAGCCAACGATGCTGCCACGGCACCAACCGGCCTCGTGGTGTTTTTTTTTTCAAAATGGTGGCCATGAGAGGGGGTTGGCGAGAGCAAGGGCACAGAGCAGCACTTAGCTGAGGAAGGGAGAGGGCCAGCAGGGAAGGGAGGAGGAGGAGGGGAGCCGCATGTGGTTTGGGAGGCGACTGGGTTGTCTTGCGTGTGCTGCTCTGAGGGGGAAAGACACACACACACACACCCCGGCTTTGGAAGCGAATGGAGGAGTAAAGGGAAATAGAGGCGCTGACGTTGCTGCTGCTCATCTGAACAGTCGCAGAGCTGGGAAGCAAAGTGGATGTTGGGGGGGGGACGGGGGGACAGTGACCCCCCTTCTCTCCCCCTCCTGTTCTCAGCCCTTGAGGGAAAAGGAGTCATGGGAAAACAAAAAGTGCCCCCTGGAGGTTTCGGAAACAGCCTCTCTCCATCAGGCCTTCTCCTCAGTCCCGCCACTGAACGGGGGGGGGGGGTGTCTAGAAGAACCTGGTTCAGACCCCCCCCCCTGTGCCACCCGGGGCCAGTGGCTCAGCCTGGCCCACCTCACAGTGTTGTTGTTAGTGTTGGGGGAATGGGGTGGTGCAGGGCTTTTTTGTCAAAAAAGCCCAGCAGTGACTCATTAGCATAACAGGCCACACCCAACAGCAGAAACTAATTAGCATAATAGGCCACACACCCGACAACACAGCTACGGCCCCCCCCCCTCCTGTGCCACCCGGGGCCAGTGGCTCAGCCTGGCCCACCTCACAGTGTTGTTGTTAGTGTTGGGGGAATGGGGTGGTGCAGGGCTTTTTTGTCAAAAAAGCCCAGCAGTGACTCATTAGCATAACAGGCCACACCCAACAGCAGAAACTAATTAGCATAATAGGCCACACACCCGACAACACAGCTTATTGACATATTAGGCCACACACTCCATGCCTTCCCTTGGCTTGCCTGGACGCCCTGCGGCTACAGGGAGCCCGGGCAAGCCGGCCCTTGGACAGGCTGGGGCAGGTGCAGGGAGGCACTTAAATGCCTCCCCGGTTCTTCCAGGGGGCCCCCCTGGCCCACCCACCTTGGAGTCGCAGGGGGGGGGTTTGCTCTCCAGGCCTTTCCTCTAGCCAGGCACACAGAGGTTTTGGCTGTAGTGGGCGTGGTCAACTCTGAAGCTAGCCGGAACTCCATTCCTGTGCGTTCCTGCCCAAAAATAGCCCTGGGGTGGTGGAGGGGGAAGTCTGGTATGCCTCCTCAAGATCCTCAGCTGCTGAGGCTCGGTGTATGGGGGGAGTGTTGAAAAACTACCGTATTTACTTGCAAGAGCAATGACTCATCGCCTGAAAGTGCCATATATACAAAAAGTAGCTAAGTTGCACAGAACTGTAAGGTACCCCCCTATGGTATCCCTTGGGGGGGGGACTTGTCCTGCGTATGATTAAATACTTTTATTGGGTCTTTTGTAAATCAATTGCTTTCACTACTAGGAACCAATTGCTTTTGTTTGTATTTTGAGTAAAAAATAATATTGTTGATTGGGTTTGTCTGTGTCCTTTATAAAGTTTATATCTCTGGCACCTGGCATTACGTTTTATGGCACACATGGCCCGGCCCAACAAAGTGATGTTTGTGTTCAAACTGGCCCTCGTAACAAATGAGTTCGACACCCTTGGAGAGACTAAAACCATTACTCTGTAATGTTATAATTGGTACAAAGAAACCATTTCTCTGTGGCTGCCTTTGGATTTGTTTCGTTTGACCCAGCACTGCAACCTGCAGTTTCCAGTCACTTGGAATATAAAAGCAAATGCCGTCGAGGTCAGCAGATTCTAAACTCAGACGCTCATCTTCATGCATGTAGACATGTAGACACTCTCCTGGGTGATGTGTTTCAGTGAATTTATTCAGTTTTAACTCTCACAACACATTTAGAACTTACAAAATTATACGAAAACATCGCCAATATTGTATTGAACTGGCAGGCCTGGCACATGGCCAAGCACAATTCCTCTTGAAGTCATTAATCCACAGGGATGATATCGCTGAAAACTAGTGTACACACGGAAGGCTAAGAAAATATACTTTTGAGACTTTCATTAAAGGCAAGTTATTTGCTATTTTCCACTAAAACAATCTTAGAAATTGAAGCATTGTCCGTTTTAAATCGGAATAGGCAAATGTATATACATGTGCAGCTCCGTGCATATAGACGTGGAGTAAACGTATACCCATCTCCAAATCCAGCAGGGGCAATCCACAGAAGCATGTCTGCGTAGTGATGCTGATCCGGACCCCAGTGTACGGGCTGAGTGTGCCTTGTAATGGGAGGGGGGTGTTGTACTGTGAAGGAGGGTCTTCCAGGTTGTGTTCAGTGGCTGATCAGAGAGCTGAAAGCGGCTTTCAGGGCAAGAGGATTCTGGCTGCATGTATGACTCTGTATGTATGTCTCAGAGAAGCCTGTCTCTGCTGGGTGGCCTGTCATAGATAAATAACTGTAGGTTCACAGGTGTGTGGGGGCGGGAGCGCATGTTAGATTTAGGCGGGCTGAGTGAATGGCTTGTTTGGATGGGTCATGGGTGGTGGCAGTTTCAATTATGTATAATGCCAGGGCTGGCGCCAAAACCAGTCAATTCTGACGCAGATGGTCTCTACTTGACACAGCTACATATCTCAATACACAAATCTTTAACATAAGAGTGCTGTTGGGAGTGAGTTCGTGCAAGAGTCTGACATTTTCCTACCACTCTCAGGAAAGATGGCATCTGCTCAAGATGTGAGTGGCAAGCAGGACTGGTAAAAAAAGTTGGCTACCTGGACAGCCACTTTATCTGCTCTGTCCGCTGGGACTCAGATCTGCATCCGGTGTACCCTACAAGTGAGGGGATTCACGGTGCATACAATCCTGGGCTAAGTTACCCGATCATCAGCTGCCACCAAGAGGGCTACTGGTCAGGAAGAACATCAGCATCTATTTAGTCTAGAAAGAAGAAAGAAGGACAGCCCAGTAGCAACAGTTTGTACACAGCAATAACTAGCATGTGCCATCTTATTTTAAAGGCCACATTTCACCCACCTCTCCCAAGCCTTTGAAAAGCCTGGTCTGGTAATGCCTTGCGGACAGGGACCTAGCTCCTTCAGGCTCCATATCCCCTCTGAAGGTGATCGGCACAATCAGCTCTGGCTTGTTGGAGGAGGGAAAGGTGATGGCAGCAACCCTCCATTCCGTGGGGCACATGGAGTCCAAGAACCAAAACCAAGCAGATGTGTCCAGCCTTTGGCACTAAATGGGGGGGGGGCATCCAGTCGTGGCGACTGCAGGGTCCTGAGCCCCTCTGGGGGCACCAACCCTGATCCAGATTGGGATCTCTGTTCAGCAGCATGCTTTGTTTAGGAGGATTGCCCCTGCTGGGTTGGGACGGGGAGCCAATCTGGGAGTAGGAGGGTCGCCCTAGTGGGACCTTCTGGGTGTGGTAGGAGAGACTAGGCCACTGGCTGGTGCTCCACTTCTTGCATTTCATTTTCAGGGGCTGCAGTGACTTCTATCTCCTCCGGGGTAACATATTCAGTTGTCTCAGTGGATTCTTTGCTTGGTGGAATGGGTGGTGCGGGCACACTTTCTTGGTTCGGCACCGCAACATACTCGAGTTCCTTCTGGGCAACATCCCTGTAGAAAAACAGGCCAAGATTAGGCAGCGTATTTCATGAGCTATCGCAGAATGAAGCACTTCATATTTTTCATCCTTTAGCACACACACACACACACCCAGTCTTTCTGAGCCCTGCAGGGACCTTTGGAATTCTGACACAGCGCGATGAGCATCGCCATAAAATGGGAGCCACAAAATGGCTGCTGTGGAAGGCAGAGCCAGCCACAAAATGGCTTCCACAGCTTACCTTCAGTAAGCTAATGGCCTACCCTCTGCTCAATTCCATGACCTTCAGCAACGGACACCTTTAATTATCGCTTCTGCAAGGAATTTGAAGTTCTCAGGTGAGAGAGCAATCTCTTCCACCCCAAGCCAAAGCCCATGATTTGAATCTGTCTCCACAACGGAATCCACTCTCATCACTAAGGACAAAAAGGAAAAAGAAAGCGCTTTGGAGGCGGCACTCTAGAAAAGCTCTTGGATGACTTACTGCATTTCGCTCACTGCAGCCTTCTCTTTTCTCTTCTTTCTCTTCTCCCTTGAAGTGATAAACCAGACAGTGCCGCAGATCAGAGCAGCCACTAGAATGGCTGCAACCAAGGCCCCGACAATGATGCCACCATCTGAATCTGAAAGAACGAAGAGGCCAGAAGGGTTATAGTCTTACACAGCAATCTTGCACTAACGGTGACAATTTGGGACTGATACCAAGAGGCAAAATGTACTTCTTGGAAAACACTTAGCTTAACCCACCTCACAGGGTTGTTGTGAGCATAAAAATGGAGGAGAGGAGAATGATGTAATGCGCTTTGAGTCGTCACTGGGGAGCAACGTGGGGTATGGATTAAGGAAACCCAGTACCCAGGGGTCATTTCGTAGAAAAGACGTGCAGGAGCTCATTAGCATAACTTATTTGCATATGCCACGCCCCCTGACATCACCGGAAGTGTGTCAGAAGGCAACACCCACCGCTCAGGCTCCACTGGACTGTTTTGGATTGCTAGCTATTGGGGGAGGGGAGACGTGCAGATCTGTCCTCGCAGAGGAGGGAGAGCTTGTACCTTAATAAAACTTGGTCTTAAAGGTGCCACTGCACTGTCTTGGACCAGTAGACCGGGAAGGGGGGCTCTGCAGCTTGCCTGGCTGCTTCTTGCTCTGACTGAGGGCTGCTGGGAGCAGGGGGTGGGGCTTGTTGATGTGCCCGCCCCCTGGGCTCTTTACTGCCGGAGCTCCGCTCCTGTGCACTCCTGCAGGAAATGACCCCTGCCAGTACCACTATTTTTGGTAATATCAAATTGTTTAAATGTATGCAATGCAACGGAGGAATCCCTTTTTATATACGTTTTGATATACATTAAGTAATGTGGTGCTTGAGAGTGCCCTGGGGACACACACTGACTTAGGCCTGGTTCCCACCAATGCTCCCTCTAAGCTGTGAAGTCTTGTGAGCAAAAAATCTACTTTGTGAGCTGCTGGCATTAAAGCTGTGTGCGAGCGATTTGACTACTGCATACATTAGTTTGCTCTGGAGCCATCCTTCCAGAGCTAAGACAAAAATGTGTGAGCTGGAAGCTAAAAAAACTACGAGCTAGCTCACTCTGACTCAGCTTAGAGGGAACACTGGTTCCCACTGGTAAACCTTTGCTTGGCACAGTGGTCCTTACCAATGTTCCCTCTAAGCTG
>NW_015176693.1:0-1560 GCF_001447785.1 Gekko japonicus
GAAGCAAATGTCAAGACATAGTGAAAAGTGTTGGGTTCTATGCATGGAGAGGCGGACTACGACAAGCTGAACAAGTCACGTTTATTGTAGCACACACACACAAGACAAATACTGGCCAGCAAGGGCCAACTATATACACCCACCCCAGACACACCCACAATCCTATTGGAGGGTATAAAAGTCTTGCCAAAGGTCCAATTGGAGGACTAAAGGTGGCCTAGGATCCTTGGCCCCTATTGTGTGAGGAACCAAGCTGGGGATGGAGGACGCCGACCCCTAGTGGTGGACTGCAGACACAACACATAGATAGTACCATACAATCAAAGTGCTGGAGAGGACCTCCAGGGTCATCTTGTCCAACCCTGGAGGTTTAGTGACTAATCTATCTGTCTTTTTCATATTTAATCCCGTACCTTCTACCAGGAAAGTCAGCGAGCCATTCATGGTCCTCTCCTCCTCCATGTTATCCTCCTGTGAGGTAGATAAGGCTGAGGGATGTTGAGCTGAGCCCCAAGGCCACTCACCAGACTCCATGGCTGAGTGGGTGCTTAAATCCTGGCCTCACTATACCACACAAACTTGCCAAGAAGAGGAGGAGGTTGGATTTATACTCCACCCTTCACGCGGAGTCTCAGAGTGGCTTCCAAACTCCTTTCCCTTCCCCTCCCCACATCAGACACCCTGTGAGATAGGTGGGGCTGAGAGAGCTCTTTCAAGAACTGACCTTTTAAGGACAGCTCTGACAGAACTATGGCTTACCCAGGGTCATTCAGCAGGTGCAAGTGGAGGAGTGGGGAATCAAACCCCGGGTCTCCCAGATTAGAGTCTGCACACTTAACCACTACACCAAACTGACTCTCAGCTGGCTATAGCTAAAC
Source organism: Gekko japonicus (assembly GCF_001447785.1). Classification (NCBI taxonomy): domain Eukaryota; kingdom Metazoa; phylum Chordata; class Lepidosauria; order Squamata; family Gekkonidae; genus Gekko; species Gekko japonicus. Next base: position 879 of record NW_015176693.1, read on the forward strand.
TAATGTTCAGGATTTGAACTGGGGAATTCCTGAGCTTCAGTAGTCAACTTTAGCCCCTGCAACCACATCAGCTGTTGAACCACCTGCCTTCTCCCCATGTTGCCTTCTTCAGGCTGCCTCAGCTCCTCCCCCGCTCTTCTTTCTCGTGAGGTTAATGCACAGCGAGAGTCCCTCCCTCATGCACTGTGCATCACTCAAAGCACAGAAGTAGACGGCTGCATCTGACAGGGTGACATGGTGGAGGACGAGCGTGGCGGATTTCTTATCTTCAGGAAAATGCAACATGCTCTTTGAATCAGCGCTTTCCCCAGTCTTTCCTGGGAAGGCACCGGCGATATACTGAGGGCCTCGGCCAGGAAACTGGCGATACCACAGGACCTTTTCAGTGGTAACCGAAGAGAGATTACAACTAAGATTGTACGATGTTCTCCCCAAGGCTGTAGCGGATCCAGGCTGTTCGATCTTCTGAGCTCTTCCCAGACTACCTACAACAACAGCAAACATTAAAAGAGAATAAGATCGGCATTTCAAAGACTCCTGACGACCGCTAGGTTCTGGAAGGTGTAAGCGATATTCATTCTCTGTGAAGGGAAGAAGAAGAAGAAGAAGAAGAAGAAGAAGAAGAAGAAGAAGAAGAAGAAGAAGAAGAAGAAGAAGAAGAAGAAGAAGAAGAAGAAGAAGA
>NW_015176693.1:1611-10369 GCF_001447785.1 Gekko japonicus
CAAGAACAGCTCTTATCAGAACTATGGCTTGCCCAAGGCCATCCAGCCAGGTGCAAGTGGAGGAGTGGGGAATCAAACCCAGTTCTCCCAGATTAGAGTCCGCGCACTTCACCACGCCACCAAACATCAAAGTAGTTTTGCTGGGTCAGAAATATGGAGCCAGTCTCCAGGTTTCCACCCAGGAAGCAGGAATCAATAAATAGTGGGGTTTAAAGACAACAGAACTGCAATTTTTATGGTGGCACTGTGTGTTTTTATTGTGTAGCTACAGTGCACACAACATGCTGGAAATGTAGAAGGGGCTGATTTCTTGATCTCTACTGCCTTTTTAAAGAATCTCTTGATGTGGCCATTCCTCAATGAGTGAAATTCAGAGAGCTTCCCCTCAAGGCTTCTCTGCCCGTCCTTTAGTTTAATTCTGGCATCTAACTTCTTTTGGACTTTCAAAGTGTGGATACCTCTAGTTCTGGAGACAGCAGTGGAGGCCAAGTGAAATCCCGATCTGTGTGTGAACTGTGTTGTCCACAACCCTATGCATGTTCAGTCACAATGAAACCAGTGGTGTTCACCTCCAGGTAACCATGTACAGGATTCTTCAATACATTGTGAATAAAATCACCCTTCTCTCCACTCCGCTCTGCGAGTGTTTTTGCTCTGCTTCTCTTCTGGCCAACCGCACTGTGTCACTCACGGCACAGTAGTAGACAGCAGAATCCTTCAGCTGGCTGGTGGTCTTCCTCATGTTGAAGGTCTTCAAGTCTTTATTGTGGTCAGCGTTGAAGCCTTGGCGTGATTCTGGAGACAGCAGTGGAGACCAAGTGAAATCCCGATCTGCGTTATGAACTGTGTTGCCCACAACCCTATGCATGTTCACTCGGACGGAAGTCACAATGAAACCAGTGGTGTTCACCTCCAGGTAACCATGTACAGGATTCTTCAATGCATTGTGAATAAAATCACCCTTCTCTCCACTCCGCTCTGCGAGTGTTTTTGCTCTGCTTCTCTTCTGGCCAACCGCACTGTGTCACTCACGGCACAGTAGTAGACAGCAGAATCCTTCAGCTGGCTGGTGGTCTTCCTCATGTTGAAGGTCTTCAAGTCTTTATTGTGGTCAGCGTTGAAGCCTTGGCGTGCCCCTTCTGTGCCATCGTTGCTCAAATAGCTCAGAAAGAGTTTGGGAGATTGGCCGGGATGCTGAACGTACCAGAATGGATAGGCTGAGAAAGATGATTGATAGCTACAATTGAGGAATATCGGCTTCCCTTGGGTGACCATGATGGGACCTTCAGATTGGTTCACTGACTGCCCAGAAGCCCCTGCTGTAGAGAAGAAAATGGCAGGAAAGGTGACCTCAGATGGGCCAGCTGATAAATGGAGACGCAGCTCCTTCTCTAGAGCTGTTGTGTTTAGTGAATTCTTCCATGAAAGGTGTGAGATCTTGAAAAACCTGAGCTAATTTATTCTGTGCAGATTTCCATTTGGAATTTTTTTCTTCTTCCTTGACCCTTACTTGCTTGCACCGACCCTGCTTGCACCGACCCTAAGTAATCCACGTTCCATCCACTTTCCAACTGGATCTTGCCAGTTCACACAGGCTGAATCTGCATTTGTCTTCCCAGCCTTTTGACTCCGTCTTCAATGAAGCTGTCTACATTTGGTGTCGTTTCCACACCTCAAGAGTGCTAGCATACTTTTGCATGTCCACATATGTTTATCGTCCTTTCAGGGCGGCTCCACTGTCATCGCACCTCTGCGCTGCTTTAAAAGAATCTTCTCCAAACAACGTTCAAACAAGCATAGAGAAAGACGGCGTCACGGCAGCACGAAACTGATTTAAAAATGCAAATGCAGATTCGACCACAGTAAAATCAAGATGGAAAGTGCACGGAAAGTGGATTTTGTGTGTGTGTGTGACTGCAGCCAGAAGGCCTCTTCCATGGGACATCTTGAAATGATTAACAGCAACACTGTGTGGCTACCAAAGGTGCGAGACGTCTGTTGCAGTCAGTCACCCTAATGACGCTCAGGAGATTTTCACACATGGCACTAAATGAGCCTTTAACCAAACAGACTCGTTCTTTCAGATTAATTTCTATCCCTTGCCTTTCTCGCTTTCAAGGCGCTATTCTAAGAACACTCCCCTGGGAGTAAGACCCATTGAATAGACGAGTAGTCCTTCTGAGGACTGCTCTCTTAGAATACGAGGAAGGACTGAGGGACTTGGGAATGTTCGGTCTGGAGAAGAGGAGGTTGAAGGGGGACAGGATTGCTGTCTTTGAGTATTTGAAGGGCTGTCAGTTAGAGGAGGGTGGGGAGCTGCTCCTGTTGGCAGCAGAGGAGAGGACTCACAAGATGGGTTTAAATTAAGGGTGGGAAGGTCCCGGCTGGATATTAGGAAAAACATTTTTACAGTAAGAGTCGTTCAACAGTGGAATCAGCTGCCTCGGGAGGTGGTGAGCTCCCCCTCCCTGGCAGTCTTTAAGCAGCGGCTGGACAAACACCTCTCAGGGGTGCGCTAGCCTGATCCTGCACTGAGCAGGGGGTTGGACTAGATGACCTCTAAGGACACTTCCAACTCTGTGGTTCTAGGATTCTACGACATTAAAACTGATCTAGAGTATCAAGCACGTTGGGAGTTAAATTGTCCCTCTTCTGCCCTCTGCCTTGCTTCAACACTGGCTCACAAACTTCACGTGAGAATCTCAAAGACCCTTTTAAATACCTTGAGTGGAATGGCTTACACTATTTCTGCAGTGGTAGTAGAAATATTAGAATCCTGGATAGACCAGACTAGCCTGAGACTTTTAGAGGTTGAAAGCTAAGCCCGATCAGCCACGGTTAGTGCTTGGATGGGGGGCCATCAAGGTAGACAAAGGTTGCTATGCAGATAAAGGCAATGGCAAACCACTGCCACTCACCTTTTGCCTTGAAAACCCCATGAGGAGTCTCCATAAACTGGTTGCAACTGGAAGGCGGTTGATTAATTTAGCAGAAAAACCTAAACATGCAGATTAGAGGCTCTTGAGTACAGACCTGCCCATGTCGCCAAAAAGACATCAAGACAAGAGAGAGAATGAATCAGTCATGACTTACGAAAGACTATCATGATGGCCACAGCCAGGGTCCAAGGGAGAAACATCTTTCTGGTTTAGTCAGGGACAGCTAACTGTTTCTGCTGCTTCTCCTGCAGAAGCTGGGTTCTCATCCCCTTCTGGGCTTACTACTGCTCAGTTCCCTGTAAGAGAAACATGCAGCTGAGCCCTTCCCCTCTGTGTACAACTGAAACAAAGACAGTGGTGATAAACCACAGGATGTGGTTAGCGGCTCTACGGGAATGCCTGCTTTAGAAAAATCACACTCTTAACATTTGACCAGATGTGAGACACCTTTACGCAACATCTCCACCTAGTGGTGGATAACCTCATGACAGCAATAAGAAAGAGGTCACAGAATTAAAAGATGGAAGTCCCCCTCCCATCCCCCTCCCCCGTCTCCTCATGTCCAAAACAACCAGGGCTAATTTTGAGCAGGAACGCACAGGAATGGAGTTCCGGCTGGCTCCTGAGTTGACCACGCCCAGCAGGAACTCATTAGCATAATAGGCCACGCCCAACAGCAGAAACTCATTAGGATTGGCTACATTAGGGGTGTGTGGCCTAACATGCAAAGAAGTCCCTGCTACAAAAAAAAGCTCTGGGTTTTGACAACGAACAAAGTAAACGGAATAAGAAGCAAAAGGTTGGTGTGGCTGGACGACCACACCTGGTAACATGTGGGTGCGGCCTAATATGCTAATGAGTGGTGCTGTCAGGGGTGTGGCCTAATATGCTAATGAGTTTCTGCCATTGGGTGTGGCCTGTTATGCTAATGAGTTCCTGCTGGGCTTTTTCCACCAAAAAAGCCCTGAAAACAACCATTCACACCAGATAACTCTCCTTTCATAAAACTCAGCCTGGATGTCTTTCTCAAAATCTCAAGGCAGATCCAGGTGGAAAGTCTTGTTGGTTTGAAGCAGCAGAACAAAATTTGAGTCCAGTGGTACCTTTAAGACCAACGAAGATTTATTCAAGGTGTGAGGCGGAAGACAGGAGGGCCTGGCGGGAGCTGGTCCATGGGGTCGCGAAGAGTCGGACTCGACTGTGCGACTGAACAACAACAACAACACTTCCTTGGGTAGTGAGTTCCATTTCACTGTATCTGAGGAAGTGTGCGGGCAGCTCATCCCTTGGATAAAACTTTAAAGGTGCCACTGGACTCAAACTTTGTTCAAAATCTCAAATTACAGATTTTTCTCTGAGATCCATATTAGGACAAAATTGCAGAGATGAATGCCGTCTTGCTGTCTGATCTTACGGAAATGAAGTATTACCACTAATGTTTAGAGGGGCAAGGAGGAGAGGGCAAAAGGTGATTCAGGGCATAAGCCAGGATTTCACGTCACACTCTGAAGAAGGGAGCTTTGCCTCTCAATAGCTTATATCCTGCAAATCTCATTGGCCTTTAAATCAGGGTTGCCAATTCCCAGTTGGGGGATTCCCCCAGTTTGGAGTCCATCCCTTCACTACAGGGCTATCAGAAAGTGGAGGGTGGGAATGGCCACTGGACACTCGATTATACCCTACAGTGACCAGTCCCCATAGGGTAGAATGGAGAATCAATCTGTGGGTATTTGGGACTGGGGGGGTGCTATTTTTTGAGGTAGAGGCACCAAATTTCCAGCTTAGCTACTGGTGCCTCTCCTCAAAAAAGCCCCTAAGTTTCAAAAAGATTGGACCAGGGAGGTCCAGTTCTATGAGTCCCAAAAGAAGGTGCCCCATACTCCGTTATTTCCAATGGAGGAAAGGCATAGTGCGATGGCCAGCTCACCTGGAACTCGCTTCAGAGTTCAATCACACCTGTTCCCTTCCCTCTCCTGGAGCCTCCTGATAAGTCCAGCGCCGGCTTGTCAGCCTGTAATGTATCCAGTCCAGACAAGTCCAGACAAGTCCAGAGACAAACGTCGAGCTTCGCTCCAAGAGACAATGGACTATGTGGATCCTAGCCCGCTCCATGAGGTACCAAATTTCCAGCTTAGCTACTGGTGCCTCTTCCTCAAAAAACCCCCTAAGTTTCAAAAAGATTGGACTGGGGGGTCCAGTTCTTTGAGTCCCAAAAGAAGGTGCCCCACCCTCCGTTATTTCCAATGGAGGAAAGGCATAATAAAGTACACTTTGAAATCACTCTCCATCTGTGTACTTTTCACAGCCTCACCTGGCAACCCTACTTGAAGGAACTACTGGACTCGAATCTTGCTCTTCCCCTGCAGACCGACAGGGCTACCCACCTGAAACTCAACAACCTGCTCCTCATCTGTGTGAGAGGCTTGGCGGTGTCCCTGAAATGAATCTCCAGCAGAGAATGAGCCCTACAGCTCAGAGGATTTAAGACACTCCCCCTGCCAGTTTCTGTCCAGGTCCCCTATCATTTCCCACCACTGTGTCTCTCACAGCACAGTAGTAGACGACGGCGTCTTCCATCTCCGCCACTTCGATGGAGAGCTTTGTAGATAGGCTGGCCTTCTCCACATCCATGGTGAACTTTCCCTCTTTCTTAGCAGAATAACCACTGATTACTACTTGGGGAGGTGCGCCCTGCCTCTGTTTGTACCAGAAGATTATGTCATATGCAGAAATGCTGTGGTTGCAGGGGATCTGGCCTGTTGCGCCCAGCAAGATGCGGACTTCAGGGGGCTGAGAAACGTCCCCGTGGATTTCACAACCTGGAATGGATCAGCAGCCTCTTGTCATTTTTTATTGTAGTCTTTCAGCTTGTTTCCTTCCCTTTTTCCCTTGAAAAACGCCCCCTTTTCTCCAACCATCTCACTCTCTTAGAAAACAGTTCACTTGTCTTAAAAGGTAAAGGTTCCCTTGCTCGAAAGCCAGTCAAATCCGACTCTAGGGTTGTGGTGCTCGTCTCCGTTTCAAAGCCCGAGAGCCAGCACTTTCCAAAGACGTTTCCATGGTCACGTGGCCGGCATGACTAAACACCAAGGCACACGGAACGCTGTTCCCTTCCCACCCAAGTGGTACCTATTTATCTACTTGCAATTTCTTGCTTTCGAACTGCTAGGTTGGCAGGAGCTGGAACTAGAGACGGGAGCTCACTCCGTCATGTAGCCCCCGGGTCTCGAACTGCTGAACTACCGACCTTCCACAGCCTGCAGTTCAGCGTCTTAACCACTTGAGCCACTGCAGCCTCCTCACCTGTCGTACCTACCTTTTAAAAAAAAATCTCATAAAAAAAGAATCCATAAAATACAAAATGCATATGAGTATACAGGAAATATAGAATGCATCTAAACATACAATGCCTATCTAAATCTAACTATCTGAACCCCGTTTCAATATTCACCCCTAATCACAGAGAACCTTTCAATAGCGACTATCAACATTACTACGATTTTACTTCTATCATGATCATCTCCATTCTTTGTATCGCTCTTGGCCATAGAAGATCTATTCTACTCTATTATTCTGATAAACAGTTGATTTAACTGAAGTATATATCTCCTTTATCTTTTTCCAACCAATCTTGTAATTTAGGAGTGTGATGATGGGCAGCTTCAGCACCTAGGCTAAGCCTCCTCCTCCCCTCGTACCTATTTAACAGTGTTCTTGGTTTATTTCCACCCCCTGCTCTCCATTCCCCCTTTCCTGCACTTTAATTGTCATGTCAATTTATTACAATTAATTTTAGTTCATAAGAGTAAGTTAGTCAACAGGCTAATAATAGAAGCAGTAGTAGAGAGCCAGTTTGGTGTAGTGGTGAACTGCGCAGACTCTAATCTGGGAGAACTGGGTTTGATTCCCCACTCCTCCATTTGCACCTGGCTGGATGACCTTGGGCAAGCCATAGTTCTGATAAGAGCTTTTCTTGAAAAAGAGCAGTTTCTGTCAGAGCTCTCTCAGCCCCACCTACCTCACAGGGTGTCTGTTGTGGGGAGGGGAAGGGAAAGGAGTTTGTAAGCTGCTCTGAGACTCTTTTGGGTAGCGAAGGGCAGGGTATAAATCCAATCTCTTCTTCTCCTAGTATTACTTGCAAGAATTCTATCGTACACGGTACACCTAATGGCCTATGAATATTACTTTTCCTCTTCTACCGGTGGTGAAGGTGCTAGTAGCAAGAACTGGAACTGCTGTAGCAGTTGCATTACTACAGCTACTACTAGTAGCCAGTGTGGTGTACTGGTTGAATGAGGACTAGGGTTCAAAGCTCTGCTTGGTCATTTTTTAAAAGACATGAAATCACTGGGTGACCTCCGGCCAATCCTTCTCTCCCAGCCTAACCTGTCTCAGGCTATCTGAAGAAGCGGGCAGTGACTCACAAAACCTCATCCCCTACCACAGATTGTGTTGGTCTTTATGGTGCTACTGGACTTTTACTCTTTTCTAGGTAAAGTAAAGGTAAAGGTTCCCTTGCTCGAAAGCCAGTCGAATCCGACTCTAGGGTTGCAGTGCTCATCTCCATTTCAAAGCCGAAGAACCAGCGCTGTCTGAAGACGTTTCCGTGGTCATGTGTTGCCGGCATGACTAAACACCAAGGTGCACGGAACGCTGTTACCTTCCCACCGAAGTGGTACCTATTTATCTACTTGCCATTTCTTGCTTTCGAACTGCTAGGTTGGCAGGAGCTGGAACTAGAGACGGGAGCTCACTCCGTCATGCGGCACCCGGGTCTCGAACTGCTGAACTACTGACCTTCCACAGCCTGCAGTTCAGCATCTTAACCACTTGAACCGCCGCAGCTCCTTTACTCTTTTCTACTGCTATGGATAAACTAACACAGCCACCCGTCTTCATCTATCTCAGGGCTATTGTAATGGAGGAGAAGTAAGCGTGGCCCTTTGTGCTCTTTCTATGAAAATGAGATTGACTGACAGAAAGACCAACAGATAGACCAACAGACAGATGAACAGACAGCCGCATCGATAGACCGACTGGCTGATGGACAGATGGACACCAAGTCAGAGAGACAGACAGATCAGCAGACAAACCAACAGACGGATCAACCAGCACAGCTACCAACCTGAATCTCAACAACCTGTTCGTCATCAGGCAGATATTATAAAATGGAGACAGACTGGATGAGAGATAAGAAAGCGATTGTCTATGGGAGTGCAACTGCCTAGCCTTTGCTTTCTTACGGACAACCACAGAGATTTTCTCTGGAGCCCCCCACTTACATAGGAATAGTAGCCCAAAGACATGGATCCATGCTGACATCCAGGTACGTGAGATCATTCTGAAGAGCACGGATGCTCCAAATGATGGGTGTTCCTTCTAGCAGACAGTTCTGGAAGAAAAAACGAAACTTGCTCCTTCCCAGGCTCAGCAGATTCTCCACTTGTGTGTGTCGCTTGTCATTCTCAGCTGCAAGTCAGATGTGGAATCTCTGTGGTTAACTTCAGACCCTTCCCCAAAGCCGCCCTCATCCCTCAAATGAAGCTCTTCAGCTGAGCAGGGAAGGCTCTATAGCACCCCCTAGGGCTCATGGCAGGTCCAACACATGGCAATAATTCCACACAGATCCAAAATGGTATACTGTGCAGGAAATTTGTGATGACCCTCTCAGTTTAAATAAGCAGTTGCATCTCAGAAGAGTTTTGAAAACCCCAGTGTGCCTCTATGCATTGCCGCATGGTCTTTAAAGACTCCTGGGGGAGGAGAAGGTGTGTTTGCTGCTCCTATGTCACAACAGTTTCAGATGCCACTACTGAGCA
>NW_015176694.1:0-4318 GCF_001447785.1 Gekko japonicus
TCAAGATTGTGAACCCTAAAATCCTATGAGAGCTTCCTGAGGCCCTGGGGAGCAGCTCCCATCCTGAGTCGACAGTACTGACTTTGAAGGACTAAGGGTCTGATTCAGTATAAGGCAGCTTCATGTGTTCTAGGTCTACTGGAGGAAAGGCGATGGGCCCTTGACGTCACAACCGCTAGCCAATAGGTGCCCACTATCACCGGCTTAACACTGGTTCAAATAGAAGCATTCTTTGAGAGACAAAAAAATAAATAAATCTCGCAGTACATCTAATTTTCAGAATTTCATTCCGGGCCAAGAAAATAAATGTTTGCATGGAACACAGTGAGACTGTATTCAAACCACCTCAGTATTCCACAGCTTAGTCTGCATTTGTGAGTGAGTTTGTGTTCCCTCCCCTTTACCCCATCCTGGCCTCTTCTTCTAGAAGAAGAAGAAGAAGAGATTGGATTTACACCCCGCCCTTCACTACCCAAGGGAGTCTCAGAGCGGCTTACAATCTCCTTTCCCTTCCCCTCCCCACAACAGACACCCTGTGAGGTAGGCGGGGCTGAGAGAGCTCTCTCAACGACTGCTCTTTTTTTAAAAAAAACACCACATTATTTTATTTTCCAAAACTACAAAGAAATAAGGAGGGGGAAACTATAAACGACAGGAGAAAGTAAAGATAACCACTAAAAACTCAAGAGGTGGTGGTCATATAATGGTTACAATATAGCTTTAAGTCAAAGAGAGTGATTTGTTACATTTAAGGTGATCGTTAAAGATGTTATACGCTTCAAGTCCAGATACTCTGACTTAGTAAAGTACAATACAAAAGAACGAGTAAACATTAGAAAATAAGGACTGCTCTTGAGAGAACAGCCCTGAGAGACCTTGCGATTGACCCAAGGCCACACCAGCAGCTGCATGTGGAGGAGGGAGGGGCATCAAACCCAGTTCTCCTGGATTAAATCCCGCACCCCTAACCACTACACCAAACTGGCTTGTTGAATCTCATCTTCGGGACAGGGAGAGGGAGCCAGTGGAAGCAGAGACCATGGGAAGTCACCCCCAAAACTTCCAGAGTGATGAAACCGTGGGACGAATCGAGGTCACCCTGCCACACCTAGGGTTGCCAAACTCCACATTGGGCTGGAGATCTCCCAGCGTTACAGCCAATCTCCAAACTACAGAGATCAGTTCCCCTGGAGCAAATGTCTGCTTTGGAGGGTGGGCGCTGTGGCATCATATCCTGCTGAGGTCCCTCCCCTCCCGAAACCCTGCCCTCTCCGGGCCCTGCCCCTGAATCTCCAGGAATTCCCGAACCCAGAGTTGGCACCCCTCCCAACACCATTCTACGTTCTCCTGCCTCGCATGCACCCCTCCCGAGCTCTCTTTCCTTGTCAAATTGATTTGTGTAGGATATCTCTCCCCTGCCTCTCTACAAAACTGTGACTCGGTTGACTTTTTTTACACGGGATGTTGCGGCTAATTCGAGGAGACAGAAAAGCCCCAGCGCTAGAGGATTAACATTTTGAACTGCAAAGCAACATTATTAAGACTCTTTCTTAGAATATTCTAACCCCCTTCCCGCCCCCACTTGTCCTTCTGTGGCTCTTTGGAAGCCTAACAAACTCAAGTCACATCGGGTTGTCTTCATCTGCCGCCCTCCGCTGCCCCTTTAGGGGTAAACGACTCAAAGTCGATTTGTTTCTTTCTGCGTTTCCGGCTTCTGTTCTTTTCTCGCTAATCAAGCGGAGTCTTTGCTCTCCCCCCCCCCCTTATCTCTTCCTCTACCTTCCCCCTTCCCCCGGGAGACTTCTGGTTGATAAAAATTGTCTTGACACACTGAGCCAAGGTGAAGATTATGGGTGGCCTCCCCTTAGATTCAGACCCATCAGCATGCCTACATAAGAACATAAGAGAAGCCAATATTGGGTCTGGCCAATGGCCCATCCAGTCCAACACTCTGCCACACAGTGGCCAAAAATACCAGGTGCCATCAGGAAGTCCACCAGTGGGGCCAGGACATTAGAAGCCCTCCCACTGTTGACTCCCCCAAGCACCAAGAAGACAGAGCATCACTTGCCCCAGAGCCCCTATCTATACCTTGTGGCTAATAGCCACTGATGCACCTCTGCTCCATATGTTTATCCAATTCCCTCTTGAAGCCGTCCATGCTTGTAGCTGCCACCACCTCCTGTGGCAGTGAATTTCATGGGTTCATCACTCTTTGGGTGAAGAAGGACTTCCTTTTATCCATTCTAACCCGACCACTCAGCAATTTCATTGAGTGCCCACGAGTTCTTGTATTGTGAGAAAGGGAGTGAAAAGTACTGGGTTCGACGCATGGAGAACTCGGACCATGACATGTGTTCAGACGCGTTTATTATACTTCACAACAAGACACACAAAATGGCCCAGCAAGGCCAACTAAATACACTCCACCCGGCACACCTCTGTCCCCATTGGAGGGTTTGAATCTCCCGCCAAGGGTGCTATTGGTGGACTCCCAGTGGACTAGGATTCTAGCTCCCCTTTGTGTTTGGGGACCAAGCTCCTGCTATAACCGCGGACTCCTGGTGGCAGTCCGCGTAAATAACAGGGAGAAAAGGACTTATTTCTCTATCTCCTCTATCCCATGCATAATCTTGTAGACCTCGATCATAATCTTTTAAACCTCAAGCCTACTATGAATCAGGGCCTTCTGCAAATGTACAGGAGGATGGAGGTGGATGAGAGACCGGGTGCCAAAGCAGGGCTGCAGTCACACGAGCAGTTTGCAGCGACATGGTTGCAGCCCATTTCCGTGCTCCAGTCGTGGCGCCCCTGGTTTGCCCCACTTTAGAAGCAGAGTAACCAGGCGCCGGGGAAAGCCTGGTCTTGACCAATGCCAGGGCTTCCACGCTGCTTTTCAAACTGTCTGAACTCCCCCGTCGTGATCTGTATCCAGATGGGGAGTCTGAACTGGCAGATCCGTTTCTGCCGGGTGTTTGTTTGTTTTGAGTAGCTAACGATATTCGCATAAGTGCATAAGTGCATAGTCGAACGTGTCCAGGAGAGGGCAACCAGGATGGTGAGAGGACTGGAATCCAAGTCTTACAAGGAAAGGCCGAAAGAGTTGGGGATGTTTGCCCTGGGAAAGAGAAGGCTTCGAGGGGACATGATTGCAGTCTTCAAGTATCTGAAGGGCTGTCATGTAGAGGATGGAGCAGCAGATCTATTCTCTCTTGCTCTGGATTGCAAGACTAGATCTAATGGGTGGAAATTACAAGGGAGTCGATGCTGACACAATATCAGGAGAAACTTCCTAACGGTAAGAGTGGTTGAGCAGTGGAACAGACTGCCTTGGGAGGTGGTGGATGCTCCTTCACTAGACGTTTTCAAGTGGAGGCTGGACGACCATCTTTCGGGTATGTTGTAGTCAATGTTTCCTCTAAACTGTGGAGTCTTGTGAGCAAAAGTTCTATTTTGTGAGCTATCGACGTTAAAGCTGTGAGTGAGTGATTTGGCTCCTGCATGAATTAGCTTGCTCTGGAGCCATCCTTCCTGAGCGAAGACAAACAATGTGTGAGCTGGAGGCTATTAAACTGTGAGCTAGCTCACACTAACTCAGTTTAGAGGGAACACTGGTTGTCGGGCTATCTTTTGGCTGTGCTCCTGCAGAGTGCAGGGGGTTGGACTGGATGACCTGCAAGGTCCCTCCTGACTCTAACATCCTATGATTCTATGATTCTTCCTTGTCTACTGGCTGTGGGCGAGTGGGCTTGCTTCTCACCCCTCGAGGCTTGTAAAGGCAAAGGTTCCCTTGCTCGAAAGCCAGTCGAGTCCGACTCTAGGGTTGCGGTGCTCATCTCCGTTCCAAAGCCGAAGAGCCAGCGCTGTCCAAAGACGTTTCCGTGGTCATGTGGCCAGCGTGACTAAACACCAAGGCGCAAGGAACGCTGTCCCCTTCCCACCAAAGTGGTACCTATTTATCTGCTTGCAATTTCTTGCTTTCGAACTGCTAGGTTGGCAGGAGCTGGAACCAGAGACGGGAGCTCACTCCGTCATGCGGCACACTCGGGTCTCGAACTGCTGAACGACCGACCTTCCACAGCCTGCAGTTCAGCGTCTTAACCACTTGAGCCACCGCAGCTTGAGCTGTGTTTAAAAGGGGGAGCATCATCAGTGGCATTATGCCTCCTCGGCGTCCTCAGTGCTCCCCCCCCCTACAAATTCCTGGCTACGCCCCTGGATGTAACATGAGGATGATCTAATGCATGTATTAAAAACAATCCACAGTACACCGTACCTGAATGGAATGTGCATTCATAGTAGGATCGCCAGCTCCGGA
>NW_015176694.1:4558-4705 GCF_001447785.1 Gekko japonicus
ATGTAGATAAAAGTACTTTTCTCCCTTTCTCGCAATACAAGAACTCGTGGGCACTCCATGAAATTGCTGAGCGGTCGGGTTAGAACGGATAAAAGGAAGTCCTTCTTCACCCAAAGAGTGATTAACACTTGGAATTCACTGCTACAG
>NW_015176694.1:5741-9389 GCF_001447785.1 Gekko japonicus
GGCCCCGTTCACACAGAGGTTTTGCCACGCTAAAGGCACGAATGTCAGGCGGATTTTCGGGGCACGATCACACTGCAACATCTGGGAAGCATAGCACACCCGTGGCCAACCCGTTGCTCAATTTCATGTTTGTTGCATCGATGACACTGTCTAACCATCTCATCCTTTGCCGTCCCCGTCTTCTTTGACCTTCAATCTTTCCCAGCATCAGGGTCTTTTCCAGTGAGTGCTCCCTTCTCATTTGGTGGCCAAAGTATTTGAGCTTCAGTTTCATTATCTGGCCTTCCAGGGAACAGTCAGGGTTGATTTCTTTTAGGATTGACTGATTTGATCTTTTTGCAGTCCAAGGGACTCTCAAGAGTCTTCTCCAGCACCATAGTTCAAAAGAATCTATTCTTCGGCGCTTGGCCTTCCTTATAGTCCAACTCTCGCAGCCATACATGACTACTGGGAATACCATTGCTTTGACCATGTGGACTTTTGTTGGCAGGGTGATGTCTCTACTTTTTATCATGCTGTTTAGGTTCGCCATCGCTTTCCTCCCAAGGAGCAGGCGTCTTTTAATTTCATGGCTGCAGTCACAGTCTGCGGTGATCTGGGATCCCAGGAACGTGAAGTCTGTCACTACTTCCACGACTTCCCCTTCTATTTGCCAAGGAGTGATGGGGTTGGATGCCATGATCTTAGTTTTTTTGATGTTGAGCTTCAAGCCCACTTTTGCGCTCTCCTCTTTTACTCTGAGCAAGAGGCTTTTTAGGTCCTCTTCCCTTTCTGCCATTGGAGTGGTATCATCTGCATATCTGAGGTTGTTGATCTTTTCCCCAGCAATCTTAATTCCCGCTTGTGATTCATCCAGGATAGCACAGACCCCTATGTCTGTGGCGCATCCCTTCCCTTGCTGTTTCCCGGACTGAACCGATCCTCCCGAGCACTGAGGTCAGTAGCTGATGATCGACTCTCCCTTTCACAGTCTCCCTTCCTGTCAATTAAAGTCTCCTTAAGGCTCAGTTGCGTGCCCAAACCAAACAGACTCCAGCGGGCCAGCTTCGCTCCAGCTCTAATTACTTTTAATAATGAAAAAAAGCCGCAAAGTTCAAATCAGGAGATGCCAAGCTGCGTCTCCAAGACTTGCGAGGACATGAGCCCGTGTTTTGACAAGGCTGCTTGGGAGCAGAGAATGCCAGTTACTCGCATTCCTAGGGAAGAGGTCCAGATGGTGCGTCATCTGTGTTTTGTTCCCCCCGGTTTGTTCTGTGGCTGCCGTAGCATGAAGGGGCACCTGTAAAGCGCGCATTGTTTGTCTGAGGAGGTTTCATACTCCAGCCCGTCAGCAGTGCAGGGGACACGATAGACGGCGATTAAATTCTCTGGCTCCATTTGCTCGCTAAGGACCGGGGGATCAACGTTATCAAGGCCGGGGATATCTAGGATCTCTTTCTCAAATGTGGCTGTCATTTGGAGGAGGGCAGGGAGCTGTTCCAGTTGGCAGCAGAGGAGGTGGAATCGGCTGCCTAGGGTGGTGGTGAGCTCCCCTTCCACTGGCAGCTTTCAAGAAGAGGCTGGACCAATATTTGTCAGGGATGCTTTAGACCGATCCTGCACTGGCCAGGGGGTTGGGCTAGATGGTCTGTATGGCCCCTCCCAACTCAGTGATCTATGATTCTATGATTCTCATCCCAGATAGCATTGTGGGTAGGAACGGTGGGAATAACCTCAGCAAACGAGGCTTCTTTACACTAGGTAGTACCATTGATTCTATCTAGCTCTCTGTTACACATGAAACTGTCTTATCCTGAATCAGACCCTGGGACTGAAAAGTATGCATACACAGAGTGATTTCAGCTAAGCATACCTTTATTTAATCAGGAACAAAGACACCTTAACAGTGATCTGTGATTCTATGATTCTCATCCCAGATAGCACTGTGGGTAGGAACGGTGGGAATAACCTCAGCAAACTTCTTTACACTAGGTAGTACCATTGATTCTATCTAGCGCTCTGTTACACATGAAACTGTCTTATGCTGAATCAGACCCTGGGACTGAAAAGTATGCATACACAGAGTGATTTCAGCTAAGCATACCTTTATTTAATCAGGAACAAAGACACCTTAACCAGCTCGCAGGCCGGCTTATATTCCCTCAGAGAAACCCACCACCAAACACACACCCACTCCTGATAGGCTATTTACAATGCCCAAGAGACCTATTGGCCTCTTGGCCTGGGACCTAGCCCTTTCATTGGGCTTGGCTAGGATCCTACTGGCCCATTGTCTTTTGGCATGAAGCTAGTGGAGTTTGTAGCTGGGCAGGTCCAGGCATGCCTGGCCCTGATAGGGCTTGATACATTACAGGGACCATCAAGGTCAGTATTGTCTACTCAGACTGGCAGCAGCTCAGACCCCAGAAGTGACATCAGTCCTCTCCAACTCTCCACCAATTTGGTGTAGTGGTTAAGTGTGCGGACTCTAATCTGGGAGAACCGGGTTTGATTCCCCACTCCTCCACTTGCACCTGCTGATGTAGTTATAAAAACCAGCTGCTGCTTCTTCTGTTTCTTCTGCTTCTTTCTGCATCAGACAAATGTGGACAATCACAACCTGGACTAGAAACGAATACTGAGCAAACAGTCCTGAGAGTCTGACCCACAACTCAAGATAAGTCAACAAGACTGACAAAGACAATCTTTCCTGTATATGGTAGACAATAATGGTAGACAATAAACACGACGTGACAATAAACAAATGCATGAACATCGTCGCCAGATTTTATAACAAAAAATACCCGGATCTTCCTTAGGAAATATTCTACAAAGTAGTGCAAGAGTTTTCATGCTCATAAAGTGCTATACACAGAATCAGGAAAAAATAATGCATTTTGTGGTAGGACGCTGATCTCAATAGTATTCAGGCTGCAAACATGCTACTCAGTTTCTGATGGATCCCAGGTGTCTCCCTCTCTTTCTGTATCACATCCATCCAAGAGATCTCAGTCTCCAACTGGGGTTGCCGAGCATGGTGATATCATTACTGTCTGCATAACCAGAAGTGATGTCCCCATGATTTCCCCCACAATTTTTCCCCCAACTCCATGGTAAAAACCATAGAGCTTGGGGGGGGGGGGTTCCTAGAGTGTCCTGCGATATAGTGACATCACTTCCGGTTATGAAGCCAGGAATTACACTGGGACACTGCAGGATGCTATTCTGGTCCCTGCATTCCCCACCATCACTTGCTGGAGCAACGGCTTGCAGTAAAGGGTGGGGTAGGAATTTGCCTGGCCTCAGTAGCTAAGTAGCAGTCCTAGCTCTAGTTTATGTCAGAGACCTTAAGAGATCTTGAGCCGAGACACCTTCTAGGTCAGGATTTGGGTGTTGCTGCTTACAGCTTCTCCATAACCGTATTAAGTGGCTCATCAAGGCGGACGGGCTGAGGCACACCCAGTGTATGCAGGCTGGAGTCCATGTGGGATAATTGCCGCTTGTGGTGACCTACTCCACCCCAATCAAAGGGTAAAGAGAGTATCAGATCTTGCAATGAACTCTGACTTGGCAGCTCTGTTCACTGTTTATCAGGTCTTTGTGGTACGACAGGAGCATCACAGCTACTTTTTCGGTCTTGGTTGACCACTTAGTAGGGTAGCCAACAGC
>NW_015176695.1:0-4764 GCF_001447785.1 Gekko japonicus
CCAATCTCTTCTTCTTCTTCTGCATTCAGCCCCTCCCGGCCCCATGCCACCACTCTTGTCCTGAATCGGCACCCTTCTCATAGCGCCACCCCAAGGGCACAGAACCGGCCCCGCACACCCTGAGTAGGGCGGGTCTGCTGGGAGAGGGTGCTGCGGCTGCTCCCACCTGGGGTCTTCCTGGGGGGGCTATTGCTCTGGCCCAGGGCCGGCCCGAGGTTGTCCTGCCAACCTCCCGGCGGGGCCTGGAAACCATCCCAGCACGCCCGCAGAGCCGCAGGCGGGGCCCCCGCGGGGACGCCTCCTCTAAGCACTTTGAGCCGCCTGGGCCTGGGTCCCCTGGCTGCCTCACCCTCTCCCGGTCACCCAGCCCATCCTCCCTGCCTCTGGCCTGCCGAGGGAGGGGGCCGCCGCGGCCCGTAGAGGCCCTGACACCCCCTGCTGGGAAACTCCCTGTCTCTCCTGAGGGCTGCGGGTGGGACCTCCTCCTCTCCTAGAGAAGTTGCCTGGGCCGGAGAAGGGGCCCCTCCCTCCCGCAGCCGGGCAGGAGAGGCCAAGAAAGGCAGCGGCGTCTAGGCGAAGGCCTAGTTCGCCTAGTAGGCGAGCCGGCCCTGCTCAGGCCCCACCCCTGCTGTGGGGCAAGAGAGATGGGGAGGAGGGTGGACAGTGGATGGGGGAGATGGGGAGAAGTCGAACGCAGCCGTCCCCCCTCTTCTAAATTACAACCAAGTCTTCCAAAGGCTGTAGCGGCCTGTCCAGCAGCTGTGAGTCCCGCCCCTGAAGGAGATGTTGGGGGTGGGGCGTTCTTAATGATCTCCTTTATCTGTACAACAGCTCTGTGAGGTAGGACCATTAGAGGGAATATCTGCAGGGTCAAGGCCTGCCACCATATCTTCCCAGATGAAGAAGAAGAGTTTGGATTTATACCCCACCTTTCACTTGGAGTCTCAGAGTGGCTTACAAACTCCTTTCCCTTCCCCTCCCCACAACACCCAACACAAAGAATAGTAAAATTAGAAGATGTTTGGGAAGACATTAGAGAGAGGTTGCATTGATCCACATTATTGTCATTCCTGTTTGTGCCACGGCAAGAGATTGGTGACAAACACCAACTGAGAGATACCCTTTCAACCGAGTTGAAAAATACACACGAGACCGCTGTTTAATCCTAGGGAAGCGTGTTCTCTTTATCTCTTACATTCCTTGGAACTACATGTTTTCAAATGAAGGAGTGATAAACACTGTTGGGGAACTCGTATAAGGAGGACTTCTCAGTTTGCTTTGCACACCTACAGCTCTGTCAGGACGTCTCAAAGAGTAAACATTCCAGAAGCTCAACCAAAACAATGTCAAGAATAACTACATCATAGTTTTGTATTGTTTTGTATTGCACTCATATTATCATTTACTGGCTTGTCAGAACTACGGCTTGCCCAAGGTCATCCAGCAGCTGCAAGTGGAGGTGGGGGGGGGATCAAACTCGGTGACTCAAGAGTGTTGGACTGGAGGGGCCACTGGCTTCATCCAACATGGCTCCTCCTCTCTGTAATCTTGGTGCTTGGGGGGCAAGAGTGGGAGGGCCTCTAGAGTTCTGGCCTCTCTGGCAGATCTCCTAATGGCACCTGGTATTTTTGGCCACTGTGTGACACAGAGTGTTGGACTGGAGGGGCCACTGGCCTCATCCAACATGGCTTCTCTTATGTTCTTATGGAAAAACATCTGGAGCAGAGGTCCATTAGTGGCTATTAGCCACGAGGTATAGAGGGGACACTTGGTATGGGGCAGTGAAGCTCTGGATTCTTGGTGCTCTAAGGACATCAGTGGGAGGGCTTCTGGATTTCTGGCCCCACTGGTGGACCTCCTGATGGCACCTGGGTTTTGAACTGGACTGGGCCATTGGACTGATCCAACATGGGCTTCTCTTATGTTCTTATGTTCAAACATGCCAAGTCAAAAAGCCAAAAGGAGCCACATCAGATGGGGTTACCTAGCGAATGGGGGGCATACATGCTCCTCCCAGGCAAAATCCCACCCTTATGGGAGGCAGCAAGTCATCTTCCTTAGTCTCCAAAGCAGACAGACATGGCTGGCAGCGATGCTTGGCCTCTCAGGGGGGAAATGCCAAAGCAGCAGCAGCAGCCTCACCTCCTGGCAAAGACCACCCAAACTGTCCCCAAAAGCAAAAACAACAACTGGGGAAGAAGAAAGATGGAGGAAACCTTGCAACAGCCTTGAAATGGGGTGTGTGGCACTCGAATCCCCCCTCTACCCTGGAAGCTCGCTGGGCTAGTCAAATGCTCTCAGCCTAACCTACCTCACAGGGTTGTTGTGAGAATAAAATGGAGGAGACTGATGGAAGCCATTCTGGATCCCCGCTGGGGCAAAAGGCAGGGTATAGAGTAAATAAATAAAGACATAAAAGCCAGCGTCCAGGAGCACCTTACCAGGAGACTAGCAAAATTTGTGGCAGGGTAGGAGCTTCCGTGAGTCATGGCTCACTTCTTCCCAAAAGCTCCTCCCTTGCCAGGAATTTTGTCAGTCTTTCAGGTGCTCCTGGACTCTGGCTCTTTTCTACGGCTACAGGCAGACTAACACGGCCACCCATCTTGATCTAAATAGATAAAAAGTGATGGGAGTAACTGCTTAATTAATTTGGAGCGCAGCACTAACAGAAGGAAGGGGGGGGGGTCTTACTCTAAGTTTTAGGCCAGCTAAAGAGGAAGATGCTGAAGGGTCCAGCAATGTTCCCCCTCTAAGCCAGTGATGGCGAACCTTTTAGAGACCGCGTGCCCAAACTGCAACCCAAGACCCACTTATTGATCGCAAAGTGCCAACACGGCAATTTAACCTGAATACGGAGGTTTTACTTTAGAAAAAAACAACTCATACATTAACTTAAGATGATCCAGACAAAGTAAGGAAAGCAATCCCATTTACTTAAAATTATTTGGCAGAGAATTCGACACTTTAATGATGGTCTGGGCCTGGCTGGGGCGATGGCCCGCGTGCCCCCAGAGAGGGCTCTGAGTGCCGCCTCTGGCACCCGTGCCAGAGGTTCACCACCACTGCACTAAGCTGTGGAGTCGTGTGAGCAAAAATCCTATTGTTGTAAGCTCCTGGCATTGAAGTTGTGAGCGAGTGATTTGGCTGCTGCATAAATTAGTTTGCTCCGGAGCCTTCCCTTCCTGAGCGAAGACAAACATGTGTGAGCCGGAGGCTAAAAAACGGTGAGCTAGCTCACACTCACTCAGCTTAGAGGGAACCCTGGGTGGGAGGCTGGGGCGGGGTGTCAGGGACGGAAACAGGCCCAGAACCTCCGACACTCTGCAATGAGGGTCCTGGGAAGGACAGGTCAATGACACACACACACCCCCGGCAGAAGCATGGCAGGTTTTGACCGGTGATGGGAGACCTCAGGATTGTGTTCAGCCTCATGACCAGGACATTGCCTCCTCAGGGGTCTCTGTGCAGAAATCGGGTCTCCAGTCGAGGAACTGCTCCTGGTTCGCAGCACAGCCTCGCAGGGTTTCCCAGGGGCAATGCTTGCCTCCCTGAGGGTTGGCGCAGAGAACACAGCCTCTCCCTCCCCCCCCCTCTGAGCCAGCGGCCTGATGACAGAGCACAGCCAAGAGCAAATCCACACCATTTCAAAGGGAGGGGGAGCAGAAGACACACACACACACACACACACAATTGCTGAGTCGGCTTGAGCAGGGGAACCAGACCTACTGGGTTGTGCGGAGCTGGCCGAGAAAACGGCAGGCCATGAACTCAAGGGGTGTGTGTGGTCTGCTGCCATGAAGCTGCCTCACACCGACTCAGACCTTCAGGGCCCACCCAAGTCAGTCTTGTTTGCTCAGGCTGGCAGCTGCCCTCCAGGATCTGCGGCCGAGGTCTTTCCCACCACCTCCCGCCAGGCTTCCCTCTCAGCTGAGTGAGTGTGAGCCAGCTCACAGTTCTTTAGTCTCCTGCTCACACATTCTTGCCTAAGCTCAGGCAGGAGGGCTCCAGAGCAGACTAATCTATGCAGTAACCAAATCGCTCGCTCACAACTCTTAATGCCAGGAGCTCACAAAGTAGGATTTTTGCTCACAGGACTCCACAGCTTAGAGGGAGCCTTGGTCCTCCTGAGCAGTGTTCCCTCTAAGCTGGGTTAGCGTGAGCCAGCTCACAGTTTCTTAGCCTCCGGCTCACACGTTTTTGTCTCAGCCCAGGCAGGAGGGCTCCAGAGCAGACGAATCTATGCAGGAGCCAAATCGCCGGCTGGCCACTTTCATGTCAGGGGCTCACAGAGTAGGATTTTGGCTCCCAAGGAGGCTCCACAGCTGAGAGGGAACATGGCCTGAGGCTCCCGCCGGGTCCTTTCCCAAGCAGCAATGCTGCCGGCCGGGGACTGAGCCTGGGGGTCTTCTGCATGCCCAGCGGAGGAGGAGGAGGAGGAGGAGGAGGAGGCTCTTCCCCGGAGCCACACGGCGCCCGCCGGCCTCCCGCAAAGCCCCAGCCGCCAGCCCTCGCACGGAGCCGCCCGCGGTCAAGTCAGAGAGCCGTCGGGCCCGCCCAGGCCAGTCTCGCCCGCCCAGGCCGGCAGCGGCTCTCCCCGGTCCAGGGCCCCTTCCGTCCGCCCGTCTGTCCTCCGGCTCCGCGGCGGTCCCTGGAGAAGCCTCGCCGCGGCCAGGCCCTCGGAGGATGGCGGGGGGGACCGGGGCGGTGCCAGCGGAATCGTCGCCTTCCGACCGGACTCTCCCTCCACCCATCCATCCACCTGCC
>NW_015176695.1:5321-10238 GCF_001447785.1 Gekko japonicus
GGGAGGCACGCAGGCCTGGCCCCACTCAGCCCCCTAGCTAGGGAATTCTTTGGGAGGGGGCCTCAGGGAGCCCACCAGCTAATGAAATGAAATCATAGTGCAGGTGGTAAATCGGAGCACTGAGGGGGCCCAGAAGAAACACTAGGGGGCCAGGCCCCATGTTAGCTACGGGGCCAGGCCCCACTGCGTCCAGAGGCGGCTGCCTTGCCCGGGGCCACCACTCGCGCCCCTCCGACGACGGCGGCCACAAGGACCGGTGCCAGGCCCAGCCCCCCCCCCCAGACGCGCATCTCACCCGTGCTGCAGGAGGCGGCCACCTGCCCCGGGCGCGCCCTTCCCCCAGGGGGGCGACACAGCCGAGGCAGCAGCCAGTGCCACCACTTCCTATATAGGAGGTGGTGCCAGTGCGCCCTCGAAGCCCCGGAGTCGTCTTGTGAGCACAAATCCTGCTTTGTGAGCTCCTGGCACTAAAGCTGTAAGCGAGCCGTTTGGCTCCTGCATCCATTCGTTGGCTCTTCTGGAGCCCCCCTCCTTCCTGAGCCCAGACAAAAAAGTGTGTGAGCCGGAGGCTAAAGAACTGTGAGCTGGCTCACACTCACTCCGGTTAGGGGGAACACTGTCAGCTGTGGAGTCCTGGGAGCCAGAATTCTGCCTTGTGAGCTCCTGGCGTTAAAGTTGTGAGCCAGCCATTCGGCTGCTGCATCAATCAGTTTGCTCTGGAGTCTTCCTTCCTGAGCTGAGGCAAAAATCTATGAGCTAGATCACACTCACTCAGCTTAGAGGGAACACTGCCAATGCTCCCTCTCAGCTGTGCAGTCTTGTGGGCAAAAATTCTACCTTGTGAGCTCCTGGCATTAGAGTTGTGAGCAAGCGATTGGGCTGCCGCATCCATTAGTCTGCTCTGGAGCCCCATCCTTCCTGAGCTGAGACAAAAATCTGTGAGCTGAAGGCTAAAAAACTGTGAGCTAGCTCACACTCACTCAGCTGAGAGGGAATACTGGTGTCAGCCGATGCTCCCTCTCAGCTGTGGAGTCCTGGGAGCAAGAATTCCACTTTGTGAGCTCCCAGCGTTAAAAGTTGTGAGGAGGCGATTTGGCTGCTGCAGTAAATCAGTTTTCTCTGGAGCCATTCTTCCTGAGCGAAGACAAGAATCTGTGAGCTGGAGGCTAAAAAACTGTGAGATAGCCAACACTTATTCAGCTTAGAGGGAACACTGGTTTTAGGCAATGCTCCCTCTAAGCTGTGGCGCCCATTCCCTGGGAACACAATGGTTCATACTACAGTTCTCAGGCCTCGGAATACAAAACAAAACAGCAAGCCATAACTACTTCCCACCTCCAGCTGTTCAACCTTGAGCAGTTCCGCAGGGTGCTAGTACAGAAAGTAAACATCTACAGGAGAGGCCACCTAAGGGGGGGGGGTGAACCAAGAAGAGTACATCATGCAGAATACAACATACAACACCATGGCAGCTTGCTGACACACATCCAATACAAAGCTACTAATATCCTATATGTTGAACAGGCTCTGACAGAACAAATCCTTTCATTAAGGGGCACACACAGTGTACCAGCAGCCTCGCTGGAAGGATTTGTTCTGTCAGAACATGTTCAACATATAGGATATTAGTAGCTTTGTATTGGATTCGCACATTATGGAATAAGAAGCAACACGATCACATGATCTTGATGTTTGGAAGACGTTCTTCACCAAACAAATGCCAAAACTCCAGAGAAGTCCGTCCGTCTTTCTGATACCTATTGGGAATTAATATTTTTCAATCTGACAGTTTATTTTTGTATCATTATTGCGAGATTATAAGCGTTTTGTACATCATTACAGCGTCTATATTTTTGGTTCTCAACACTAGCTGTAACCCCTCAAGTTTTGTTGCTTGCCTGGGCAGGTGTGGCAGGGCTGCACCTTCCGAGGAGCCCACCTGTCATAGGCCCGGAAGGGCGTTCTTCTAGATACTGGTTAATACCTTGAACTGGGCCCAGAAACTAACCAGGAATCCGAGGAGTGATGTGCAGACTCCACTTAGCTATGGCTAGTAATAAGAGACACAGCCGCCTGCAGAATCCAGAGTTTCTAGGCTGGGGCTGTCTTCAAGGGCCGACCATGCCAAGTGTATTACAGTAGTCTAGCCCCAAGGTTACTGTGGCATGAGTCGCCTTAGGGATGCCAGCCTCCAGGTGGGGCTTGGGGATCTCCCAGAATTGCAGCTCACCACCAAACTTCCCACTCTTGACAGGGCACCATGAATACCAGTGCAGCCTGTCAAGAGTTTGGTCATGGTCCTGGATGCCTCCTTAACTATGAAGGCCCAGATCACGAATATTGCCAGAATGGTATTTTTCCACCTACACCAAGCATGGCAATTAGCGCCTTTCCTGTCGCACCCTGACCTAGCCACGGTAATCCATGTGACGGTCACCTCCAGATTAGGCTACTGTAACTCGCTCTACGCTGGCCTTCCCTTGAGACTGACCTGGAAACTCCAGCTGATCCAGAATATGGCAGCACGAGTCCTGAGGGGAATGCCGCGGACAGCACCTATACAACCTGTGCTGCACCAGCTACACTGGCTTCCAGTGGAGTACCAAGTCAGATTCAAAATGTTGGCATTGACCTTTAAGGCTTTGAATGGTCTGGGGCCAGCGTATCCCCGGGACCGTCTCCTCTGGTATGTCCCCGTGTAGCACAAATCTGTGCCCCGTGTGCCCCTGGGGTCGAATATGAAACACACAGTCAGAGTCCAGTAAATTAGATGATTATCCGTTTACTGTAAGAAACAGGAAATACAGGGCTGGATACCTTAGCTCCCAGCGATGCCAGCTGTATTCTGCCATAGCCAGGAAGGGCAGAAGGTCTTACACCCCAAATGACATCACATATAATTTACACATCATAGGCTCCGGTCACATGGGCAGGAAAATGCGGGGGGAAGCGTGGTTGTTTGCCCTGGGACAAAATAACGTGTGGTTGCGCAAGCAGACGTCCCGTGGAGGTCCAGTGGTTGGGGAGGTGTCGATCACAGGACAATCCTGCGGTGAAACAAAGAAGCTGTGCCACGGGGCAAATGGGTTGTGTTGGGTTTTTTTTAAACTGAAGTGTGTGCATGCTCCGTTGGGTGCTTGTGTGCATCCGTGGAGACTTGGGAAAAAAACCCCTTTTTGCGAGGGGACATGGGTGGGCGCCGGAACTACCACCGGAAATGTGATCAGACGCTCGCCCTTGCTCCCACGGTTTCCGGAAACTAGTACCTCGAAGTACTAGTTTTTTACAGCGCATCTTCGGAATGAAGCCTCGGGTGAGCCACGGGAGCTCTACGCTTCCCAGATGTGGCGGTGAGATCGCGCTGGAAAATTCGCCTATCTTCTCTCTCTAGCGTGCCTAATGCTCCGTGTGACCGGGGCCAAAGAATCTCTAATTGGTACCAGACAGGTAACATCATTAAAGCGTCATCTGACTTAACACATCTCTATTGGTGTTCTACTATGCTGGTCAAAAGTGTCAGTGGTTGCATTCGCTTATCTGTTCTCAGGACCGGGTGAAACAATAAAGAACGGGGGGGGGGGGGCCCCCCTCTCTTAGCATCCCCCAGCCCTTTTTTACCCCCTCACCTCCTTCCTGAGCTGGGTGTCAGGTTCAACAGCAAGTAAATCTCCACACACGTTTCCAGGAAAGCGTTGTGCTTTATTAGACTGCAAGTCTGTTACCATGTCCACAAGATTATTGTTAGGAATGACCATGGGGCGGAAACATCCCTACACATAGCAGGATGAGGCAAATGGCTATGCCAATGAAATCCGAGCATGCGCATGGGGATTCTCCCGGCGGGAAGTTACATAATAAGCGGGAGAGTCTCAGTGCCCCATGAGAGCCGAAAAATTCACACCTGCGGTGGAACGCAAGCCCTCCCCCCTGTCACAAGGTCAGACAGACCATGGAGGTGTGTGTGGAGAAACAGTGGCGGCAACGGCGACGGCGAGAACGGCGGCTACAGCGGAGCAGCAGCGGCAGACGATCGGAGGAGGAGGAGGCGGTGCAACGCTGAAGGCAGCAAGCGGCGGCAGCAGAGCCAGAAGGGGACTGATCCCTGGTGGCCAGCAGCGGAAGAGCAGGGCAGCTGTCGTCGACGGAGGATGGAGGCGCAGTGACGTCATCCGGAGGCGCGCGGAGCCGGAAGGACACAGTCGGGCTGAGGACAACGTCGCCGGCGATCTATCCATCCGCCTGTCTGCCTAAGCACTGGGACACAGCCGAAAGAAGAAGCCGAGCCGGGAAAAGTGAACGACACTGAGCCTCCACCAGGGTGCCGGTAGGCAGCCCCTCCCTTGAACTGATGTGGCCGTAGTTAGGGTTGATATAGGTGACTAGCACCCAAGAATTGTAAACCGCCCAGAGACCCCTACGGGGGTTAGGGCGATATATCAAGTCGAATGATAAATAAATAAATAAAATAAATAACTCAGTCTGGCAGCGCTGGTTCTCAAGGTCTCCCTATCGCTGTTTATGGCAAGCGGCAGAGCAGCGAGCGAGGAGGCATGTGCCGTAGTGCCAGGATCAGAGAAGGGAACAAGCAAAACATGGCCGCTAGCTGACACTGGAGAGTTCTTCTGATAAGGTACAACGATTCACATAGAACTGGATTTTGGCCAGATGCTCTACTCTTGCAAAAGGAGATACTGTTTTGGGAACACTTAGAGCCCTTTTATCGCATAACTTCCTCTGCTTGGTGTCCTTTGCAACCACCAGATACACATTCCATTCTATTGCATTCTAATTACATCTACAAAGGCCTCTAACAATACTTTTACTTAATATAACTTCTTATACAGGAGAATACAGTTATAAAATATATACGTTCTACTATAACTTTTCCCCATCTGGGCTAAATACCAAAATCTGAAT
>NW_015176696.1:0-2559 GCF_001447785.1 Gekko japonicus
CCTCAGCAGGCTATAATGCCATAGAGTCTGGCCTTCAAAACAGCCATTTTCTCCAGGAGAACGGATCCTGGTCATCTGGAGATCAACTGTAATAGCAGGAGATCTCCAGGTGCTGCCTGGAGGTTGGCAACCCTGAGATGACACGTGTAATTCACCAAGTTGTATTGGAAAATTGGTCTGTACTTGCATCAGATCTGGGAGAGGGTTTTTTAAAAAAAATCTGATCTCACCTCTTTAGACGATGAGTCGTTGACCCCTAGATCTTCCCCGGTCAGGGACCAATAAAAAGAAGCCACGTGAATGCTTTCCTGGGTCATATTCAAGAGCTCCATCCATGCCTGGTATAAGGGCTTTGCCATTCTGCTGTTCGGGTCGTAGGGCATATCACGAGGAAGGCTTTCCACAAGCTGAAAACTGGAAGAGACATTTGGTGACCATGATGATAGTCTGTCAAGTTGGATAGCCATGTTACTCTGTCTGTAGCAGTAGAAAAGAGCAAGAGTCTAGAAGCACCTTCAACATAAGAACATAAGAGAAGCCAACGTTGGATCAGGCCAATGGCCCATCCAGTCCAACAGTCTGTCACACAGTGGCCAAAAATACCACGTGCCATCAGGAGGTCCAGCAGTGGGGCCAGGATACTAGGAGCCCTCACACTATTGACCCCCCCCCAAGCACCAAGAAGACAGAGCATCACTTGCCCCAGAGTCCCTATCTATCCCTTGTGGCGAATAGCCACTGATGGACCTCTGCTCCATATACCTATCTAATTCCCTTTTGAAGCCGTCCATGCTTGTAGCTGCCTTCACCTCCTGTGGCAGTGAATTCCAAGTGTTAATCACTCTCTGGGTGAAGAAGTACTTCCTTTTATCTGTTCTAACCCGACTGTTCAGCAATTTCATGGAGTGCCCACGAGTTCTTGTATTGTGAGAAAGGGAGAAAAGTACCTCTTTCTCTACCCGCTCTATCCCATGCATAATTTTATAAACCTCAATCATGTCACTTTGGACTTTGGGGTGACTTTGGAGTCTTCCCCGTCCATGTTATGACAGTCGCCCATCTTGCGTTTCTCCAACTTTGCCAGGTCAGACAGCTGGCTCCCTACCTGTCTCGCCCCGACCTAGCCACAGTAATCCATGCAACGGTCACCTCCAATGCTCCCTCTAAGCTGTGGAGTCTTGTGAGCAAAAATTCTACTTCGTGAGCCACTGGCATTAAAGTGGTCAGCAAGCGATTTGGCTACTGCATCAGTTTGCTCTGGGGTCATCCGTCCCGAGCGAAGACAAAGGTGTGTGAGCCGGAGGCTAAAAAACTGTGAGCTAGCTCACACTAACTCAGCTTAGAGGGAACACTGGTCACCTCCAGGCCCCGCATAGAGGCTGGTAAACAGGGGGTGGGTGGGGGGAGGAGCCTGAATCCTTCTCTCTGCCTGCATACTGCGTTCTGACACAAATCGCACTGACATGGGAGACATATAACTCTCATAACACATCCAATCAAAAGCCCATGTGGACTTTGCAACTTTTGGATCTGTCCACAAAGACTGGATTTTTCAAAAAATTTGGTTGGCAGCCTTTTGTCGGTAACTTTTGTGCCGCCACGGCCCCTCTCTGTTTAACAGCAATTAATAGCGCTCCAAATGGTTAAGCTCCCCGATCTGGCCCCAGTGAGCCGTTGGGCTTCGTTCTGATGGAAGCCAGAAAGGAACATTACGAGCTACGTTCTTTGCAGCTGCGTCCAAACACTGGTCTCGCTCTTGTTGCAGTGCCCGCTCTCCCGTAGCTCAAGCACCCCCAAGCGGTCACACTGGCGATTTGTTCATGTTCCAAAACCATCAGTGTTTCTAATGATTTTATCTCTGTGAAATTGGAGGCGTTCAGCCTCCTTGGGTGGACAGCTGCTGTTGGCACATGCTCACGATTAAATAAACTGCCGAAATTACAGGGTGGGGTTTGGGGAGGGGGTTGTCAATTGGCTCAAGTGGTTAAGACGCTGAACTGCAGGCTGTGGAAGGTCGGTAGTTCAGCAGTTCGAGACCCGAGTGTGCCGCATGACGGAGTGAGCTCCCGTCTCTCGTTCCAGCTCCTGCAAACCTAGCAGTTCAAAAGCAAGAAATTGCAAGTAGATAAATAGGTACCACTTCGGTGGGAAGGTAACAGCCTTCCGTGCGCCTTGGTGTCTAGTCATGCCGGCCACATGACCACGGAAACGTCTTCGGACAGCGCTGGCTCTTCGGCTTTGAAACGGAGATGAGCACCGCAACCCTAGAGTCGGACTCGACTGGCTTTCGAGCAAGGGAACCTTTACCTAGTCCTCAGTGGGGTACAGTTGTTGGAGTGAGAGTCTCAGCATCCCTGGACATTGGGGGTGCTACATCACTCTAAGCTGGGGTTACCATATGTCCTCTTTATTTGGCTTCCATCCTCTTTGGGGCCCTTTTAAAGAAACTGATGAAAATGTCCTCTTTCTGGGTTGGAAGGTTCGGAATATTCCTAGTGAGTAGCAATTATCACAGCTTAAATAGTAGTGCTAATTAAAAGGAGATTTGTCATAATGATC
>NW_015176696.1:2891-9840 GCF_001447785.1 Gekko japonicus
AGTCCGCCGCCCCCCGCCCCCCCGGAGGGCTTCTATCAGGCCCGCAGTGGAACTGGCTGTCTTCTGCTGCTGCTTCCAGTTCTGCCGCTGCTGCATCATCGTAGGTTTGCAGCTTACAGATGCACACCTGAACAGCATACTAGAGATTGCAACAGCACAGACATTTTCATAGTTCAGAGCAAGAGTTGTCAGTTATCAGACACTGTTAAACAAACAACATATTGCAAGAGTGCTAATGTTTTAAGCATGTTTTTATTTTAAGTTTTAAAAAAACCCTTTGTGTTTGTGTCCTTTATAAAGTCTATCTCGGCTACCTGGCATTACATTTTATGACACACACGGCCCGGCCCAACAAGGTCTCATTTATGTCAGATCTCACCCTCATAACAAATGGGTTCGACACCCCTGGCCTAGAGTATCCCTGACAAGGGTTTGTCCAGCCGCTGCTTGAAGACTGCCAGGGAGGGGGAAGCTCACCATCTCCCCAGGCAGCTGATTCTGCTGTGGCACAACTCTGACTGTCAAAAACATTTTCCTAAGATCCACCCGGTACCTTCCCGCCCTTAATTCAAACCCATGATTGTGAGTCATCTCCTCTGCTGCCCACAGGAACAGCTCCCTGCCCTCTTCTCTAAGTGACAGCCCTTCAGATACTTCAGGAGAGCCATCCTGTCCCCCCTCAGCCTCCTCTTCTCCAGACTGAACATTCCCAGGTCCCTCAGCCTTTCCTCAAACAGCTTGGTCTCCAAGATACGGTAACCTTACCCTAAGCATGGATAGGTGTTATCTCCTTAAAGAGGATCCCTCTTCTCTTTTGCCTTAACCTGGGAGCTGCTCTCTAACCCCTCTCCTCTCTCTGGCCCCTTGTTCTCTCCCAGTTTACAGGTGGTTCTTCATGGAGTCACACATCTCTGCAGGTCTCTCCTGTAGAGACAATGCCCTCATTTGGTGTAGTGGTTAGGAGCGGGGACTCTAATCTGGGAGAACTGGGTATGATTCCCCACTCCTCCACATGCAGCTGTTGGTGTGACCTTGGGTCAGTC
This sequence comes from Gekko japonicus, assembly GCF_001447785.1. Taxonomy (NCBI): domain Eukaryota; kingdom Metazoa; phylum Chordata; class Lepidosauria; order Squamata; family Gekkonidae; genus Gekko; species Gekko japonicus. The sequence continues at coordinate 3,935 of NW_015176696.1, forward strand.
ATAAGTTCTTTCAGAGCTGTTCTCTCAAGGGCAGTTCTCGAGAGAGCTCTCTCAGCCCCACCTACCTCACAAGGTGTCTGTTGTGGGGAGGAGAAGAGAAAGGAGATTGCAAATTGAGTCTCCTTTAGGTAGTGAAGGGCGGGGTATAAATTCAATCTCCTCCTCCTCCTTCTCTTCTTCTTCTTCTTCTTCTACTACTACTACTACTACTTCTTCTTAGTTCCATACACACAATGCCAGATTTAGCTGGCAACTTGTGATAGGGAAAGCACTCTTTAGATTACGCTTCTCTCTCCTTTTGACTGCAACCTGAATGTAAACTGAATCTACTTGAACAAACGTGTTTACTTTTGCTATATACTACTTGGGAGTTTTATTTCACTGCACACAATATCACATTTCTATGAACATAAGAACATAAGAGATGCCAATGTTGGATCAGGCCAAAAGCCCATCTAGTCCAACACTCTGTCACACAGTGGCCAAAAATACCAGGTGCCATCAGGAGGTCCACCAGTGGGGCCAGGACATTAGAAGCCCTCCCACTGTTGACCCCCCCCCAAGCACCAAGATGACAGAGCATCACTTGCCCCAGAGTCCCTATCTAGCCACTGATGGACCTCTGCTCCATATGCTTATCTAATTCCCTTTTGAAGCCGTCCATGCTTGTAGCCGCAACCACCTCCTGTGGCAGTGAATTCCAAGTATTAATCACTCTTTGGGTGAAGAAGGACTTCCTCTTATCCGTTCTAACCCGACCGCTCAGCAATTTCATGGAGTGCCCACGAGTTCTTGTATTGTGAGAAAGGGAGAAAAGTACCTCTTTCTCTACCTGCTCTATCCCATGCATAATCTTATAAACCTCGATCATGTCACCCCTCAGTCGTCGTTTCTCCAAGCTAAAGAGCCCTAAGCTTTCCTCATAGGGAATGGGCAAGCTCTACTATATTTACCAAACACCCAAGAATAACGCCAGAGAGTCCACCCTCCAAAGCAGCCATTTTCTCCAGGGGACATAATCTCTGTAGTCTGGAGGTCAGCCAGAATTCCATAAGATCTCCAGGACCCACCTGGACGTTGGCAACCCTAGTTGAGAAGCTGCTTACTCAAACCGCTTGTTTGTTTACCTGCACGAGTCGTTACATCTAATGCTGCTTTCTATCTCGGTCGTTCTCTCCTTTACAATTTCTTGGTCTTCGTCAACCGGAAGGAAGCTGCTAAGGACCACCCCTTCATCCTCCGAAAGGATCGTTGTGCCAGGTTTTGTGAGGTGAGTTATAATCACCACAAGAAGCCCAGCAACTGAAATCAACGCAAGTACCTAGAAAAACAACAGGATTCACATTTGCTGCTGTCGGGGCTGAAGGCTTCCCCTCGGTCCGTCAGTACAAAGCAAGAGTTTCAGCAAGGTGACCAAGCAAACGAGCACCATGGCCATCAATAACCATTGCCACCAGCAGGCCCAGCAAGGATGACTGTAGTATGTTTCCTCAGAATTTCACAATTTAAAAGAATTTGAAATCACTCTGCGGCGGCGGCGGAAAGTGTAATCAAGTCGCAGCCGACTCATGGCAACCCCGTGGGGTTTTCAAGGCAAGAGATGAGCAGAGGTAGTTGGCCATTGCCTGCCTCGGCACTGTGACCCTGGACTTCCTTGGTGGTCTCCCATCTAAATAATAACCAGGGCCAACCCTGCTTAGCTTCTGAGATCGGACAAGATCAGGCTAGCCTGGGCTATCCATAGGGTTGCCAGACCCCTGGCTGGGGCAGGGGCTGCCTCAGTTTTGGGGGCTCCAATCCACTGCCAGCTAACGGGTTGGGAGGGGGATGCCCCACCCTCAAACAGATCCCTCCTGTGTTGGCATCGCGATGATGTCACCCAGACGTGATGTCATCATGCCAGGCACACCATGTGTAGACCCTCTAGCATTTTGGTCAAAAACTCTATGGTAACCATAGAGTTCTGGGCCAAAATGATAGAGCATCAACATGTGATGTGCCCGGGGTTATATAAACACCATTTTATGTTTATTTTGAGTCTTCCACGAAACTCTTTAACAATAGGTATATACCACATACCTTCAACAAACCCTGCTTAGCTTCTGAGATTGGACAAGATCAGGCTAGCCTGGGCTATCCATAGGGTTGCCAGACCCCTGGCTGGGGCAGGGGCTCCCTCAATTTTGGGGGCTCCAATCCACTGCCAGCTAACGGGTTGGGAGGGGGGTGCCCCACCCTCAAACAGATCCCTCCCATGTTGGCATCGCGATGATGTCACCCAGACGTGATGTCATCATGCCAGGCACACCATGTGTAGACCCTCTAGCATTTTGGTCAAAAACTCTATGGTAACCATAGAGTTCTGGGCCAAAATGATAGAGCATCAACATGTGATGTGCCCAGCATGATGACATCACTTCCGGGTGATGTGTCGTGGTGCAAGAAGATCCCAGGATGGACCCAGGAGCCCCCCACTAAAAGTCAGGAAAGACCTGGCAACCCTAGCTATCCAGGTCACTCTGTAGGATAGGCCTAAAGTTGCCTGCCCTGAGTTTGGAAAATACCTGGAGATTTTGGGGGTGGAGCTTGAGAAGGGGAGGGTTTGAGGGGGGGGTAGGACCTCAGCGGGGTTTAATGCCATAGAGTTCACCCTCCAAAGCAGCTATCCAGGTCCAGGCACAAGGTCCATACTAAGTACAAAAAGTAAAGAACAGAATGGGCTCTCAGCACCTTTCTCTTTGTATCATCACAGGCAACTGTTATACTCATTTGAAGAGTCATGATGGTAGGTTTGCCAGTTCCCCAGTTGGGGCAGGGGATCCCCCGCCCTCGGGTCCTGCTTGAAGCAGAGGCAGGAGAAAAATAATTTTTAAAAATGGCAATGTTGTGTACATTGTTATGTCCCCTCTGGAGGAAACCTAGAAATGACAGAGGTCAGCCCTGGAGATCCATAAAGCTACCTGGCAGTCCCTAGAGCTACCCTCTGTCACTTCCGGGTTTTCCCCGGATGTGTCGTAACGATGCAGGTGATGTTGCGCCCACTTCGAGTCCCTGCCCCTAAACCTACTTGATGGAATCGAAGGTTCGGCCACTGCTGAACTATAATTTCATGTAAGTGTGGGGCATTTCACCTTCCCTCCCGCCCCCACTGGCTGTATCTTGGTTTTATTCCAGCACTTACCAATTTAACGTCTGTTTGCTCATTTGGCTGGAGTCTCAAGTAGGCGGGCCTGTTTGATAGCCAAGGTTTTGCCAAGGTCTTTGTCCGGACCTAGAAAACAGAAATGTACAGCAAAGAAAAGGAACAAATGGAATGGACTAACTTTTCCTCCTCTGGGGGAATCCGATTCAGATCAATGCGTCTGCCACAGCTGCTGCAGAGGATCGTTGGGAATGTTCCAGGGCAGGACTCGTCCCAGACGTGGTACCCTTGGGTGCCACAGAGTCTGCCACGTGGGGCTTTTGCCCAGCAAGGCTTCTGACTGAGCCCTGGAGATTTGATTGGCTGTGCAGATTTTTAAATATGTTGCTTTGTCAGCAACTGCCACCACAGTACCAGGATCTTCAGTGTGTGACTGAAAGTAAGCTGTGGCAGCCATTCTGTGGCTGCACCTATCACTTTTGTCAGAATTCCAAAGGTGCCGGCAGGCTCAGAAAGGTGGGGGAGTCCTGTTCCAGGGCATGTAGCCCCATTCATGTGGGGCACTTGTCACCAGACTACCCGGCATGACAGGTTGTGCTGGATTTACTGAGACCGTAACCTTTGAATGCATCAACATTCCCCTGTAGGCCTGGTTCACAAAGTGAAACTATGATTTAAACTGATAAAAATTAGTGTGACTGTCTGAACATGAGATGCTCCACTAACTATGGTTACTTAGCAGGATCCGTCAAAGCAAAATCTGAAAGTGTGTTTTTAAGTTGGTCTATGAGCCAGTTAGAAGGATGCTTTTGGGACACCTAACTGAGGACTTCAATTCCCGGGGCAACTGCTCTTAAAGATACACATCGGTTTTACTAAACTATTATTACAAACAGTTAATGCTGACTGAGGGCAGCTGCTCTTCGGCTTGGAAACGGAGATAAGCACCTGTCAGCAAGCTGCCAAATTTCATTTATTTTGGTTTTCCCATGTATGCGCTTGATTGCTTTCGCTTTCATATGTAGACCTGTTGATGCGCTTAATTGCTTAGCTGCTGGAACGTGTATATCTCTCAAGGCCACAGGTGGTTGCTGCTGGATAGTTGCTTTGGTGATCTCATGGAGGGCCGTGGGAAGGAGATATGTTAGGCCGCCTAGAAGCGTTTGCTCCCAGACCTGATGGCGCGCGGGGGAACTCTCGCAATTGGGCCTCAGCTGTTTGAATGTACTATAACCTGTCATGCTCGTTGCTTTCCCCCCATTCCTAACAGTGATCCTGTACACGCATCTATAGCTTCAAATAAAGTAAAACCTTTCAACAAGAGTATACTTCTTTGATGCTGTGGGAGCCTGACAGCACCGCACCCTAGAGTTGGATTCAACTGGCTTTCAAGCAAGGGAAACCTTTACCTTTTATCAACCATGGTATTAGCAATGGTTTTGCATGACCTATCCCCAAGGCCAACCTCTCACACTCCCCAGCTTTGGAGATTCTTGGCCAGAGTGAAGGAGGTGAAACCAGCATTTGTCAAGGATTTGAGTGATCGTCTGTTAGCTAAACATTGCTGGATCAGACCAGTGGTCCATCTATTTCAGCATCCTGTCTCACATGGTAGCCAACCAGTTCCTCTGGAGGGCCAACAACAGGGCACAGAGGCCAAGGCCTTCCCCTGATGTTGCCTCCTGGAGTTGATAACCAGAGGTTGACTGCTTCTGAATGTGGAGGTTCCCTTTAGTCACCATGGCTAGTAGCAGGGGTCATTTCCTGCAGGAGCGCACCGGAGCAGAGCTCCGGCAGTAAAGAGTCCAGGGGGCGGGCACATGCAACAAGCCCCACCCCCTGCTCCCAGCAGCCCCAGGCCACAAGGAGCAAGAAGCAGCCAAGTAAGTTGGCACCTTTAATGCCAAGGTTTATTCAGGTACACGTTCTCCCTCCTCTGTGAGGGCAGATCTGCGCATTTCCCCCCACTCCCCATAGCTAGCAATCCAAGAGTCCAGTGGAGTCTGAGCGGTGGGTGTTGCCTTCTGACACACTTCCAGCGATGTCAGTGGGCGTGGCATATGCAGATAAGTTATGCTAATGAGTTGTTAATGAGCTTCTGCACCTCTTTTTCTACAAAATGGCCCCTAGCTGGTAGCAATTGATAGACCTATCTTCCATGAATCTGTCTGAACTAAGCCATTACTTGTGTACAGTAAGGAACGTCTCATGAGCTTCTGAGTCATCTGTAGTTTCTCAGAACACAGTTTGAAAGCCATAGGCCTCACAGATCAGAACTGTATCCAGGGCTGCCACCTCTCACGAGGTGGCAGCAAAAGAAAAATATAATTTAAAAACTACCATGGGCTACTCCAAGTTTCCCCTGAAATTGACGACAATCCTTTCTGGGAACTGCCAAAAAGTCTGTTTTTATCAGAGTTTTGACCAATTCCTAGAGCAGTTTGACATCACTTCTCGGTTTCCCCGGAAATTATGTCACATCATTGCCCAGTGACCATCACCCCTCATGTCCTTACCCCCCACCCCTGGTCTCCCAGGCCAAGCCTCCCTACCTGTACTAGAAGAAATAAACAGCAGGTTCCAATTTATTTCAGATGATTCTGCTACCTTGTACTGGTGAAATGAGTTCCCATCAGGTTGCCTATCCAATGGTAACCACAGTTACCATGTGAAAAACATGAACTATTAACTCTTACCCCATGTTAGGAAATGGAACATGGGATTCCAAGACAGTGTAGACATCTCCCTTATAAATAAAAGCCGA